>NC_079362.1:72843448-73163890 GCF_029582105.1 Oenanthe melanoleuca | reverse complement strand
TTTTTCCCCTCTCTGAGAGGAGAAACAGACAAATCAGTTTCTAGTGAAACTGAAAGTCTTTCCTTTCTCGATTACTCTGTGTGCAGGTGCTTTTGTGCAGATGAACACTTCTTTACTGGAACTATCTTTAAGATGTGGGAAGGATTTCTTGTCCAAACATAGCTTTGATTCACAATGAAACAGTTATTCAGTCCTTGAAAACTCTTATGTGCATTTGCAGATATTTAGCTTGAACAGATTGCTCCCTGCAAAGAAAGGCAGATTATCACAAGTTTAAAAAAAAAAAAAAAAATCAGTGTTTTGTAGGACAATAGGTGAATTTTTATGGTTTCTAAGTCAGTGTTAAAGGTGTCTAGACACCTAATACCATTGAAGTAACTGGCTTTTAAGTACCTGCAGAAGGGGATGTCTAGTGATTTTTTTTGGCTTAAAGGTTCAAAACAACAACAGTTGTTTGTGAAGCATCCAGCCACGACTTGGAAACTCAGGATTATGCTAAAAGGTAATGAAGAAAGGTATTGCATGCCTGGAAGTGTTCAAGGCTAGGTTGTATGGAGCTTGAAGCAGCCTGGTTTGGTGTAAAGTGTTCCTGCCCATGGCAAGGGGGTGGATGGAGATGTCCCCTCCAACCCAAACATTCTGTGATTGTTCAATGGAAGTTGCTGTGGCCACTAGCAATGCCTAAAACAGCCACAATGAATGCCCAGAAAAGGAGTTAGGACTGTACTTAAGGCCAGGTAAGTGACCTGGCATCAAATTGTGGAGGTGAAAATAAAGTTTATCTTTATTCATCTTTTTCTGACATGAGCCTCTCCCAAACTCAAAGTGTCACACTGCACACCTGGACTGCCCTTAGGTCTAGTAAATTAAGGACAGATGAGGAAGCTCTTTTAGAATTTGAACTTGTTTCAGTCCCTGCCTGTACCTGACCTGAAACAAAGCCTGGAATCTTTTGGTCTTTCTCTCAGTGAAGTGTCCTGTTTAGGAAGACAGTTCAAGTCTGGGATGCATCCACCTCCCTGTCCTCCACATTCATGTTGTCTGTGGAAGAATGTGTCCTAAAATCTGTCTTGTGAACATTTTCTTAGTCTTAAGACCAGGGGATCTTTGCAACAATCTTGTTAAACCAGAATATTTTACCCAGTGTTTCCTGTGTTAAAACCAAAACCCTAAATTAGAATAATCACACTTAGAAGGAAAGACAGACTCAATTTAAGGACTGGCATGAGTGGTAAATCCACCACATCCATTGGCAAAGCTGTTCCTGTGATTAATTGCCCTCACTGTTAAAAAATTTACATCTCTCTTCCTGTTTGATTTTTCCAGTACGACTTCAATTGTTTCAGTCAGAAGTTTCTTAGTTTCTAGATTCTGTCCACAACAGGAAACAGAAGTGCCAAAATACCATGAAAAAAAATATTTTTGTCTTGTTTTTCCTCCCTCAGAAGGAGGAAGGAATTAAACTGTGAAAAAGAAACTAGAGATTTGCTTGGTCTGAACACTTCTTCACCACTAATCAGAGTCTGCAGAGGCTTTATTTAAGCTAAACTCTAGTTATCAAATCTGTCTCTGCAGTTTTACTCTCAAGTTTCTGAATTGAAGATATCCACTAGATAAAGCAGCTCATCCCATCTGAATCACTGAGCCTGGGATTCAAACTGCATTAACAACTCTATAAATTCTTGTGTGCTTTTCCACTGCTGCTGAAAAATTTGGCAAGTCTCAGAAGGCTGGGATTAATCAGAATTCCAGCAGTCCTTGGTTTGGGTCTTTCTGATGCACCTTGCAGTTTTACAGTGTCTAGCTGTGAATTCACTGACTTTCTTCCCATGGGATTGCAGGGAAACTAGCTCTGCTCTGGGCATATTATTCTGTGTTTTCTGACTTTCTGCCTGTGTGTTTCTGTACAGCAGCTGGCAGGAAAATAGCAGAGAGGGCACTTAGTGCACCCAGGCAGAGTGAAGCATGTGTTTACATCTCTTCCTGAGCCAGGGTCAGAGCAGAGGTACTGGACCAAATTGTTTGTTTTATACTGACTCCTTAACATCAGGATCTGACTTGAGTTTCTCCTCCAAGAAATGCTTTTATGTCAGCATCCATTCAAGGGTAAAAATCTGGTTACATGTAACATCAGGCACAATATTTGAATTGTTAGTAAGATGAAAATTCTTGAGGTTTCCTATGACTTTCTTTCCTCATTCTTTTCCTTTTAATGTGCTGCTTTAATAGCAGGATGAATGTATGTTATGCATTTCAGTTTACACATGGTTCTGCCATTAAGCACCTGGATTTGAAGCAGTTTCTTCCCTGAGGATTTCAACAAAGGCTTTGCCCCAGTTTAAGGATCCAGGTTGCTGTGGGTTAGCCATGTGCCACAGCAATATTAGCTCAGAGAACACTGTAGCTGTTTGCACAGCAAAAGCAGCTCTCCTGACGGTCATAATGAAAGAAATCAGCTTGCATTTCTTTAATGACAAAGCCTCCCTGTGTATTAATTTGGTTCTACATGACTATACATCTTGTCAGAGCAGCCCAACAAATGTGAAAACATAGACTAGGAAAATTGTCAGTAAAGTAATTTATGACCTTTTGTTCTGTGTTGCATGGCTTTACTTCTGTTTAGGAGCATGGGAAGGCTCCCTAGAAAGGAATACGTTTATAAAATAACTTCTTGGCAATGTCAGTTCTAAAATAAACTCAGGTTTCCAGTGCCTTTTACAAAATATAATCCAGTACTCATATTAATACAGAGACTTTGATTCCTGGGCCAAATACCTGTTGCCATTTTTTATTTAGATTCATTGCTGGGATGTGTACTCTGAGGGAATGTGTTCCTCTTAGTTATTTGAAAATACATTTTAAATTAATCTATAAATGTTGTGATAGCCTAGTACAGCAAAGACAGGCACAGTAAACTGGACACTGAAATTATAATATTAAATGGGAATAAAAAATGGAATTTGCAGTGGGATCCAACATTCAGTTTGGAATTGAGATTAGTCTAAATTATTGAACCAGTGCCATTTGAAAAAAAAAAAAAAGTCTCTTCACTTCACTCACTAAAATTGATTCTTTTATGTAAGATATGCCATAGTGACAAGTTACCAATTTCTTTTTGGTTTTTCCAAAACATGTGAAAAGAAATAATTTAGTCTAATCCAGGAATTTCTGGGTACTATTATATAATGTTATATGTTCTAGAATATTATGTGTATTAGAATATTTTAGAGTATAATATAGAATACAATATTATAGAACAGAATGTTATAGAGTGGATTCAAATGTTACAGAAAATTATATAGTTGAGTAAGTGTAGGTTGATATTGATGATTATAATAGTCTTTTTGGCCTAAAATCCTAACAAATTTACTGTTACTGTTTTAATTTACTTTATATAAGATGTGCTGGAATATATCCTTTGAACAGGCTTCTGCATATAGGAAAATGTGTAGCAAGTGATCTGGCAACTCTGCTGCTGAAGAAAATGCTTTTTACATCTCATTCTATTGAATAGAGATGATTCATCAGGGATCATTGGCAAATCTTGGAGATTTGCAAAGTGGTGTCTTTGGGGAAGATAAAGCAAACAAAAATCCAGAGTGCTAGTGCTTGTCAGCTTGCTTCTTATAAATGTTTCTATTCTGAGGATTGGGTTTTGGAGATGAAAAGAAAAAAAAACAAAAACAAAAACAAAAACAAAACAACAACAACAAAAAAATCTGTATTTCTCAGAGAGCAGGTTCATGTTATGTGGCTTGATGGCTCCAGCCAACAGGTTTTCCACATAACCCATTTCACCAGCTCACAGCAATTCTAAACCCAAAATATCTATCCAACCTAAAATATCCATTAGTCCCACACAGTCTTCATTTTTCATTCCAGTTTGTCTAAATTTATGCATGAACTGAAGTTCTTCCAAAGAATGTGGCTAAATTATCCACGGTTTCTTGCCCGTGGTTTCTTGCCTCAGTAACTTGTGGTATTGCAGACACATCTTGATGTTCAAAAGTGACCTCACCTTGAAGGGAAAGATAAAATCTTGGTTGCTGACATTGATTCGGCTCTAAAAACAGTAATAAAGCAAATGTCACAAATGTACAGCCAGAGACAAATACTCAAATGAGAGGAGAATCCTTTCCATTCCCTTTTCTAGCCCTTTGGCCCTGGAAAACCTGATGGCTGCCCTGCAGCTCAGGCTCTGTCAGCAATTCCATCACTGCATTCTGACTGTAAGAGCTCACTTGTGGGAAATTTTCAAGCCATGCTTGTTTGGTTTTCCTCTTCCTGTTTGACTTGTATCTTTAAATAATATGGTTACTTCACAACAGCTTGTTTTTTGACTGGGGCACAGGGCATATTTTTCTAGCAGATAAAAAAACTTCCCACAATTTGCTTTGTGTTATTTCCCCTTTCGAAGGCAAAGCTGATAAATTCAGGGTAATATGTAATAGATGCCTTCCTGTTTTTACTTATTGCTCTGTCAGGCTTGTCAGCCAGAAATTTATTAGCTAGTTTTGTGGCTGCAACGTTTAAACAAGAAAGACTAAGCAGTACACTTAGCCTGAGGAGCAAGTGTGAGTAACAGTGCTTTTCTGTATCCTGCTCCACAGACCAGCCTTGGTGAGTTATGGTAGGTTTTTCCCACACCAGTAGGACCTTACTTATATGCCTATCCTAATTTTTAATGTTTATTCTTTCATTTCTACTCTGAGCTAATCTCAGTTTTCTGAGAAATGGGCAAGAGGAGGGTAGGAATATGTGTTGGTTTTAATTTCATCCACTCAAAAGTGAGTTGACATGAGCAATCACTGATCTTCTGTAACCAGTGGAGTCAGGAAATCTCCATGAGCAGATCTACTGTACTTATTTTTTATTATGGATAGAATATGTTATTCTCTGCATCCTCTTGTCTCCTTATTGCATGCAGGGGAAGCCTATGTGATTAAATAACCACCCCTGAAGTGCCTAAATTCAATAAGGTGAATGCTTTGCATCATGAGCTGGCCATGGAAAGAAAGAAAATTCCATGAGCTGAGATTTTGTCTGCCACATTATCCTAACAGTACTCCCGATATTCACATATCTTTCCTCTCTTTTCCTGTTTATTCTTCTTTCAGTATCTGATGGGTAAATCATCTGCATCTGACCAAGACTGACCCCACCTGTGGAATCAGTGCCACGAGCCCTCTGCTGCTCAATAAAAACTTCATTTACCCAAAGTGAACAGCTCAGATCTGGTGAAAGGATTGGTATTTGGCTGTTTGGCTTGTTTGTTTATTTATTTATTTATGGACTTGTCTGGAACCCAAGTTCTTTTTCATAGAGGGAGGGAGGATATGCATAATTATTTCCTGGATTGGGAGCTGATGAGATGATGGGTTGGGGACGAGGAAAGAGAGTAGCTTTTGTAGCACACAGGCTACATACCATATTAAAGGGTGATGGGAGAGTTAAAGGGCATTTCAAATTTCTTCACAGTGGTGAACCAGCTTCTGAGTACTATATGGGGCACTAACTTCTAAAATTCTGGAGAGGTGTTAAGAGATCTGACTGAACATGGAAGAAAATCTGTCTTGCTGAGCTGAATATTGCATTGGGAATATTGCAAGGGTGAGAAGCATTTGAGTTGAATTTTTCCCTTTCACCCAATATGGGTGAAAAGGCTAATGTCCCCTTGCACTTCACAGCAGCAATTAAAATGCTTTTTTCTGGAGTTTCTGAGTCACTTCAGGCTGCTACAGCAGTAGGCAGGAGAAGCACTGGTCCTGTAGAGCAGCTGTGCAGGAGGCTCTGGTCTGCTGCAGATTCTTCCCTGCTGGAGCAGTGTCAGTGGAGACAGAAACCTGGCCAGGATAATAGTTCTGCCAGCTGTCCCTGCATTGTGATGTTTTGGGCACTTTCTCTATTTGGAAAACACTCTGTTTTCTGTCCTTCTAAAATAACACCCACTTGGGGCTCCAGAGCTTGCACATTGCACGTCAATCAACTTTCTTCTACTGATTTTGCAGGCCAGGACTGCACCCCACTGATGCAAGGTGTCAAACATGCCTTCTTCTTCCCTGCTGACCAACAGAGCAGTCACATACTCTATAAACTGCAAAGCACACAACAGTTGTGCGGCACTTTTGAGACAAGAGGGGATAAAGAGAAAGCAAATAATAAGGGTCACAGTTAGTTAAGTCAAAGGTCTCTTGTTATTAGTCCCCTTACTTTAACACTTGGTGGTAGTAAATGATAAGTATAAAAAGCAGCGTGCCCCCAGAGATTTTCTACAGTGATCTTTCCTTATGTCACCCGAGATCTAATTTTGGACTACATAAATCAGTCTTAGGCTCCAACAACCACAGCAGAAACTGGGCAAAATATTGCTAGAGCACTATTCTGAATCCACAATATATGTGATTACCCAATCCAATGTCTGTCTGCCCATGGCATCACACCATTTTGGAAAGGAAAGCCTTTTCCTTCCATTGCTCCTCTGTGTGAGTGAGTACATCCAGACTGAAAATCATTTGTTGTTGTGCAGCAGCTGCTGCTCTTTTGACTTCTATCAGTTTAGACACTTAATTTCTTCCACTTTCTTGTCTGTGGGTCCCAACAGTGTTAACCCTGAGTGAAACAAGCTAAATGAGGTAAACATTTGCACTCATTCTAAGAACTTCCTGAAAATCCAGACAGTATCATTTGCTTCACCCTTTTCCATAGCCAATGGCTACTGTGTTCCCTGTGACATTATTGTACTGAGAAACTGCCCAGGATGTCATTGGTCTCAGATTGTCTAAGATAAAGAATCCCATTTTTGAAAAAAAAAGCCATTTATGAACTACTTTATAATCCAAACATATATTTATATTAAAAATGTGATTATCCCTTTATTCTGGAAGGAGTATAAGGAAATGGAAGCACAGTTTTGCAATGTTACAGGAGGAACCTCCACGGTGCCACTATAATAAACTTCAAAGTGTGTTAGAATTTACTTTCCACCCCTACACCCAGACACAAAGTCTATACATTCTGTCACTACACACCTAAAATGAAAACACTTTCCAATCCAAGGCAGAAAAGGCCTTTGCTCCTTGTTCAGCAATTAAAAGGCTCAGTTATGGAAATATCATGTGTTCTTCAATTTGAAAAGGACCTGGTTCCTTCTGGTGCCTGATGTTATTAAATCCACATTAAAAGGACACAGCTTAGAGAAACAGTGAAGTCATCCATCTGAATGGAATATCACCATAATGCATTTCTATCACATGTTGTGTTTTCCAAATTACAGCTCTTCTTAGTTGTAGATTGAAGGTTGCATTTTTCTATTTAGCTAACAGAAAATAACTTCAGTTCATAAATCACCACAAACAGAGAGCTTATCTAGAGGTTTGTGAATACCTACTTTTTCAATTTAGTGCCCAAGACAAAAACAGCAAAACAAAACAGTTTTTGGTCTAAATTAAATGTTTCACATGACCCAAACTGTATAATTTCCTTTTTATTCCCCATCTCTTTAGTGACAATATCCTATTTTAAAGTATGAAAATATTTTGTTTTGAAAGTATTAAATGTTTTATGCAGAAGTGTACCATTTCCCACACTGAACCCTGTATTTCCAAAACTACAGGGGAGTTTATCAGGATGGTATCAGGGTCTTTCATGAAGAGGCATGGTGCATGCACTTCAGACAATGACCACAAACTAAGCAGGCAAGGTTCTGACTTTATAGAAATAAAATGTTTCCCATCAAAGGACAGGGAAACATTGGAATTGCCCCAAAGAATTTGTGAATCTTGGTCCTTGGAAATTTTTTAACGTCAAACTGGAATAAACCCCAAGGAACTGGGTTGAATGAAATGTTGACCCTACCTTGAAGTTGGACTAGAGGTCTCATGAAGTTCTTCATAACCTATAATCCTATGTTTTTGTGCATTGGGCAGAAACAAATAAATTTGACTAATCCCTATCTGTCTTGTCCAGGAAATAAATCTTTTTTTAGCCAAGAACATCCATTTAAAGCTGGTCAGCTACTTCAGCTCAAAATATAACAAGGGACATTTTAAAGAATTTGACTGCTGGTGACAATAGAGAACAAGATTTAATGTCAGAATTGTTATGATTGACTTTGCTACTCTAATTTCCCCTTTGTTACAAAATTCTAATTTTAAGGAGTCTTCAATAATACTTAGGTGAGAACTGGTCTCATAAGCACAGGGCTCACATTTCTCTTCCAGGAAAGGGCTGTTATTTTTAGATAGTTGAGCTGGAACATGCTGAAGCTTTAATGTGAGTAGTCTTTTCTTGTATATGGTTAAAGATTGGAGTCACTCCTTTGTTCTCAAGAACAATTATTCCTGTACTTGTTGCAATTACATTTGTAATTATTGTGAAGAACACTTTCTGAACCATTGTTCTTCCTTGACAGATGGTTACTAAAATAAATTGGTGCACATTTTTGTGTTTTAGAACACAGAAATGGAGTTCAGACTGGAGAAGAGATGGCTCTAGGGAGGCCTCATCATGGTCTTTCAGTACTTGGGTGTTTGGAAGAAATCCTTCACTCCAAGGAGAGTGAGGCATACAGAAGTTGTGGCTTCCCAGTCCCTGGCAGTGTCCAAGGCCAGGCTGGACAGGACTTGGAGGACCCTGGGACAGTGGAAGGTGTCTCTGCCCACAGCAGGGATTTGGAATGAGAGGTACCTTCCAGCCCAAGCCATTCTGTGACTCTGATTCCATTATTCTAAATGGACTTTTGGAATGGTCACTGTTTACATGAGCAACTTTGGTTACCAAGTCAGGAAATGAAGTTACATAACAAACACTTGATAGAGAACATTCCCCAGTCAAAGCATGTAAGAATGGAGGTCCCAGGTTTCTCCTCAACCTAATCTCGAGTGGTACCAACAGGTCCTGGACTGGTCCAGTTACATGAGGCAAACTACATCCTGATGGTTTCCTCCTCCTTCAGCTCTAAGACAATGATTTGGAAAATTATAAAGGTTTTCAATACTTTGATTCCACCAAAGAAAACACTAAAATCTTAGTTTAATAGAATTAATTCCATGCTGTGATAGACTGGAATGGTCAATGGCTTAAACATTCTTAGGATCATCAGAGGAATTTTGTTCACTGCAGCAAACTGTGCAAAGAAGCAGCTGCTCATCTGCAGCCATGGAAAGCCCACTCCTCTGGTCAGTTCTGATTTGCATTCAACCATGACTAGATGATGTCCCCTTTTTTAAACTTTAAGCCCTACAGAGAGAACATGAACCCTTTCCCACCTTTTGTGCATTCTCTCTGTGTTCTGTACACTGAGTTACTGTGCTTCATTGTGTGCTTGGACCATGATTATTCATTGAGAAGGTACTAAGACCATCCTGAATATTTTGGTCCAAGTAAAAAACCTAATAAAAATGTAAGGAAGCCAAGGTCAGAGTCTTTAGGCCAAGAAGCTAGAGAAAACATGTAACCAGAGGGATATTACAGGAGTAGTGAGTTACTTTGCATTATTCTGGTGCTTTTTCATTACTTCCTGCAGTGCAATATGTCTGGATGAGTCATCACAGCAGCAAGGACTAAATTTAGGATATCTTTGAAGTAATGACTCTTCACTGCCTACGCTAAATGGCCTCTGTTTTCTACCTAAAAGATTACTGATTCAAACTGTGAAAGGACAGGGACTTCTTGCCTAATTCAGGGTCATCAGGATGAAATCATGACATTTAGGAAATAACCATTGACTTGTGTCCTTTGGCAGTGTTCTTGGAATCCATATAGTATTATGGTGTTCTTCCACATTCTGAAACAAATGTAGCAGCAGTCGTGTTTCCTAATGTGTTCTTGTAACAGTAAACTAATCATTATGGGCAATAATTGCAATGATAGTTCTCATCCCTGCATTTTCCCTAGCTAGCATGCATTCAATAATGTTCACAGCCATTGGCATAGCACACATGAGAAACTGGAGATCTCAGGGGAATCACCTGCACACAAATCCTGCAAAGAGCCAAAAATTAAACTCATTTTCTTTTTCACTCTCCATCTACATCCTCATGCACCCACTTGTGTGATGAGGGAGGCCAAAGTTATATTTTAATGGTGGGGAGTTATACCTGGCAGCCAAGTATCTGTGGAGCTGGAAAGACCAGAAAAAAAAAAAAAATCTGTGAAGGAAAGCTGGCATTTGGCAAATTATGTCAGCCACTAAGAATCTTACAAGGCATATGATCAGAGTTCCCTGACTGTGAGCCAGTGATTCCTGAAAAAGACCAGCTGTCGGCCATGAAAAGGAGAGTGACTCCTGGAATGGTGGCTGAGAGCTAAAAACTGCAGCAATCTTGGGAGAGGCAGACCTTGGAGCCTTGTATTTCTCTAGCACCTGCAGAACAGCATCAAAGAGAAAGGAAGAAAAAATGAGAAAAGAAAAAAAAAACAAAAACTAAAAGAATATTAAACAAGATTGTTAGGACTTGCCTGGGGCTTGGGGAACGTGAAATATCTTCCAGAATGGATAACTGTGATAATGAAACTTTAGAACCCGATTAAAGTTCACAGCAGTCGGGAGAGGCAGCTCCATCAGCTCACAGCTGTGGCTGAGCCTGGGAGGAAGGAGAGCTCTGCCTTAAAATCCACCCAGGGAGAACACAATTTCGGGAACATCTGGCACACTGGAGGAATTTAAAGGGTCAGCTGGAGTGGTAAGTAGGAGTGTGCACCTGGCAAGACCCAAGTGGAATTAGGTCAAAGCACCATACAGCATGTACCCAGCAGGTCCAGCCCCCTTCAGACTGGGGGTCCACAGTTCAGCCATAGAAGGAAAAAGAATTTTCATGGGCATGACTGGGAGGAAAGAGAGAAGTCTAAAACCAGGTGACTTTTTTCTGGTAACAAATATTCCACACGAACAAGAACTCTGCAGAGTCAAGTCCTAATGATTTTAGTGCAAAATACAACCTAAGGAAAGTAGGACTTAGAAAGTGATTATAAACTACATTTCCTGAGGAAAATAAAAACATATGTCCCTTTGGAAAGTGAGTGCAGGAAGATAAAAGAAGTCCAGAGAGAAAGGGCACTCAGTCTTTTCTTCCTCTGTCTTGGTTTTTTTTTTATTTTTTGTGTTGCTTGTCAGAACCCTTGCAAGACTCCTGTCCTTTTGAGGAAGGACACAAAGAAGAACTGCAGGTAACTTGAATTATTCATGGGGGTTTCTAAGACATATTTAGAAGAATTTTCAGGAAACTGCAGATTCAGAGAAATAGATGACATTTTGTCCTTACTGAATCCAGAGGTATTGTATTGAGTCTTTGGTCCCCACATAAGAGAATTTCCAAACAAAAAACACAAAAAGAGAGGTGACTGTGAGTATCCCTTTCTGAAAAGAGGTGCCAACAAGCATTTGTGTTTATATATCAGGTCAATTCAGGCTGTTTAGAAAGACTGTGGACACATTTAGGTCCCATTAAGTTTATAACCTGGGTAACAAAGGATCCAGGCTGGAGCTTCCTCTTTGATAAATGAACAAAGTTGAATCCTAAAGTGAGATTCAGTGAAATCTCAGGATAATTTTCAACACTCTAGTTTTTTTTGGGTTTTTTTTGTTTTTTTGTGAGTACCCAAATTTGGAGATCCCTGAAGAAGCAGTCACTCTTAGTTTAGTTTATTTAGAGCAAAACTCAGTTGGTCCAGACAGAAGTTTTCTTAGAAGTTTGGAATACAGCTTTTTTCTCTTGGTCTATAAAACCAGTTTAATGATAGATGGTGGTAAGGCAAACTGTTGGGAAAGGCAATTTTACTTAAGAAAAAAATCTTTCCCCCGACTGCTGTAGGAACCTGGGCCTTAGGGCCTCTGTTTTCCTCCCTCCACCCTACCTAGGAACTTTATACAGTTGAAAAGAAATCTAAACAATTGCAGGGAGATTTGGCTGGGAATGCTGAGAGCTGGCACGGCCCTGCTCTCTCCCTAGCTGCAGTCATTTATGATCATTAAAGCCAGTCTCTCTAGGAAAAAAAAAAAAAAAAAAAAAAAGACAAAATGTGGAAGTGCATGAATCATACATTCCAAGCAGTAAAAACATAAAATTACAGAAGTTAGACTGTATGATTTTCCTGTCCCTCCCCCACTTCGCCTCCATTCCCTGACTTAAAATAGAAGAAAGCTGCAGAGAAGTGAGACCAAGGATTAAGTCAGTCAGGAAAGGAATCAGCAGAGCTGCTCTGAGATCTGTAGGCAAAGCAGTGAGCAGTAAAAGAAATAACTATACCAGCATGTAGGGAAAAGAAATAAAGGCAGATTAGAAGAGTCACAATGGATTTAGGAAATTTTATTTAGTATCCATTAAGCTTTTCTGACCCTGAAATAATATTAGGATATCATATATACATTGCAAGAAAGAATTCCTCATTTTCCAGTCTAAGCATACAAAACAGAAGGAAGTGGACAGGAAAAGCCCAAATAGCAAACACATTTGTGGTTGTTCACTGTTTAGGTGACAGAACAGCCTGAAGCTCTACATGGGGTGAAAATTCAATTTTGAGAATACAGTATTGTATTTATATGATAGATCACTGAATTGTCCAGTGCAGTCTCCATGCACAAGTGCTCTAACTTCCCAAAGTTACACATCACCAAGGAAAGTGTACAAACTAATCCCATTGTCACATTTTCCTTTCTGTATCTGTGTTACTCTGATTTGTGCATCAGTCAGTTGGGTTAAAATTGAGTTAAATTCAAGAGTAACCATAATTTCAGGGATGGCTCTTAGCTCTGTTTTAACAATTTGTCATCGTGTTTTCTGGAGGACGTTTTTGCTACAGCTGATGACATTTAGGTCTGAAAGACTTTGTGAAATGAAACAAAACCAAGCACAGCCAACGCAAAAAATAAAAGGACAAGCAGTGTTTTGCTCATTTCACTTTCAACATTTCTTTCCCTATTTGGAAAAATCCGCTCACCAATCTGACTGAAACCTTATCTCCAGTTGGCACAAGCCATCATGGATGCAGTGACATAAATTGAGTTTACACCTGCTGTGGATCCAACTCAACGACCAGAAACCCATGAAACCTTACACTAAGTAGAAAAGGGGGTAAAGCAGAGCAGCCCCTGTCCCAGGGAGTGCACATGTGCTCTTACAGAGTAAAGAAAAGTGAATTTCCCCTCAGAAGAAAGTAGAGTGGGTTTGACAAAGCAATGCTGATGAAGAAAGCCAAGAAGCTGCAAAGCTGGGAAGAAGATGTGAAAAAGGACTCAACATATTAATGATGTTTTTTGTGTTTTCTTGTCACTTTTGGAACTCAGCACAAATCCCTCTGCTATTTAATGGAGAGGATTCACTCAATTAGAAGGCTGATGATGTTCCTATCAGCTTTTCATTAAATCAAAATGACTTTGGGAGCTGATTTTGACTAAACCCCTAGGTTAGAAGTGGCAATTAAGGAGCCTGATGAAGGGGGAAATTTTAGAGTCAGAACAGCCTAATAAAGGAGAGAACATTTAAGTCCATTGGTTTTTTACAAGTCATAGTGCAGCTGAGTGTGTGATCCCTAGATAGCTTTACATCTATACTTCAAATTATCTGTTTAGTGGTACTTTGTACGAGGAGTTTTGTTCAAAAAACTGTTTGGTTTTTTTGTTTGGTTTTTTTTTTTTTTTTTCCAAAGGCAGAGCAAAGTCTCGTAGGAGATATCTGGGTAATCTGTAAACAAAGGATGTCCACGCCCAAAACAACAGCCAGCATCTGAAATGTTATGACAAACTCAAGGTTAATTCTCCCTGTTCTGGGAACAAGAAAATATAAATGTTCAGTGACTCATCCCAAAATATGATGAGAGCATACTGGGACAACTGCAGCATGCCCACTTTGGGACTCACAGAAAAGAGTAATAACCATCCCCAGTGTTGACTGACTGGAATCAGGAAGCTGATTGGAACTGGTGGTCAGTGTTCCATGGTGGAACTGTTGACAGTTCCCCTGTGGGGACCTGAGAGTCTCTTAGAAGATGAGGACACATGAGCAAGGAAGAATTTTTGAGGACATCTGGAAACACAAGTTGCAGCAGGCAAAGGGACTTTTGTTCCATGGTAGGATACCTATTTTGACACCCTCTGAAACATCCATTTTCCTGTCAAGTCCCATCTTTCTCTTCATTGAAATACTGGAGATCAGGCCCAGCAGCAAGAATCATGAGACATTGTGAAGATGGGCATCATTAAATTGTGTTGACTAGAGAACAGAATTGTAGAATCACAGAATGATTTAGGTTTAAAGGGAGATAAAAGATCATCTAGTTCCAGCTCTGCATGGTCAAAAAGGCAGGAACAGCTTGAGCAACAGCAAGGAGACTTTGAGGAGGTGGGGAATGGAGAAAGGCACTAAGATGCCACAGAAAATTGACAAATATCAGCAAATACAACAACAACAACAACGGCAACAACAACAACAATAATAATAATAATAGTAATAGTAGTAGTAGTAGTAATAGTAATAGTAATAACAATAGAATCTGCATTTCTTACCCACAGATTCTACTTGCAGCCTTCTGCTGAAACTAGCAGTCTCAGATTATTTGCTGACAAATAACTGCTAATTGCTGACAAGTAACTGCTGACAGGACGATGAGGCAAAGGTCCCAACACAGTTTTCCTGAGCAGAGTGCACTACTGTGGCACAGCTTGGACTCACCTACCAGCAGGGATGTAATTCACAAACCTGTGAGGCACTTTTGGTCTTTCAGCATTGTTTTGCTTTACAACTGTGCAACCCTGGTGAGAAAAATAAAATATTAGCCAGAATTGGAAAGGCTAATGTCAGACAAATTATCAAATCATCAGTAATTCTTTCTTTTTCAAAACAGCCCTTTGATACCTCTTTAATCAGTGGCTAGTTAGTCCTGTATGTCTTCTTCTGACAAACAATTTCCTGTGCCAATATTATAGAGTGCTCTGATATGCACATTAAATCTAAATTAGTGTATTAAATGTGTTAAACTGCATGCAACTGTCAGCTAATCTGACATTTATCTCATGCACCTGATATACTGCCACCCACGTCTTCAGCAGAGTCTCAATTTTCTTATACTTGAAGCAGGGGAAACAATGTGTGTTTAACACAAGGCATTTTCAGAATTCTTACATTCTACACACATATGGCTGGAGTTGGATACACCACAGGTAGACTAAAGTTTCTGCCCAATGCAGCAAAGAGATTTCGTTGTACACAGCTGCACTTGCCAAATTATATGGCTTAATTAATGGAAATTTGAGCCATCATGGAAGTTATTCAAGGTAGCACTAAAATAAACTGACAACCACAAGCCAAGTAAGAACTAATTTCTGTAACTGGGTTAGTTTGATTTGAGCTGTGACAAAATTGAGTTTTAGACAAGCATATCAAAGAATTAGACAGGTAGTGCTGGACACCCACATACAGTTTGGGAAGACCTTTAGCTGATGAAGGATGTGGCCTAAGGGAAAGAACAGATTATTTCTAATGCCATTATCCTGTAGGGTTAACAGCCACTTTTTTCTCCATTTAAGAACAATTATGTTATAATTTGCTGTAAGTCACCTTGAAATAAACTTTTGAAATATGCTGTAAAAAAATCATGGATGAGAATTACTGCATCTTTTATAGACTATAGATCATTTGAATACCAACTGGATATAGATGACTCTGTAAACTTCAGGACAGCATCTCTTCATGGTTTCTCTGTCCACTCTGTATCAGGTAGAAATTCAGTGGCACTACACTAATGAAATCACAGAAGGGTTTAGTTGGAAAGGACCTTAAAGACCATCTTGTTCCAATTCCTCTGCCATGGTCAGGGACAGTTTCCACTAGATAAGGTTGCCTTGGTCCCCATATAACCTACCTGCACTTCTCAGCACCAGGAAAATTACTGGAAGACCAAAGAGTAGGAATGTCTGTTTACAAACACTATTTATGTAGCATTGTATTACCACCATGCATAAATTAGGGAGCATTGCAGAAATAAAGAATTTTCCCAGATTGTTGTAGAAAAATTATCTGTTAATACTTTCAGTTAAAACCCATAATTTACTGTAGCTTGAAAAGTGGATCTGAGTTTTCCAGCATTTTTTTTACAGTAGCAAAGGGACACAAATCACATCTGCTGAATAAGTAGTGGGAAGACATGCTCACTGGGATGGTGCCAGTGGATAGTTTCAGCCTGTCTCTGCTGACAACCATGGCATAGACTCTCCATGCACAAAATCTGGGTACTCCCTTCCCTAGACAAAAAATAAAAAAAAATTAAAAAAAAAAAAAAAAAAAAAAAAAAAGACCAAAAAACCCAAAACAAAACAAAACCAACAACAACCCTCCCCCTCAAAACACACCAAGAAAACCAAAACCAAAACACATACACACAAGAAAAGCCAAAACCTTAGAAGACTAAAGCTTTGAAAAATGTGACACAGCTCTTTTCACACATTCTTCTTGCTTGATAATACATCTTTCCTTGGCTTTTACAACAGAACTGCCTTCCAGTTTGGGAGATGGTAGCAAGGGTAAAACTGCCAGTCCTGTGACACACTACATGATTTATGGACAGTCCAACTCACAGTCATCCAGCTCTTCCCACAGCCCTCACCTGTGCTTGAAGAGCTCCTCTGAGGGTGTTGGAAATTGCAGCTCCAAAAATCTACTGTGGGTTTTGGGTTTTAGAAACAGCCAGTGAAGGAAGGGACCAACAATAGGACTTGTTGTGAGGTGCCACCTCTTCATTTCACAGCAGCTATGTGTATTCCTTTGTAATTGTCACTTTTTTGGTCACTCAGTTAATGGTGGCATGAGGGGGGTGAGGAGCAGAGTTCCCTCAGAGCTATGTGAAGTGCATCCCATCATTACCCAAACACAGGAGAGGTTTTACTCAGCCATGAGACCACCAGGCTTTTGTTTGCAAAGAAAAGTTTGCCTGGCCCAATCTGAACCCTGTAACTCCTAAATTTCGATATGACAAAAGAGCTTCAACTCAATTTCTCCACGCAGTGATCTCAAAACTTCTAAAGCATTTTCCAAATGACAGCAACTACACAATGTGCCATTAATCACTGCTGACAAGTTCTCCTGAGCAGCCCCTGATTGATCCTGATGTTGTCAAACTTTCTTTTTCTTGTGACATCTTTCTGATTGGCATCTCAGTTTAGTGCTTTTGTGACCTTTCTGCTGTATTGATCCACACAAATCACAGGGAAGTGAGCAGTTTCATGAAGGGGAAAAGTTGATAAGAAGAGGTCAAATGGTTACTGGGACCTCCACACACCTCCATTTTAATGATTGATTAGTGGGAGAGCAGAGCAAGTGCCAAGGACATCAAAATTAGGAAATGATAAGGTCCCTATAAGGAGGTTCTTGTACTCTTTTTTTATGGCTCTTATCTTTTAGGATTAACTAGCAATGTGAACAGACTCCTGTTGCACTCAGAGATAATATATTACAACAGATTATTGAGAAATCTGGCAGTGATTTTGGTGGTGCCAGTTCTGTGTAAGCAATTCTTGGCACCAGAAACTGTCCTTCCTCCTTTCCCAGGTTGGGTGGGAGTGAGGTGAGAGTCCCCATTGTAAGGGAAAATGATTGCTGCACAGTTTTGGGGTCATGCTGTGTGTAGCTGCACACCTTCTGGGTATCCACAGGACAACTGATGGGTGGGGAGTAATCTCCAGCAGAAAACATCCTCAGATCCACAAGTGCAAACACACAGTAAGTTAGCAAAATCTTGAGACAGATTGATTATGTCCACCACAAACACAATGATTGGAATGTGGGAGTGCAGAAGAGGGTGATCCAGGGAGAGGGCTGGATGCAGCTGAATGCACAAAATTCCCAAAAGAAGAGCAAGTACTCCACAAAGTCAGCTGTCACAGCACAGAAAATCTTGCTTTATTCTATTTTCTCCTTTTCCCCTCATGCATCATTGCTAAAAACTTGCTGTTCAGGGGAAGATCTTAAACAGGGAGAACAGGCTAGATGAGAAAAGGGTATCTGAATACTCAGTTTTTAAACATTCTTTCACTTCAAAGCCCATGCATTTCACATGGAGAACACGTATGTGAATCTGAATTTGAGTGTGTCCCTTTCCTCTAAAGCAAGGCATTTTATATTTTATTTAGAAATGGCCATGGCTGTTAGTTTCTATGATAAACCTGTTGCTGATATAAAATATTTTGAATTCTGTTGTAGAGACATCAGCATTGGTTTATAACGAGAATAAATACAGGTTCAGTGCAAGGACATACAGCACTTAGAAAAGAAATTAGAGTCTTTCAAAATGAGAAGGATATGTTTTCTTTAATCCATCTTAGCCTTGTTTAGTGTCTAACACTGATCAATACCTTTCAGAGTGTGGCAATGGTCCATATTTAGATATCAAGCAACTTAGATGTATTGTATCCTGTATTGAGATATCTGGTTCTTTTTTTACCCCACTGCACAATTTCAATAAACTAAACTGTTATCTCATGGGAAGACCTGAAAATTCTGAGGAGAACAAAAATCAAGATTATTGAAAAGGAACATTTTGTTAATGTAATATCTTCCACCCTAATACCTCTTGCTGTCAGATGTAAACATTTATTTTAAATTTTGTCACCAAAGTCCAAGCAAAACATAATAAAATACACCTCAATAGGAATGTAAATGAAATCATCACAGATTTGCAAAAATTGTTGCATTTATAAGAAAATGTTTTCAGCAGGAAGTTTGCTGGTGCTTTTTAGAGCAGCTCTTGAAATTTGTTTTTTGGGGAGCATATTTATGACATTGATCCTCTTAGAATGGTAAAGCTACAACTTGGAAATCTAACAGTGATGACAGGAAATCCCATCCTTTCTTTCTTTTCCTATGATATCTTAAACTGGTATTGCTTTTACTTCTTTTCTTGCACAGATATAAGACCTGCATCATCATAATATATATAGTAATTATATATAATAATATATTATAATATATGATAATTGCTATCCTCACACTTTGAGGTGGATCTGAGGGACCCTCTACTCCACCTAAGGTGTGAGGACACAGACTCACAATTTATTGAACTGTTCTGGTTTGTGTTTTTCAGAATGCTCTGTGGAGTTTAATGATATGAGATGACATTTGCAACACAACTCAATGTCCTGGGGCAGAACAAGTTCCAGAGTCAGAGGAGTGCAGTGTTTTACTTAAGATTTATGGCCTGAGTTTCAGAGAGTAATAAAGAGCAATGTAATAATACATGGCACTCAGAAGCCTGAAAGCAAAACTGCCCTGATGTCTGCACTACCACTCCTAATTATATTCTACAATTAAGTCAGGAAGTTAATCTGTATCATAGCTAAAGGAGTTTGAAGTTTTTCTTCTTTACTGTCTTCATTCATTTATTCTTCTGATCTATCACTTATTCTGGCAAAAAACATATTCCTCTTACTTTAGATTTTGGGTAGCACCCTGCTGCCCAAGGGAACATCAGGGCAAGGCATTTTTGTGCATCACCAGGAGAAGTGAGAGACATCTCCAGTGACCTGCAAGATCACAGCACATCTGAATATCCCAGGTGCAAGGCAGTGTTGGGTTGTTTCTAGCCCTGGTTTTAACAAAGGGATCCACTCATTCAAGTATGTGGACTTCACTGACATTTTATGCAATGACAGCTCTTAGATATTCTTCTGCTAAATTGCTGTGAGGAGTCCTTTTTGGTATTAATCATTTAAATGCACCATGTAAGTCTCCTGTAATAGTAGATTCTGCTTTTCTTTCTAAATTATGTGGTTACACCTATATTTTACAGCTGTTTATGCATGAAAAATGTACAAGAACTTCAGTGTTGTTATAAAATTATCTACTGTTTCTATATATATATTTTTTTTTTTACCTGGAAGTATTTTTTTTTAATGCAACAGCTCAAATTAGTAATAAGCAAAATACTTTGTAAGAAGCAAAACAAACAAAATTTCATTACCTTTTTCTCAAATTTTGTTGATCTGTCCAGGATATTCATAATTTCAGCTATTAGTTATAACATACTTTCCCCCCCCACACCTTTTGATTAGAATTAATTTTTCACAAATTAATAAATTCTCATAAATTCAAACCAAAGAGCTAATTTCAATATATACAGTATTATCTGTATTGAAATAAGCAAGGCTTTGGGCTGTGAGAACATATTGAGATGAAACCACACCAGTTCAGAAATATTCCATTTTAGGACGTTGGGTTTTAGGAATGAATACATTCAGATAACCTGGAAATGAACAAGAGTAATCACTGAACCTGAAATGGGCTCTGGAAAGCTCTGAAAGCTCTGTGTGCCTACAAACTGGCTCATTTTTTGTTAAATATATTAATTACTCCAGCTAGTGTCTTGTGAAGATTGGCCAAGTTTTCAGGTTCTGCACTCCTGGGCTCCAGGGTTCTAGGGTTGACCCAGGCAGGCTCAGGGACAGTAAATGGTTTTAGCCCAGGCAGAGAAGTAGTCACTGCAGTGGCACTGGAGCTGGGCTAAGGAAATTTTGGAGTTTTTTGGCTTACACAGCATTAGTAAAGTGCTGAATGCAGGGACTGCATCATGCTAGAGCTGCTCCCTATGTGCCAAGGATGAGGAGAACATTGTCCAAGGAGTTACCAGAATGACTTTTAAATCCCTTTAGTTACAGAGAAGAGCCTTTGAGAAGTTAGAGCTGTCTTCCAGCTCTAATCATGGAATCATAGAAGGTGGGAAAGATCTCTGGGGTCGCCAGGTGCAGCTTTTGACCAACCACCTCCACATCAACCAGACCACGGCACTGAGTGCTACATCCAGCTGCTTCCTGAGCACCTTCAGGGATGGTAACTCCCCCACCTCCCTGGGCAGCCCATTCCAAGCCCTAGCAGCCATTTCTCTCAACATACTCTTCCTGATATCCAGCTTGAACCTCCCCTGGCACAGCTTCAGCCTCTCCTCTCCTGTGTCCTCTCCTCCTGTCCCTTGTTCCCTGGCAGGAGACCCTGACCCCTCCCCTGGCTGTCCCCTCCTGTCAGGGAGCTGTGCAGAGCCACAAGGTCCCCCCTGAGCCTCCTTTTCTCCAGGCTGAGCCCCTTTTCCAGCTCCATCAGCCACTCCTTATCAGATTTACTCTCTAAACCTACCCCAGCCCCTGTTTTTAAATGAATTTTTCTGGGCTGTTGTGAGTAGGTCAAAGAATAAGAAATTTCAAATTATTTAGGTAAGGATGATGCAGGGGAGACTGGGAGTAGAATCCTTTAAGCTGTAAATGGTGAAATGCTGGCCTCTGTTAAGGGATCTGTAAATCTCCATCATTACTTGTCTCAGTGGGGAGTGAAGGGGAGAGGAGCTGCCAAGGCTGTGCACCCTCTGTTCCCTTCTAAATTCTGAACTCTTTGGGGCAAAGGTTAATAGGATTCAGGATCTGCAGAACACTACCTTAGGAACTATCAATATTCTAAAAAATATTTGAGATTCAGAGTCCTCAGAGGTTCTTTGATTTGGGTTCCCCTACATTCAGAATATCAGCTAAAGCCAGGCAAATGACATTAGGCTCCTCTGTATGCTTTCAGTGCATTGTAAAAATTCAGAGGGCTCAGAAATCATCTCTTCTCTTACATTCTGTCGACATCAATCAGTCCTCTGTGCTATGTTTGGAGAAAAGAATCAGTCTTCAGACTAGCTCATTTTCCCCAAGCACAATTACAGAGTCTTGTTCATCTTCAAAACATCTGAATTTGATTTTCCCTCATTAGATGGGAAAGTTTCTTGAAATTATTTAAACTCAGTACAACAATATGACTCTTCCTCTCCTCTCTGCCATCAAAACAGGAATGAAGATGTTAGTTGAGGGAGCAATCAGGCAATCTAAATTATTCAGATACGAAAGTTTTAGGTTAGAACAGTTTTTCAAATTCATTTGTATTTGGATTACAACAGTCTCAACCCATGTCTGTCTAATGAAGCTCCTGCTGAAAATCTCAGCTGGAAATTCAGGGAATCAAGTCTATCCATCACCTCAAAGTCATGATTATTTCATAAGCAAGGCTCGATGTTCAGTCAAGTCTTTAACTCATCATTTGGGTTACCATAGTTTAACCATACAGGCATCTTTTAGGAGAACTCATGCTGAACATTACTTGATGAAGATAAATCCCATTAGCAGAACAAACAGTACAAAAGCCTGTGTCCTGACACCACAATAAGGTATCCTTAAATATTCATAAAGGATACAGGTGCAGATCTCTCATCACATACTGGAGCACATCCAAAGCCTCTAGGAAGAATATTAATAGCTCCTTCTCTGGCGTTTCTGTTGGAGGAATAGCTCAATTAGTCTCAGTCTGCTGTCTTTCCCTTATCTATTATACATTTGAGCAGTTACACTTTGCTTCTGGAGGTGCACATGGAAAGATATGCATTAACAAGGTGAGGGTGCACATGGGAAACCTATCCCAGCTTCTTGAGCTGAGGAAGACCTCTGCCCACCTGTCTGTGCTTGTAATCCCTTTGCTCTTCTGCCCTTGCACACCAAGGACTGCCAAAGAGCTTTGTGTTGCATGTGCTAGGGGTGGAAGGAAAGGAAAACTTAATACAAAGAAGGATTAAAAGGGTTAAAGGAATGGGAGACCTGAAATGGAGAGACAGGATGCTGGTGAGGAGCACAAGCAATGTGTGAGGCTGCAGGCCAGGGGAAAAAACAGAGGTGGGAAGGCAGAAATGGTTAAATCTAACAGGAGCCACAGAGAGAGGTCACTTATTTTTGAAATGCACCCTGGAAAAATGTATTTATTGTAATATATCTGTGAAAAAAATAAGTCATCTTCTAGCCTTTTGCCTTTTGATTTCTATTTCCACTGAGTCATGAAGGAGACTTGGATGATTAACGATGTGGAATCATAATTGTGGTACATGCACATTCCCAAAAACCTTCTAGAGTTCAGTGAAGAGGTCAATTAATAACACCTATCACCCCTTAAAAGTGGGTTAATCATCTATGGGGGATAATTCTCTACATCTTTCAAACTGTAATAACATAACTGGATGCTCTAACAAGGTTCATTTTCTGTCATGCCATCCACCATAAATGTATCCCATGTGATGTATAACATGATTTGACTTCTGAAAATCTTATAGACTACCATTATCTCCTAGGATACATATTAAAAAAGAGACTAGAACACATGTAAAAACCTAAGGAATGTCATTTAAGCTGGCCAGATATATTCAGTTAATAAATGATGCCTTAAGTTAAAAAATAATCATTATAGCTGTCAGTAAAGGTTTATAGAGTTCTGCATTAAAATACTGTAGAATTTCCTAGGCAGAAAAATTACATCTTCCTTTCATCTTGGGGAAAAGAAAAAAAAAGGAAAAGAACCAACAAAACTTCACAACTCTGTGGTTAGCAGAAATAACACTACAAAACTTTTTCTCCAAAAAAATGAGACTATTCAACAGAAAAAAATTACCACCATCTGTTATCAGTATAGAGCATATAACACAAGCAAGGAATTCTGTTTCTAGGCAGAAGGAAGGGTACCATGTACTGCAATAAGAAAAAAAACCACTATACTCACTGGGACTGAATATTCTTAATATTCTAAATATTCTGTTTGAGGTAGCTCTGATATGAGGCTAGGAGTGTGCCTTGAGTCATCTTTCATTCCTCTTCAGAAAATACATTGCTGGTAAGTAGAGTAGCCTGAAATGATACTGAGACTGCTTGAATAAGGGATTGAGTCTTATTTGTGCTTTTTTCTAGCAATTTCTTAGTCAGAACTGGAACTGGACTGAGTATGTGAATTTATGATTTTTGACTCTATGGCTTGGCTTTAAGTTTGTGGTTCTCTTCAGAACAATGTTGAAGCAATAATATCACCATCAACTCCTTTACTGAGGCTCCTGAGCTAGATAGACTTAACTCTCTTAATTATTAATCTAGAGCTCTTCTGGTAGACAGTTCTTTAATACCAGCAAAGGTACTTCCCATTCTAAAGTGTTTCATAGATTGAAAAAGTCTTACAATTTCCTTGTAGCATTAACATCTTAAATGTATTTTTTTACTCCATGACAAGCAAAATTCTCTTTTTTATTTTATTTTTTTTTCTTTTAATAAATAAAAGCCAGAAAAATCTTCTTTTCCCTCAAAGGAGAATGCCTTAACCTTATAGCTTCTTCTGGGCCAAGAATTTGTATTTTGTTGGGTGGAAACACACCTCTGCTCAGAACATTTAGGAGATGCCAGGGACATCAATCTCCAAGAGCAGATATGGGCAGAAGAGGGACTGAGTCTGGGATTTCCCCTTCTTACTTTGAGAGTTTCTAATGCACAAGCTGTTCTGCTCCCTTCTCCCTCACCTGCTTTGAAAGGGGAGACAGGTGCCTTATTCTAATGTCTGAGGGAGAGATTACAGATATCTCATTGCAGAAGAACACTGAAGTGCAGCTTCCCTGTGAGCAGAAGTGACTCCCTCAAAGACAGAGGAAAACATGTGAGAGAGACTGAGATTTGTTCCCTGCTCAAGGTGTAGAAATACCATAGAGGAAATCTTGGGTACTTTTTGTTCATCTTGCTAGCTGACTTAAAATCTCCTTCTAAATTATCTTACCTCTCCTTCTTCCCTGTGCATTGAACACTAGGACCTTATTCTATCTTGGTCATATGTCTTGGTCTGCAGAAAATTAAATCAGACACAAATATTCAGGAGCAGGAGGAGGAAAAGAGGCAATTGAAGGGCAATTTGACTATCATCGTTCTCTTCTAGTATTTTATCTCCCAGTGCTGTGATAAAGAGAAACATATACTGTACTATATGAGTAACAACCATGTAAGTACCCACAAATATTAAAGAGGCTTTAGGCTTTACTTCAAAAGTAAAATATGTTTAAAAGCAAATATGTTAGACATTATATTTGACACTTAATATTGTCCTGGTTTGGGGGACAGGTATCTGCTAAGAAAGGCAGGATCCTCTGTTTAAAATGGAGAATGTAAACCCCCTCCCTCCAAATTATTATAATAATTTTGAAATTAAGGGGCTCTCAGGCAAAGAGATGGGAATTAGGAATAACAGTTCTTTACTAGGAAAATTAAAATAGCAATGCAGTATTACAATGAACAAACCAAACCCTGCCAGAGTCAGAATCCAAGCTGACACCCATCAGTCAGTCAGGGTGTTGGCACAGTCCCATTCAATGGTGGCTGCATCCTCCTGCAGGGGCAGATGTGGTTCAGCTGGAGCAGTGCTCCTGGAGAAGGTGCAGTTTCCTCTGAAGCTCCAGGGATGATGTGCAAAGGTCTGGTTTTCCTCTGGAATCCAGTGGAAAGAAGGTTCCTTGGTGTCCAAAATCTCAGTTTTATCTGGGTAGGAAAGGCTTGGCTCCTCCCCTGGCTGGAGCATCTCCCAGTGGGATGATGGAATTTTATCAGTCATGCAGTGGGACTCAATGGCCATTAACAGGAGATATCTCCTGGAGGGAGGATGGGCTGTGGGAAAGAGAAAGATGATTGCCCCAGCTGGTTTAAAGATGGCCCATTAGCAGAGAACATCTCTCACAGAGATAAGGATCACTGCTCCACCTGGTTTCAGCAGATGGTGATAGAATACAGACTTTTGGGCACATCCTGTATTGCAACCTAAGACAAATATGGACATAAATGCAAACTCAGCTGACTTGACCCAGAAACAGGGAAAGTACTATGGTCCAACAGGAGCTAAACTCCATTCACAAGTCATGTAAAGCATTGGAAAGGAAGGTTCCTGCCTTGCCACCACCACCTATCTGTAGCAAAAATTAGCGATTCTTGAGTTAATAACTCATACTATATAATTGGCTGATGTTATCAGACTAGACACGTGAGTATTTTTTTTAATGGTGAGGGTGGGGAAGCATCAGGGGTTGCTCAGAGAGGTGGTGGATGATCCATCCCTTGAAACATTCAAGGTTGGTTTGGATAGGGCTCTGAGCAAACTGATCCAGATGAAGGTGCCCATTTTCATGGCAGGAGTTTGGTGTAGATGGCTTTCCAAGGTGCCTTCCAAACCAAATTGCTTCCAAAACCAATATGGTTTTACTGTTTATCTTAAGATCGTAATAAATAAGGTAGTTAAAATGTTAATATGACAATGATAAGACATGGTGGATGGCATAATTAAAATTAAAGGAAGATTGCTTTGTAGCAACTCAAAATGCAACACTTAAATGTAAGAATTAATTTAAAGTTAGGCTACTTGTGTTAGTAATTACTTATTGTTGAAGAAATAATACCTGATTAAAAAGAAATCTTAAAATGGAACAGACTTTGGTATGCATCTTCTTGGGGATTATTATCCAAGAAAATATTTATGCTCTGAGTTCCCAAAATGGAACACAGTAATTCACATATTTGAGGAATACTCTTGTGCCAGATCAAGGTCTAAAACCCTTCGGATAGAATATGAGAGTAAAAAAGAAAAAGTCTTATCATCTTTATGATACAGAGTGCAGTGGTTTCCATAATAATTTGACTACCACTTAGTAGGAGTGGAAATAATTTTTGCTGGTATGGAAATCAAAATTAGCCTGTTGAGAAGCAGGGCTTCTTCAACTGACAGAATCACCCTTTCCCTGAGCATTTTGGTGTGATCTTCAGGGTAACAATAGAGTGAATTGCACACCTGCAGTACCTGGAAACATTTTAAGTGCAGGTCAACATTAAGTGCAGAACGAACACCCTCCCTGCAAGGGATCCTAAGAGGTAAACACTGGATCAAATAGGCTGAATCCAAGCTGCTGAACAGCTTGCTTTGACATGCAGGGTCCTTCACTGTGAAAAGAAGATTCCTATTGAAATTGTTGACAGTTTTCAAGTATCTCTAGTGCCTCTCTGCTCAGGGAGAGTACTTAACCTTTGAATTTCTGTGACATCTCAAGAAGAAAGGCTCTGGAACTGGAAGGAGAGATCAGAACAGACAATAAGCCACTTATGTCAGTAAAAATGGCTGAGTAGAAGAGAGGGGAAAATTGTGCTCTTTGGGGGAAAACAGAACAAAACAAAAAAGAACTTGAGCATATGGCTCAAAATCTGTGAGTATGCACATATTCCTCTCTCTGCACTAGCACATGGTCTTATTAGCACCCAAGGATGCTGCTGGTACACAGCACCTTTGCAGATCTGGGTCTAGCTTGCAATGTTCTATGGCTCAGGCCAGAGCCCATGAGCCATCTGTATGAACTGAGAAAACATGAATCTTTTTTGTTGTTTTTCTTTAAAGATATTTAAACTGGTCCATTTGTTTCTTCTAATGTTTCATTTGTACCTTATAATGTTATGTATGTGCCTTGTCTTTGTTATTTAGCCCAGTGTGGATAACTAAACCTTTGTGATCTCACTTTACTCAAAGTTTATACGTATACTTTCAATCTTTCTCAAAGAAATAAACTCCCAGTTTTCTTTAGAAGTACACTGTTTCCTCTGTGATATGAGATTCTGATATTTTTCTATCAGGCAGATTTCATATGTGAAAAAACTAGGTCTTGCACTGTGAATACAGGTGATAAAAAAATGAATTTATACACACACACATACACACACACATTCATGTCTGTCTGGACAATAACCAAAATTAACTTTTGAGATCACAGGCAGTTTCTAGCTGCAGCCTGGTTGTAGATTTTGGTAATCTCAAGATGAAACAGAAGTGGCACTTCTTGAATCCTCAAGCATATAGAAAAACATGAGGCAGATCCATCAGTCTGTAAGTCTGTATCTTGTTCACGTGATGTGTTTCTTCACACAGACTGGAAAACTGGGGATTGTGTGTTTGGGAAAATGAAGTGACCCCAAAAATTAAAATAAAACAGAAATATAGAAACATATAATTTAAAAAAAAAAATAAAAATAAAAATTTGAAAAAAAAAAATATTCCTGAAAGGA
Organism: Oenanthe melanoleuca; assembly: GCF_029582105.1. Taxonomy (NCBI): domain Eukaryota; kingdom Metazoa; phylum Chordata; class Aves; order Passeriformes; family Muscicapidae; genus Oenanthe; species Oenanthe melanoleuca. The sequence continues at coordinate 73,136,004 of NC_079362.1, read as the reverse complement.
AAAAATGAAAAATGAGGTTTATAAAGGTGAAGATCCCAGTGGAAGCACAGATCAAAAAAACAGCAAGTGGGCATGTGAGGTAATCCATTCACATCAAACTCACATCTCTCTGGTTCTCCTATATACTCTGAGGTCCAGATTCTTTATGGGTTGTCATTCATTCCATCTCCATAGGAGTCAGACCATGTTCCTAGATGTGATTCCTTGATTCCTTGGTAATCAGATAAAACAGACTCTACCAAACCAGTGCTTAAAGCTGTGGAGATCATGAAAATTACACTGCTGGGGTGTATTAATTAATGGGCAGGTGGGAAGCATTAAATTATCAAGAAATACTTGATCTGATAAATTAGTAGTTGTGGATATCAGGAAATGTGTAACATGGGGGATCTGGGGAAGGGTCTGGAGCACAAGTCTGATGGGGAGTGGCTGAGGGAGCTGGAAAGGGGCTGAGCCTGGAGAAAAGGAGGCTCAGGGGGGACCTTGTGGCTCTGCACAACTCCCTGACAGGAGGGGACAGCCGGGGGGATTTGGGATCTTATCCCAGGGAACAGGGACAGGAGGAGAGGGAACGGCCTCAGGCTGGGCCAGGGGAGGTTTGGGTTGGATACTGGGAAAATTTCTTCATGGAAAGGGTTGTCCAACCCTGGCACAGCAGCCAGGGCAGGAGGGATTTGAAAAGCTCTGGAGGGATTTGAAAGCCATGTGGATGTGGCAGCTGGGGACTTGGGATAGAGAAGGGCTGGGTAGTGGTAGGTTAATGGTAGAGGTTTTTTCCAACCTAAATTATTCTATGATTCTATGACTAAAGGGAGATTCAGTATTTCCTTTTTGCTATAGTTCCATAACATCACTTTATAAATACCAAATGAGGGGACAGAAGTGTGGCAGTGGCTCTGAGTAGTTCCCCTCCACACTCCCAAAAAGGATCCACATCATAAAGTTACACAGCAGGTGAGCACAACCTCAGTTCAGCTGATTTAAACCCCTGCTAGATTTTACTAACCACAAACTGATTCTTTCCACAGTCAATGGTTGAGTAGGACAAACCAACCTTTAGAGGACTTGCAGCTTGCAGTGAGATGCTGGCTGATGCTGGCAGCTAAAATAGTCACAGGCCTCATACATGTCCTCTGATAAATCTGAGGAAGTCTGTGGAAAAGGAACAGTGTAGTCTACAGGTCTAACAAGTTGGCAGCCAAACACAGGGTTGAAAATTAGGTCAGGTACATGACCAGCCCAGCTTCTTGACATCCAGGAAAAAAAGAAAAAAAAATCATTCTTACATTTGACTTTTCTATGTGACATCCACCCCATGATTCCAATGGTTCTACAGAATTATTTATCTTTTCCTTTACTCCTCTGATCCTCATTGTTTCAGGTGACACCATATTGATTACATTTCCAGAGCATACCCCTCCAAACGTATTTATATGGCTGTTTCAAATGATTTACAATAACTAATCTCGTAACACAAATATAATTTTGGAAATATAATACCAGTCAATAGCATTAAATTTTCTGCTAATGGCCAGGACTCCCTGTGCCATGGGAATAAGCTGCCTCTAACAACTTATCACCTGAAGGCCATATCTTCAAGTTAATGTACGCTGGCATGGGACCAAATTTCAGTGCTCAGTGGAGCTCTACAGAGTTATCTCAACTGAAATTCTACATGTCCTAATTACCTTGATAGTAAAGCTGGATTAAGAACCCTGAAAAATGGCAAACTGGTCTGAAGCTTGTCATAGTGCAGGAAACCCAGGTTCCTGTTTTCCTTTCTGCCAGGGAATTCCTCCTGCCTGCGGAAACATTTTGGATCAACAAGTATTATTTATTTCTGTAAAACATAGGCCTTCCAACAGGAGAGGAGAAGAGTTTGCTTTAATCCAATGTAAACATACAGTTTCCAGAAAGCTTTGAATTTTTTTAAGAAGGATGATATCTCTAGTATTATGCTGTTCTAATTCTTGCATTACCCAGACACAGAACAGACACTAATGATTTTAGGATTGCAAAAGAAGAAAAAATATTGTTAAGAATAAGTTAAAGTTTTGGGGTGGGCTTAAGGTTTGTTAAATAGTAATTCGTAAACTGAAGTTTAAGTAATGGTTTGTAAGATGTTGATAAGTTATGTGTTTAATGTTATTGGGGAGTTGCAGGGAGAGGGCAGGGTCAGAGGGTAGCCTATCATTGTCGAGTGGGTGTTGTAATGGGGGTGGCTCTGTTGGGAGGGAGGGCCGATGGACGGTTAATTGACAGGTCTGGCTAGAACGTTCTAGAAAAGTGATGTCATCTAGTGAGCGCACCAGCCTGATCAGCGATTTGACGGTCCTCCAACCTATCGGAGCCTCCAGCGAAGAAGGGACCAATCTTCAAAGAGAGCTAAGAATGACATCACCTGCCCTATAAAAGGACAGTTTGGGGCTCCGAGCCCCGCCTTCCGACGGTGCCTGTCACCTGAGTGAACGCCACGTATCACATTGTAGTCTTTTTGTAACTTTCTGGATTGCCGTGTGGGGCTCTGGCTTATCTGGAGTCCCCGCCCTCAGTTGTGGTTTTTAATAAACGAGCTAGTCTTTCGGAGAAGACTCTGGCCTCGTTTGTAACAACTTTTTGGGGGCTCGCCCGGGATACCACGCCCTGAAGCGGTCCCAGGAAGGGACGGGACCCTGGAAGACGCGTCCAGCTGATTTCAGCTGCCTCGGAACCAGATCTTTCTGAGACCGTGGACGGATCGCTGGTTATTCCCGAAAACAACTGAGGACCCGGTAATCCAGAAGAGGGCCCTCCGAGAGGGAGCGGGGCTCGTGGTAAGTTACGAGTAGGGGCAAGGGGCCCCGACCCGGGAAGGCTCCCATTTTCTCCAAGGAGGAGTCTCCTTGAGGCACCTTAGTAAGGAACAGGCAAACCCCGGGCTTGGAAGCTTGCGCGCAGGGTGGGACCCGAGCGGGGTTGGTCTAACTGAGGTGGCCTGGAGGGTGGTTCCCCGGGCAGGGAGAGACGTCTCCCAGTAGAAGGGGGGGAACTAGGACCCTTAGGTGGTGGGTGAGAACCCCAGTGGACAAAGACTGTCAGCCGGAGACAAGCCGAAGGGTGGGGCCACCGGCTGACAGATTGCTCCTCTTTAGGCGAGGGGGGGAGGTAGGTGTCCCACCTAAGGGGGAATAGGACCCAGGCTGGGGTTGTGTGCGCGGCCAACCGGGAACCAGCCGGGGGAATTACCTCGTAGCACGGGGACGGGGGGGGAGTCGCCGGCTAGGAGAGGCCCACCCACTCACTAGGAGGGGGTGTATCGGAGTGTTAGAACTCGCCAAGTAGGGACAACCATTTTATTTGCTAAAAATTTATCTGTTAAGTTGACATTGGTAATTGTTTTTGTAAAAATTTTCTCCGTGGTTTTATTTGCCAGTTCACTTTGTTGTATCAATTTAAAGTTTGTTTTCAATTCTAAAATTGAGTTTATTAAGGTGAGGTTTTGGGGTGAGGTAGCCACCAAAAGTCCCCAAACCGCCTTTTGAGTCAGGGCTAGAAATTTATCTGTTAAGTTAACATTGGTAATTGTTTTTGTAATTTAAAAATTTATACAGATATACCTCTTGTGTTAGCTTAGTTCCCCTTTCTTGTTAGGTCCGTGCTTTTGTTAGAATTTTCTCCATAGATCTATTTGCCAATTTACTTTGTTGTTTAAAGTCTTCTTTTAATTTTTAAACTGAGCTTATTGAGGTGAGGTTTTGGGGTGAGGTGGCCACCAAAAGTCCCCAAACCACCTTTTAAGTCAGGAAAAGTTCTGTGAAAGCATAGTTGCTTGTGTAAAGCAGTGAAGCTGTGGTGCTAAGTGGAAAATTGGTTGTGACATTGGTATTTAAGGTGTGTCGTCTGGGGTTGAAAAGCTAAAGCACGCCATCTTGTACTGGGAAGACGAAGGGTTACCATCTTAAGTTGTTGTGAGGTTATTTGTAAGATGGCATCTTGTGTTGAGAGTGTGTTCTAACAATATCCGGAATATCCCGGAAGAAACAAAGCCGCCATTTTGTGCTGGGAAAGTTCCCACGGGTTGCAAAAGTTAGATAGTTTCAGTTATAGTTCCCACAGTTTGATTTTTTCCCACCATAGAGAAACATTTAAGTTCTTTAGTATTTATCCCAATCCCTCTGTCTAATTCTCCCACCCTCGTTGTAACTTTTTCTCTAATTCTCCCCACCCTCATTGTAACTTTTTCTCTAATTCTCCCACCCTCGTTGTAACTTTTTCTCTATAAAGCTTGTAGTTTTATTTTTCTAGTTCATCCTTGTTACATTAGTAAGTAAATCTCAGTAGAAGACTATAAGCAATGGGTCAATGCGTTAGCAAAAGAACTAGCAAGGAAAAGAAAGAAAGGACCTCAATGAAAAATATTCCTCCTAACAGTCCCTTAGGAGGAATGTTAGAAAATTGGGAAAAAAGTAAACAACTGAGGAAATTGGATAAAATTAAAATGATAAATTATTGTACAGAAATTTGGCCACAAGAAATTATACAGGAAGGACCCGTATATTGGCCTTGGTATGGGTCCCGAGAAAGATGGATATGTGTAGCTCTAAATAAGTATGTGTATTTAAAAGAAGCAAAAAGTGAGGAAGAGCTACAATATGCAGCTTGTTGGCTCGATGAGAAAATCTGGAATGAAGAAGTTAAAATATGTAAAATGACAAAAGAAAAGAAGAGAGAAACAAACATAGAATCCAAAAAGGAATGGGACCCTTTAGAGTGTCTTCCACCTCCTCCCTCTCCTGTTCCTCCAGTGATCCAACTTTACCCTCCTGTGCCCCAACCCCCAGAGCCCCCAGCCCCACCTCTTTCTCAGCCTCTCCCTCCTCTGGCCCCATCTCTTTCTCAGCCTCTCCCTCCTCTGGCCCAACCTCTTTCTCAGCTCCTTCCCCCTACTTCTATGCCTCAAATTTCTCAGTCTCATCCCTTGGTTCCTCCTCTATCCCAAATCCCGCTGCCTCAACTACCTCTTATACCTCAGGTCAGTCCTGAAGATATACCTGTAAAAGAAAATATCCAAGCAGGGTCTGGCAATGTAAAATGCCAAGTGTGCGAATGCCGAGTAACTGAAAACCAAGAAGAAGCAACAAAGAGTGTACGAAGCCATAACTATAACACTAGATACCAGGCAGGAAGAAGTATACAGGAAGGAGGTACAAAAAATCTGTTCCCATTAAGGGAAGTGCCAATGGGAGGTACTCAAGGAGGTATTGGCTTTGTAAATGCCCCCTTAACAGCTTCTGAGGTACGGAATTTTAAAAAGGAAATCAAAAGTTTAGTGGAAGATCCAGTTGGAATAGCCAACCAGGTTGACCAGTTCTTGGGACCAAGTGTGTACACATGGGAAGAGTTAAATTCGATATTGGGGATCCTTTTTACACCGGAAGAAGTTCAATTAATTCGCATAGCTGGGATAAAAATATGGGAAAGGGAAAATCGGCAAGGTCCCCCGGGAGAAGAAAAGATGCCTTTAAATCAGCCAAATTGGAATGCAAATGATGAGATTGGCCGGAGAAATATGAAAGACTATAGAACATTGCTAATAAAAGGTATTAAAGAAGCAGTACCTCGAACCAGTAATGCAAAATTAGCTTTTGATGGACACCAAGAAAAAGATGAGACCCCAAGTGCCTGGTTAGCTAGACTAAAAAGAAACTTCCAGCTGTATTCGAGTGTAGACCCAGAAAGTCCAGAAGGGCAAGTGCTAGTAAAGTTTCAGTTTGTCACGAAGTCGTGGACGGATATAAGAAGGAAGTTAGAAAAGATGGAAGATTGGCAGGAAAAAGGGCTAAATGAACTGTTAAAGGAAGCACAAAGGGTATACCTAAGAAGAGAAGAAGAGAAAATAAAGTCGAAAGCTAGGATCATGGTTGCCATAGCCCGGGAAAGCAGAAATGTTGAAAAAGGTGAACACAAAGGAGAGGTGGCAGGAAAAGAAAGAAAAGTGCAAAGAACCCCTAGAGAGCCTTTTGATGGAGAATGTTTCTATTGCAAAGAGAAAGGACATTACAAGAGAAATTGTCTGAAGTGGCATCAAGATCTGAAAGTTTATAAGGAGACTGAACTCACCGAGATTGATGATTAGGGGTGTCAGGGGCTCTACCCTCTGGGGACGAAGTTAGATGAAGATGAAGTAGAGCCCTTGATAAATTTAGAAGTTGGACCCCAGAGGGAAACATTAGAATTTTTAACTGATACAGGAGCAGATCGGTCAAGCGTACTTACATTCCCAAAAGGTTGTCAACCAGGTGGACTTACTTGTAAAGTAAAAGGGGTTAGTGGAGAACCTTTTAATGTCCCAGTCATAGAAGAGGTTACAGTAAGAGCAAACTTTAGGGAAGCAAAGGTTAACTTATTACATATACCGTGGGCAGGTCGCAATCTATTAGGTCGGGACCTACAAGTGCAATTGGGGATAGGAGTGATTCCAGAAGGGAAGAAAATGGTAGCGAAAGTATTAGTGTTAAACACCGAAGATGAAGAAAGAATAAACAATAAGGTATGGGCAGAAGGGGGAGGAAGAAGCCTGTTAGAAATACCTCCAATAGAGGTAAAAATGAAACCAGGCATTCCCCCAATAAGGATCAAGCAATACCCAATTTCGGCAGAAGGCAAACAAGGTCTAAAGCCTGTAATAGAAAATCTAATAAAAGATGGAATCCTAGAGCCATGCATGTCCCCACATAACACGCCTATCTTACCTGTAAAGAAGCCAGACGGTACCTACCGATTAGTGCAAGATTTAAGAGAAGTCAACAAGCAAACCATCACTCGCTACCCAGTAGTGGCCAATCCGTATAATTTATTGAGCAAAGTACCATCGAGTCATGCATGGTTCAGTGTAATCGATCTAAAAGATGCCTTCTGGTCATGCCCATTGGCAAAAGACAGTAGAAATTGGTTTGCCTTCGAATGGGAGAATGAAAGCATAGGGAGAAAACAACAACTTAGGTGGACTCGTCTACCACAGGGTTTCACAGAATCCCCTAACTTGTTTGGACAAGCCCTGGAAGAACTATTAAAACAATTTGAGCCTAGTGAAGGAGTTCAAATTCTGCAATACGTGGATGATGTACTAGTGTCCGGAGAAAACAAAGAACAAGTACAAGAGACAACAATAAAACTATTAAATTTTCTAGGAGAAAAAGGTTTAAAGGTATCAAAGAAAAAGTTGCAATTTGTGGAACCAGAAGTAAAGTATTTGGGTCACATAATTGGAAAAGGATATAAAAAGTTGGATGCAAATCGAATTCAAGGAATATTATCTTTACCAGCGCCAAAAACCAAAACAGATGTAAGAAAATTACTAGGATTAATTGGATATTGCAAACTATGGATAAATGAACATACCAAATTAGTTAAATTCTTGTATGACAAACTAATTGGAAGTGAACCTATAGAATGGAGTACCAGGGATGAAGAAAAACTTAATGAATTGAAGGGAAGGCTAGCGACTGCTCCGGTATTGAGCCTGCCTGACTTAAATAAACTGTTTGAACTTTTTGTAAATATTGAAGATGGAATAGCATATGGAGTAATAGTCCAACAGTGGTGTGGAATACGAAAGCCAATAGCCTACATCTCAAAGTTAATGGATCCAGTAGTCCGAGGGTGGCCAACCTGTCTCCAAGCGATCGCCGCCACAGTAGTCCTCGTAGAGGAAGGATATAAATTAACCCTAGGAAACAAAATCAAAGTATATACCCCCCATGATTTAAAAAGTATTTTGAGCAAAAAAGCTTGCCAGTGGATTTCTGATAGTAGATTGTTGAAATATGAACTAATACTGAACAATAGTGAAAATCTAGAACTGGCAACTACAAGTACTCAAAATCCAGCACAGTTCTTATATGGAGAACCAAAGAAAGAACTAGAACACCGATGCATCGAGGCTATAGATTTACAAACTAAAGTTAGAGAGGACCTGTTAGAACAACCGTTACCAGAAGGAGAGATATTTTTCATAGACGGGTCATCAAGAGTCATAAATGGAAAGCGAGCATCGGGGTACGCTGTCATAGATGGGCGCACAATGACAGTCGTAGAAAAAGGAAAGCTCCCTGTTAATTGGTCAGCACAGTGCTGTGAAATTTATGCAATGTTAAAAGGACTAGAAAGACTTAACCAGAAAAGCGGTACCATCTATACAGATTCAAAATATGCTTATGGGGTGGTGCATACATTTGGAAAAATTTGGGCAGAAAGAGGATTTGTCAACTCAAAAGGAAAAACGCTAATTCACGAAAGTCTTATAAAAGCAGTTTTGGAAGCATTAAAAGGGCCAATAGAAGTTGCGGTTGTGCACATAAAGGGACATCAACGAGGTGATACATTAGAAGTAAAAGGAAACAACCTAGCAGATCGAATTGCAAAAGAAGCGGCCTTAGAAGATACGGGAAAAGTATTGCAATTAAGTGAAATAAAAGAAAGAAGTAGCCAAAGTGATAATGATGAAGAAGTCCCGATATTTACCAAAAAGGAACAAGAAGAATTGCAGAAACAAGATGCCATCAAAAATGAAAAAGGGGAATGGAGGATGCCAGACGGAAGACAAGTACTAAACAAAGCACTAACAAGAAAAATACTAAAGAATTTGCATGCCTCAACTCATTGGGGAACCCAAGCGTTGTGTGACCATTTTATGAGGAGCTATGTGTGCATTGGGGTGTATGAAATTGCTAAAATAATAACACGTGATTGCATAATGTGTCAAAGAGTAGACAGAAAAGTAATGCGACAACCACCTCAAGGGGGTCGAGAACTGGCCAAAAGACCCTTCCAAAACGTACAAATAGATTTTACAGAGCTACCCCAAGTACAAAAATTTAAATATCTATTAGTGGTAGTGGACCATTTAACGCATTGGGTTGAGGCATATCCAACCACAAAAGCAACGGCAGAAATAGTCAGCAAAGTCCTGCTAGAACAGATAATACCAAGGTATGGAATAGTTAACACCATTGATTCGGATAGAGGGCCACATTTTACTGCAAAAGTTCTACAGCAAACAGCAATTGCCTTAAACATCAAGTGGAAACTCCATACCCCCTGGAGACCACAGAGTTCAGGAAGGGTAGAACGAATGAATCAAACGTTAAAAATAGCCCTTACAAAATTAATAGAAGAAACAAAGATGAATTGGCTAAAGTGTCTTCCGTTGGCTCTAATGAGGGTAAGAACAAAACCAAGGGCAGATATGGGAATTTCCCCATATGAAATGATGTTTGGCCTACCTTTCCTAACCACTTTGAGTAATGCTGGGACATATGAAGAAGGAGAGCAAAGTGTAAAGAAATACATACAAACAATAACGAAAACCCTAGAAGAGCTAAGACAAAAAGGCTATCTCCCTCAGTCTACTCCTATTGATTTTAAAATCCATCGATACCAACCTGGAGACTGGATATTAGTAAAATCGTGGAAAGAACAGCCGTTAGTTCCCAAATGGGAAGGTCCATTTCAAGTTTTATTAACCACTGAGACTGCAGTTAGAACTCAAGAACGAGGGTGGACCCATGTGACTAGAGTGAAAGGTCCTGTTTCCCCACCTTTAGAGTCATCTTCTGTTCCCACCGAGTGGACAACTACTAAAGTGACTGATACTAAACTAGTACTAAGGAAGAAACCTTCAACAAAAATATCCACAAATAGAACATAAAGATTAAATGAAGTATGCTGGAACTCCTTTTAGTAGTGTTCAAGGGAGTTATAATTTAAAAGTATTTATTAAAAGTTGTAAAGGTATTTATTAAAAGTTTAAAATGTTAAAGTAAGTCTTAACTTTAAAAAGATTTTAAATTGTACAGTGTTTTAGTATAAAAGTAATATAGGTATTTACTAAGAATCTCTGGTATCTTTTGTTAACAGGTCTAGAGAAAGAAGATAGAGCATTCCCCCACGCTTTTAGAGATTCGACCCCAAAATAAGAAAAAAAGCAAGTTGGTACAAAAGGAAAAGGAGACTCCTGCAATTGGATAATAGCTGGTAAGATCATCTCTAGAGAAGGAGAGAAAGCAAGAAAGGAAAAAGGTGGGGGGCAAGGCTGGACCGGAACATAGTCCCACCAGTGAGTCGCGGATCCTCTACTAGGTTGTAGAGGGGAGACATGATTGGGAAGGCAACCGGTACCGGACCCCCATTAATGACATTCCTCTTGCTAATAAACATCAGGAAAGGAATTGCTGGTTCATGTGACAGATGCTATTATCCATTGTACGCAGGGGAAACTCCAACGGCCGTCCTCAGAATTCATACTAACCCAGACCCTACTTGTATCAACTTTGCCTTGTTAACCACTTGTATCGAGGACGGAAAAACCTATTGGCTAGCAGAAAATATAGGAAGTTTTAAAGAAAAATTGCTGGGGAAATGCCCTACGAAAGAAAAATGGATATGCTCAGAAAATAAACCGAAAGAGCAAAGAACAAATAATGCAGTGTATGAACTAGACTTAATCAAGGAAAGAGAAATAACTGGGGTAGTTAAAAGGGGTCCAGAAATCCCAATGGTGGGTGGGAAAAATTTGTTTTTAGACCTAGCCCAGAAGATAAGCCATGAGTTTAATATATCCAACTGTTGGATTTGTGGAGATACCCGGATGGCTGAAGTTTGGCCATGGGAAGGAATCCCCTTAAGTCCCCAGAATATCCTTAGACTGCTAAGTGAAGAAAAGCCCGGACCAGATAACAGACCGGAGGAAGAAGTGTGGAGCCTGAGATCAAAAGTGATTGGAAAAGAATGTATCTGGAAAAGAACTCCAGAGTACACTGTATACCTCGGTGAAATAAACTGTAAAAGGTACTATGTATTAAATAACACCCACCAGGGGTGGATCCCTAAACCCTCAAATTTGTATTGGTCAAAATCACAGAAACTAGGATGTGCTTATATTGACAGAGAAAAGCTGTATGAATGTATTACTCAGACCCCAAATCCCTTCCTTGATGCTCCCCAAATATCAAAATTTTGGACGCCAATTAGTTTGAAATCTGAAAAACAACCCCAGTACTGGAGAGCCCCAAAAGGGCTTTATTGGTTATGTGGACAGGCAGCTTATGTAGTTCTCCCAAAGGGCTGGGCAGGGAGTTGCACCTTGGGGATTATCCAGCCATCATTCTTCCTTCTCCCCCGAGCTGAAGGGCAACATCTTGGGGTGCCTCTTTATGATGAATTAATGAGAAGAAAAAGAGAAGTACAAATTGGAGGTACCCAAACCTGGGGAAAGGAAGAGTGGCCACCTGAAAGAATCATAGCTACTTATGGCCCGGCCACTTGGGCTCAAGATGGGTCATGGGGATACCGAACACCTATATATATGTTAAACAGGATTATTCGTTTACAGGCCTTGCTAGAAATTATCTCTAACCAATCTACCTACACCATAGATCTCCTTAATGCACAGGCCAGACAAATGAGAACCATGATATATCAAAACCGACTGGCCTTAGATTATCTATTAGCAGCTGAAGGAGGTGTCTGCGGAAAATTTAATTCCTCAGAGTGTTGTGTTGAAATTGATGATCACAGCGAAGTAATCACAAATATAACAACTAATATCCGAAAACTAACCCATGTTCCTGTTCAAAGGTGGACCCCCTTGCTAAAAACAAATTGGTGGGATTGGTGGGATACTTTTGTAAAAGGAGGGTGGTGGAAAAAAGTACTTGTAATTGCAGGAGGTGCTCTAATCAGTGTTGTTTTTCTTCCCTGCATAATACCTTGCCTAATCCGAGTCGTCACCAAAACAGTGCTAAACTCCCTTGAAGTAAGTCTAAAAACTGGACTAAATAGTAAAAAGACTGAAAACATCCTACTAATGCAAGAAAACCCCAGCCCGGAAGCTGCTGCCGAGACCTATGAACGATACCAGAGATTCCGGAAAATTGACAAAATTAATGAAGAGACTGTTTAAAGACTGAATAAGACTAATTAAGTTGATGCGGGCTTAAGCCCGATCAAAGTTTTAGAGGGGGAATTGTTAAGAATAAGTTAAAGTTTTGGGGTGGGCTTAAGGTTTGTTAAATAGTAATTCGTAAACTGAAGTTTAAGTAATGGTTTGTAAGATGTTGATAAGTTATGTGTTTAATGTTATTGGGGAGTTGCAGGGAGAGGGCAGGGTCAGAGGGTAGCCTATCATTGTCGAGTGGGTGTTGTAATGGGGGTGGCTCTGTTGGGAGGGAGGGCCGATGGACGGTTAATTGACAGGTCTGGCTAGAACGTTCTAGAAAAGTGATGTCATCTAGTGAGCGCACCAGCCTGATCAGCGATTTGACGGTCCTCCAACCTATCGGAGCCTCCAGCGAAGAAGGGACCAATCTTCAAAGAGAGCTAAGAATGACATCACCTGCCCTATAAAAGGACAGTTTGGGGCTCCGAGCCCCGCCTTCCGACGGTGCCTGTCACCTGAGTGAACGCCACGTATCACATTGTAGTCTTTTTGTAACTTTCTGGATTGCCGTGTGGGGCTCTGGCTTATCTGGAGTCCCCGCCCTCAGTTGTGGTTTTTAATAAACGAGCTAGTCTTTCGGAGAAGACTCTGGCCTCGTTTGTAACAATATTATAGATTCAGGATTATCCAAGTTAATGGAAGGATTTCATACCAGAACCTGGAATAGCATACATATCCAGTGCTTTTACTAAGAAGTGTTTCTCCCTTTGGGGACATTGGACTTAAAAGGAGTAATTTCATAAGCTGGAGTAGTTTCATAACTTGATTGTTAAGGTTTTATCTATGAAACCAACATGATGGCAGGAAGTATAATTTCTACCTGAATAGCACCTAATTTTTCCTGAGTAAAATTGTGATTTTTAGCTTGCAAAATTCACAAGAATGAATGAAGTCTAAACAAACTCTACAGTCTGTCAGAAGAACAAGGGGTCAAAGTGTTGTTTTGTAGGCTGGTGATTTTACTAATACAAAAAGGGTTCCAAACAACCCTTCAGTGCTAATAGAATGAAGTGTCTTTATCTCCAGATCAATTTGGGGATCTATTTATGAACTCCCAGTAAATTCTTTAGGCGTGCAGAAAAGGAATCTTTGTTTTCCATGTTGAGGAGAGCCTCTGCATTTTGTAAGGTGTTTTGGTTACCGAAAAGGTTTTTTGCAAAAAAAGACAAACCCCTCAGACAGCAGTCTGAAGTGTTTGCAGAATTTCAGTGGTTCAAGAGGCTTTGACTCTACAATGCAAATGCTACATAAAGATCTGGTGAAATCTTAAGTTTCTGCAGAAAAATTGCATCGAGTAAATCCATGTAAAGCAGTTGTGTTCAGGGAAATATCTTCTTTCAAAAACATCTTCCTAGTTTTACCATAAGCTTTCCCATCCTGAATGGGTTAACCCAGTTAATTGTTAATATTGAAACTATAAAATCTGGCTTAAAATTCCAGATTCATTTTTTTGCTGTCACTGGGTTAAAGGACTGGATGCTTTTAGTAAACAATAACTACAAGAGGAAGTCTAAAATGCTACCTGAGTGTCTCAAACATATTTTAACAGTACTGCACTCCTTGTAAAGATTTCAAATTAGGAAGTGCCAGATTCCCATGAGAATGTAAAAAATTAAGAAACTTTTGAGATCTGTAATGTGTTACAGAATAATTAAATAAACCATGCAACTATTCAAGGTGAGAAATTCCTAATCTCAAATTTAAGATCTGATTTTAGATCAGATCCCCCAAGTGAAAAACAAACAAGCAAATAAAAAAACAAACAAATATTTATCTTATATTTTTATTTAAATTTTAAAAAATCTATTTTAAAAAATGCATATTATAGCCAGTACAAATATAATTTTTCAGAGGGAAGCAGGCAAAACAAATGCAAAATATTTAGAGATAAACATTCAAAAATGCAAGTAAAATTCAAGCAATGTGAAATATCAAATATAATGTGGTAACAAATATTTTAAAGTAGTGAATATTTTTTAGACATAGTTTAATTCATACATAAAACAAATTCAGTTTAGGAAAGGACCAAAGACAGTGTGCACACAGACACAGACACAGATATGTATGTTGAGAAATAAAGATTTCAGGAGCAATGCTTGAAAGAGTTGAGATAAGTTGAGCTCCCAGAAGATGCTACACAACGTCTGCTCTTCAAAACAGCTACACCCTGTGACCAGAACACTCCTACCAGTGGGTATTGTATGACTTTTAGGAATTTGCATACAAATCATAATGATGTGGCCAAACTTACTTGATTTTGGAGAGTTTATTCACAGATGAAAGACCTCATGATATTGAACAAGCATTAACAACAAAAATTATATACAAAATATAATTAATGCTTGAGCATCTGATATGGTGAACACTGAGGTAGAACCAAAGTGTAATCAAGTAGATAAGATTCATAGAGAGAAGTGTAAGTTAGAAACAATACTAAATTAAATACACATGAAACAAGTTAGAAAGGCAAATTCCTATTAGGAGCTCAATATTATGGAAAAAGCTGAGAAAGGAAAAAGGTAGAGTAAGTTTTTTACATTTCAATATCATCTTTAATGTCATTTCTGTGTAAAACTCCTACGTACTTTTGATATATTAAAGAGATTGGGTTGGTTATTTTACGTGCAAAGTTTCTGAGGTTTTTTTTTTTTTTTTGTGTATTTCTCCATTTCCACAAATTTTATTCTCATACAAATAGTTGTTATGCATATTCCAGCCACCATGGCTTTGGGATATTAGCAAAAAAAAAAAAAAAAAAAAAAAAAAAAAAAAAAAGTGACTAAATCTCCCAATAGATTAATACATTTTATTAAACAAAATGGTTTTGTTTTTTTTCACTACAAATGAAAATTTAGTTTTGAATTCAATTAAATTACACTTCTAATTAAGCTGCAAGAAAATTGTTAATTTTGAGGAATATTTGGAGGGAATTGGGAGTGCATTAGGCTGAATTATTATTTTTAAGAAAATTCAAACTTAAGAAAATAGAAGAGAGTTGAAAGTTTTCAATTTCTTTGAGCATTTTTGAGGAAAAGATATATTGTGTGCTATTTATACAATTTTACTAATAGACATATCATGTTATATACAGAAAAATACTTTTCCTCTTTCCTCCTCTGCAGTCTGCTGAACTATAATCCTCTTAAAATGTTTTCAAATAAGGGATGGAAAGTAAAGTAGCAGGATGTTGTCCAGTCCAAATGTTGTTGGCAAAAATCTCCAAAGTAAACTTAAAATTTCCAGTATGAAGACTGAAGACATGTTTATTTAGATAATTTAGTCAAATTCTCTCCTCTCACAGAAAAAATAAAAAGGAAAAAAATAAAAAGAAGAAGAAAAAGAGGGGTTCGTCCAGACCCTACTAAAATCTTTGGAATCTTTGGAATCTTTTTACTAATCTTAACGTATTTGGCATCAGATCTCTAAAGTTTCAACATAAATTCTTAGATATATGAATGTGGTTTCCATTTAAAAAGAAACTAAACATTATTAGGATAGTTCAGTTCAGGAAGGGAGGTCAATAGTTTTAATTGTTTTCCTAATGCAAAAGGAGAGAGAATTTCTGAGATTGGCTTTTGCCAAACACAGCACACAGTTAACTTGCAACCCATAACACTAAGGACTTGCAGATGCAAGGTATTACCTAATTTTGACAGAGCACTTTTCATCAAGATATCTCAAAAGGGCTTTAAAAATGATATATCATCATCCATTCCACTGCTAGAAACGGAGGCACGGGGAAGTGAAGTGACTCACAATGCACAGAAGCCCTGGAAGAAAATCAAGATTTCCTTTTCATCCAGCCAGTGTCCAATCCTGTGGGTTGTACTGCTTCCCCCACAAAACATGTGCCATTTCTCAAGAAATCAGAAGGAGAAAATGCTGGGAAGCAAATACAAGGAAAGACTAAAATAAATAAGCAGAGCAGACACTGTAGCTGATTGCAAGGCAGCTGCTAAAAGGATGTTTCCAAATGGAAAAGGCCCATTCCCTGTGAGACAGACTGGAAAAAAACAACACTGCAACAAAGTGAAAGCTTCTCTATAGACAGCAAATCTTTTCTGGGGATTGTGAGTGTTTACTACATATGTTCAGTCTGTATCAGAGTGCTGCACTAAAGGTTATACTTTGAAGGGTCTTGGTCAGACAATTTAATGTCCACTGTAACCCTCAGGCTTAGCCAGAGGAGAATAGAGGCACTTCTAAGAATTCAAAGGTTTAACTAATATCCCTCATTTGAGAGTCTCCCCATCAGCCAGGTAGAGGGCTGTAGCTGGAAGTCAACTTGGGTATGTTTTTGTGCCTTTATTGATCTTTACTAAATAGGAAATGTGCAGAAACTGACCTTATCTCTAGAAACAGAGGTGGGCTGATACCAGTCCTGAGAAACTCAACCAAAAGAGAGTGCCTGTCTCTTCATGGCCTCAGCTTCAAGCTGCATGCATTACTGTGCATACAAGTGATCTAATTATGCATGCAAATACTTCAGTTCCAGCTGATTATTTGCCTGTGTAATTCCTGCAGTAATGAAGAACATGTTATAACCAAGCATTTTTATATGCACAACTCTAAAAGAAACAATTTCTTCTCGAAGGACAATAAAACTGTGGAACAGCTGTATGATCATCCAGTGGGGGCTGGAGCCACCTGCTCTGAAAGGCCAGAAACTTTACAGTTATGGCAAAGTCTGCTCAGAAGGGCAGAGAAGCTTCTTCTTGAGTCTCAGTAACGAAAAGCTGGTACACACCAAGGAGCACAAGAGCTTTGACCCTTCCAGAACTCTGAATATTTTATCTAAGTATGTGCCAGACCCTTTGTAATCCTCTGAAAGTATTGGCTTTAATAACAGACTAGGGAATTACTGCCACTAGTTTTAGAGCATGATATGGAAATACACTTTCTTTAACATATTTCGATTCTAAGTCCATCTATGGTGGATATACCCTTAATCTTATATTTAAGAGAAAACTTGAATGGATAGGCAGGCAAAGACCCAAATTGTCTCAGTTTATATTTTTGCAGAATGTTCAGAAAAAATACAGACTTGATCCTATTTCAGGTGTCTACATTTTAATTGTCACTTCATCTCCCTGATCCATGCCTGAAGGATATCTCTTCAACTTAGGAAAGAAGTGCATGGACATATATAATTTACAGAGACTCAGTTTCAGCTCAATTTCTTTCAGATTGCTTCAATAAATATTGAAAGATTAAATTATTTTAATTATTTTTCAGATTGATTTCTACTGAGGTTCAGTGGAAAGGATTGCTCTGAAAGGATTCATCTTTATAAATGGGCAAATAATAATAAAATAACAAACAATAAAATGCTTGTCAAAATTATTTTGTTGTTTATCACATCTGTTTTTTTCACCTAGCACAAAGTTGGCATCAATAATTTAGGTCTGAGTGAAAGCATTTCTGTAAAAGTTTATGCAGCTCATATCATTAGCAATAGATCACATTTTAAGCATCATTAGAGTCTTCCTATTTCATGATCTGGTTGTTATCTTCATTTCAATAAAAAAGATTTATTTTTTCAACAGCCACACATCTTAGGCAACTCAAATGACACAACTCATGAAGGAGAATATAATTCAAGCACAAATACCTTGCAGAATTTGCAAAGAGATCTTGTATATAAACCAAAAGGCAAAATGAACATTTTCAAAAAAGTTACAGAATTTTAGGAGATTAATTCCCATTTTGTGGAATTAGACACTTGATGATGTGCAAGGCTCAGGCAGGTTTCATCCAGAGGACACCTGGAGAAATGTTCAAAACCTGGAATTTGACCAGTGTAGCTACTGTACAGAGATTTACTGAAGGAGATGTTCAATATATGGATTTTAAGCAAATGTGCTCTGCATTGTGCAGCTGATCCTTATCACACAGAGCATTTATATCATGACCAAGAGTCTCCTGTAGAGTTCATGGTGGAATTAGGTCTTTCAAGACAGTGACTACATGCAGGGAAAGGGAAGCAGACTCCCCTTGATGTCTATACTGGGCCAGGAGTAGGTCACAAATGCCAGTTTTGGGCTAGCAGGAGACTCTCTCCCTCTGCTCTGGGTTCAGAGCTCATTTTTCAAGGGTGGGCATTTATATGTCTTGCAAAGACCTGAGTGAAAATGGGGCTTTTCTTTGTTCAAAGACAGGTGGGACAGGGCTTGGAGCAAGTTGGTCTACTGGAAGGTGTCCCACCTCTGTGCTCTTCAAGGCCTTTTCCAGCTTACAACATTCTGTGAGTCTGTGATTTTAAAAAGGACTCCTAGAGAAAGTAATGCAAACTGCTCCCTTGGCCACTGATGTCAAAGACCACCAAGACAGGAATAGATCACAATTTTGCATCTGTGGACTGCAGAGAGTCAGGCTGTCAGCCCTTTATCTCAAGAGAAAGACCTAAAAAACTTGGAATGAACTAACTGAACTACAATGAAAGGACATGAAGGACCATAAAGATTCTGTGAGGGCTGGAGCACCTCTGCTATGGAGACAGGCTGAGAGTTAGCATGGTTCAGCCTGGAGGAGAGAGTGCTCTCAGGAGACCTTGTTGTGCCCACCCTCCACTAAAAGGTCATTATAAAGAAGGAGGGAGAGGAACTTTTTGCATGGGCAGATAGTGATGGACAAGATGACAAGGGACAACACTTTTGAATGAAAAGAGGGAAGGTTTAGATTAGATGTTTGAAGAAATTTGTTACTCAGAGGGTGGTGAGGTCCTGGCACAGGTTGTCCAGAGAAACTGTGGATGCCCCATCCCTGGAAGTGTCCAGGGCCAGGTTGGAAGGGCCCTAAGCACTCTGGTCCAGTGAGTGGCATCCTTGCCCATGGCTGGAGAGTTGGATCCAAATGTTCTTTTGGGTCCCTTCAACAGAAACCATTCTATGATTCTACTCTTCTCAAGGATTCTATGGTTGTGTGATTCTATGATTCCATGGTTCTCTGTTCTATGACTCTCTGATTCCATGATACCAGAAACTGATGATCTAGAGGGAGAGGAGGAACTCAAGCACAAGTGAGTGCATGCAGAAATTTGTTCTATTTCCCATCTTACACATTTTCATGTGCTCTTGGAAAGGAGAATGTATGGAAAACAAAAAAAAAAAAAAAAAAAAAAACAATCCCAACAAAGGAGCCCAGTGTTTAGAAGGAGATAGATTTGTGCATGAAACTGAAAGCAGGATGGGTTCATCCATTAGAAATTGCATCTTGCCCGAGGATCAGACAGTGGTGTCTCTGTATTAGGAAGTGTTGGGGATTATCATCTATGAAAACATGCACCCACCTTACATACTGGTAATTGTCAAAGAGTGGTGGAAAACAAACAGTCTGTTTAGAGCAAGTGTGTGATGTCACTATTTCAAATTCATCAGCTTCAGAAGTTTTCTCTTTTTTTTTTTTTAACTTTTTCAGATTTGCTGAAGCTTTTGCAGAATTGCTGATAGTACTCCTGATCTCAGATGAAATCTGAAAAAAAATTGCTAGAAAGTCTAATAATCTGCAGAGGCCCTGTTTTCTCCTGCAGGTGATAGCTCATATGCAATGTCCTGATAACTGTAAAAGTGATACATTGCCTTGGGAAGCAGAATGGTCTATATTGATAGTAGAGATTTGGACACAAAAAATTTGAACATACATTTTATTTTTATTTTTGTAGTGTATACATGCAGTAATGATGATCAAATTCCATGGTGTCTGTGGCACTTTAGAGCTGCCACATAAAAACATGTATTGCTCCAAGCATCTCAGAGATCATATATTTTTGAAAATTTTATTTTTAAAAAATATGTCAAAACAAATACTATCTGCTTGCAAAATAGAAAACTGAGGCATGGTGAGGGTTAGTTCTTTATCCACAAGCTCGAAGACACCAGGACTGTTTGACAGAGATGGGAACAGGATAGTTTTCCCAAGTCCAAACCCAATACATTCAAGACTATCCTCCTTTGTTTTCCCTATGTCTTCATTTCTAAGCTCTTTATTAAAAATAAATGCTTGGGTTTGGGTCTGCTTTCCATATTATTTGACATAAGCAGTACTTCAGTAAATTTTGTCTAAGACCACCTACAGTGCAGAGGTTTGTGTTTGCCATTCCTTTCAATCAAGTTGCTGGTGTGCTTCAGCAGAATGCAAAACTGCTTGGACGTTAATTGGTGCACTTGTCTTTGGAGGAATTTTTGCCTTTTGTTTTATCTTTGTTTTGTTTCTGATGTTTTGAGTGTTTTCTGTTTGGCTTGCTGCCTTTTGGATTGTTCTTTGCTTCCTGTGGAAACTTCATGTAGTTTGTTTAGGTTCCTTTATTTTCCTTCTTGTAATAAAAGGGTGTCTGAATAGTCCAGCAAGGCTTTTTCAGGTCTCAATTTTATGTCATATATGAGATTAAAACTGCAGCTCACCCAAATAATTAAATATTAACTAGTCATTGCTTCATTTCTAAGTAGTAATAAGCCCAGGTACACACATTTTTTAGACCATGGCTCCCTGACAGCCTTTAGGAGATGTTGCACAGAATAGGAAAAGGTGACACTACAATCCCTCCTGTCTAAATATGAATTATGAACCAAATCTACCACTTCCTTGTGCACATAGAACTGATAAGAAGACAGCTTAGATTTTTTAAAGGGGAATAAGCTAAAAAGCCCATATCTGTGGCTGAAATTGCCCTGTGCTTTATACAGATCAAGAAATTAATATTCAAGTGCTTGTGCCAAAGACAAGCAGAAAATAAGTACAAATTCGCTTTAATCTATGTTAAAAAAAGTATTTCTCAAAAAACACTTGGGAATCTTTTGCTTCATCATAGATATATAAAAATGAAAAAAGTGGCAAAGTTAATTTTATCTATTCTGGCAAGACTGGCAGATATTTCCCTGGTACACTGGGGCCAAAATATCTGATTTTTAGTGCAACACGTGTTGAAGGCAAGAGATGTGTGGATGCATCACGAAGAAAATGTCTTTTATTTTTTGAAAGAATGTGCCATATCTGAGTTAAAAAGAATTAATACTAGAGCAGAGTTTGTACATGTACGTTTTAGACAGAATTATTTTCTGTGGCTTAAAGCAGATAAGATAATAGCCCGTCTCTAAGGCACCCATACAATTTTAATCTGCAAGAGGAAGATAAACAGACTTAAATATGCAATATTTTCTCTAACTTGACACTCAGGACTTGATTTAAATTTCAAGCCACAGTTCCTGTTCTGGCTCATGGTTGAGGAACAGTCTGTGCTCCATATCCATAAGTGTGGCATAAACTCCATTTCAGTGTGATGCCATTTTATTAGGCCACGAATGCTGTGGTGAGTGTTTCAGTCGTGGAAATGTCAAAGATTACTATAGTAGCTAGTCAAAGAAAAACAGCAGCTAGTATTTGCAAACTGTGGTACATTCTCAGATGGTTAGAGTGAGATTTCAGGAGCATTTTAAAGGGAGTACAAAAAAGGAAAAAAAAAAAGGCTGGCCATCGTCTGCTGATTTTTGGTTTGGGGAGAGCATTTTATTTTTCTGTGAAGTACTGGTGCAGAGAATTGCCACATACAAGCCCTTTCAAACATTCAACAGGAGAGCTTCCTGTAGAAGCAAAAGTTACTCCAGACATAGTCCTACACGCAGCTGCTTTCCCTCCCTGTGGAAAGTAAAATATAGTGGCTTAGTGTAATTAAAAGGGTCTGAAGAATTTCTCTTGAAGACACTTCTTTATGAAAGGTTTCCTTTATCCAATAAAACAGTTTTCACGACAGCAGAGCCACCTCCAAACCCTTCACTAGCTCACTTCTGGGATTACAACGCTTAAAAAGAAAATAGACTGAGGAAAGAGTGACTTAAACAGTTTCTCTGTGTGATTTGAGTGTCATGAGAAAATAATTCCTTTGTAGCTGTAATGGTTTTGCCTTTTCAGTGCTTTACCTCAAAACCCTTGCCTTCATACTAAACTTTGCAAAATAGAGTATGTGCTTCTCCAGGACCCTCAGGCAACTAAGAAGCCCCTATCTAATCTCAGAAAGTATGCACAGGCAATTCAAACATAATTTCCCCAAATGTGTGGCATGGCAGAATCTCTCCAGCTGCAGAGTCAGGAACTGCAATGCCATGTTATAATGCCTCCATTCTGAGGAGGCCAGCCAAACCAGAAAAAGAAAGAGAAAAGAAAAAAGAGAAAGAGAAATAAAACGAGGAAAAAAAAAAAAAAAAAAAAAAGTAAAAAAAAAAAATAAAAGGAAAAGAAAAAAAGAAGAAGAAGACATCATACATGGTTGCTTTAATTGAAGCTGAGATTTACCACTGTTTCCAAAGCACCCTCTCCTCAGGAGAAGCTAACATTTCCCAGACTCTTGGATGTCACAACAAGCAGAAGTGTGTAGCTAACCCTGCCACCACGGCCAAGAGAAACAAATGTCCCAGACTACTTTTCATCAGGTTCTACAAACAACCCATGTTCATCTATATCTGAAGGATTTACTTTGTGCATAAAGCTTTTCCTTAAACTCATTTGCTTCTCTGAATTATACTTATGAACTGTTGATGAATCCTTATTCTTCCTCTTCTTTCTTTATCCCCAAGCTAGCTCCCAGAGATTCCAGTTTCTACTCCTTGCCCAGGACCAATGCTCCCTTTCTGCTGAGATACAGCTTTTATGCTGAGAGAAGTTCAGATTACTTTTTTCCTCACAGCTTTCTGTCAAACATAGTTATTTCATAAATTAAGAACAAAAATATTTTACCCCGTCTCCATGGAAAAAGTTTTCCACGAGGAAAATGCTAATCTAGAGAATGAATTTCTAAAAATTCACTGTAATTTATTTTTTCGTTTGAATTTTTTTTGGCTTGTTTGGTTTTTTTGTTTGCTTTGACATTATTTCTTGGTAGACAAACAGCAGCTCCAGTGCTGCTCATGGTGTCACTATGTGGCATACTGATAGCAGTAGTGTGCAAAATGATGTGCCAGGGAATGGTGTGTACCAATACAAGCAAGGAATACTTGTGCTAACATGCTTGTTGTTGACTGAAAAATCTCATTTTTCAAGGAAAAAAAAAATCCTGTTTGCGTAGGAACTAAGTAGTGACACTGAACAACAGAAAGAATGCATAACTTGTGTACTAACAAGGGAAATGGCTATTTTTAATGTTCAAGTAAAATAAAAGTGTAGCTGAATGATAAGGAAGTACAGCAGATGACTTGGCAGATCCTGGCTAAGCATCTTTGCTGGTGAATGAAACAAGCGGGTCAGAAGACCAGCTCCCTTTTTTAAGGCCTTTATTAAGGACAGCTTTGGGTGGGGAACCTGAGAGGTCACGCACACCACCGCTTGTTTCCGGAAAACGCAAAAGAGAAGAGCAGCTTTGTCCTTCAGCAGAGCTGGGCCTTGTCTCTTCACAAGACTCCTCGGGAAGACACTGTTGACTCTTTGTCTATAGATGTCATTCCAGCCAGGTGCTGTCCAGGTTATGGCGACTGGGTGAGGAAAGCTCTGGATGATGGTTTTCTTTCATCCACTGTTTTCCTCACTTGGGAATACCATTTTCAGTCCTTGATGTTATGTTGGCTCATTATTTCTAAGGGTGCTTACCATTAATGGCACTCCCATAAGTCTTTGCTGTCACATGCTAATTCAAAGGAGATAACAGAAGTGTGCATGGGTGCAGGATTGGGTACTGGGACGGGGTGAGGGACAAAGAGCCAGGAATATTGCTGCTTTACAAGGGCACAAAACATCAACAACAAATAGTCAACATTACACACCAACACAGACATCAACAATTCTAATAACTTATAACAACTTCGCCCTCTAAAACTTTGATTTGGCTCCAGCCCGCATCGACCATTTAAAAGTTATTTCATAAACTTTTTATATTCTTCGGTGCTTCTGATATTTCTTGTAAACTTCTTTAGCCATATCAGAGTTTTTGTTTTCTTCTTTGTTTCTGTTTGCATGGCTCATAACTCCCCACCATCACCTCCTGGTTTTACCAGTCTCTTTTAAGAACAGATCCATTTTTCTTTGATAGAACATTCTCCTAGCAATTTTTTGTTTAAAATTCCCTATATTTTCATATAGCAAATAGGTTTTGCCGTCCTCGACACAAGTTGTTAATTGTAAAAAGTTGGCACAATTGGGACTTGGATTAGAGTGGATTCTGAGGACAGCTATCTAGGAGTCTCCTGCATATAATGGATTGTAACATTTGCCACAGGACATTGCTCCTCCTCCTCGAATGCTCACCAACAGGAGGGTTACTGCAAACAGGGATCTGGTACAGGGCACTTTCCCACCCATGTCTCCCCCCTATTTAATCACCTTCAGAGGATCAGTGACTCTGACAAAAGTGTATCCTGATCTGGTCTTGCCCCCCGCTGTGATGTTCTTACTGGATTTTATTAGACTTCTTGTTGCAGGAGCTAACTTTCCCCTTTTTGTGTCAACCTTTTTCCTTCTATTTTTTAGGGTCTGATTGCTAGATGTGTGGGAGGATGTTCTATCTTTTCTAGAGTTTAGGATCTGTAACAAGAAATACCAGAGGTTAAAAACATACCTATATAATATTTTACATAAATTACTCAAAACTTTAAAAAGTCATGGGTCCTAGTATAGTACCTTTACAGTTAATAATAGAAATTACTTACAACTTTAAAAAGGTGTATATCTTAATAAGATAAACTCTTCTTAAATACATTACTAACATCTGATAAATATCTTTATGACTCAGGTGTTAGATTTTAGGAGGAAGACTTTCTTATATTGTTTACTTAAAAAATCCTTCGTGTGGTTTCTTTCTCAGGAGTAACTTGCTACCTGTCTCTCTAGTTGATGTCCATTCAGTGGGAATGGGACTGAGAACCGAAGTTGGTTCAGCAGGTGCAGAGACTGGTCCTTTTACTTTAGAAATACGGATCCATCCCCTTTCCTGAGTTCAGACAGCCATTTTTGTGGTTAACAAAATTTGGAAGGGACTTTCCCACTGTGGGGCTAATGGTTGCTCTTTCCAAACCTTGATTAAAACCTGTAGCTGCTTGGGCTAGGATGGTTCTAGCTTCAGGCTGCTATGGGGTTTGGATAGCTCCAGGAGTCCCCGAGGCAGAAGGTCAGCATCTCAGCTAGCTAGGAATGAGATCTTGGGAGCTGCTGTAGAAATTCCGAATGTAGCTTTATTTCTTGGAAGGGTTCTACCAGCAAAATCCAGATACATAGCATAGCAAGGGGTTTTTTATAGGGTTTAGGGGGATTGAGATTCTAACCAGTAAAATTATAAGTTGAGAACTATCCAATTACTTTAAGATTCTAGGAGAGAAAAGACCAATCATCTAGTAAAGTTCAAGACCAATAGATATCCTAAATGATAACAGGGGTTTCATGTAGGGGGTAAATATTTCTCATGAAAGGTTTCATTGTCTCAGGCTATGAGATCCCAGGGGCCCTTTTCAGAGACAGTTCTTTCATCCACAAAAACCCAGTCCCCAGGTTGGAATTTATGAATCTTAAAATCAATAGGTGTAGTTTGAGGTAGACAGCCTGTCTTAATTCTTCTAAGGTGCTTGTTTATAGCTTGTAAATACTTCTTCACACTTTGCTCTCCTTCTTCATATGTTTCTGTGTTACCCAAGGTGGTAAAGAAGGGTAAACCAAATATCATTTCATAGAAACCCCTATGTCTGCCCTTGGTTTTGCTCTTACTCTCATTAAAGCAAGAGGAAGATACTTAAGCCAATTCATTTTTGTTTCTTCTATTAATTTTGTATGGGCTATTTTTAATGTTTGGTTCATTCTTTCAACCCTTCCAGAGCTTTGTGGTCTCCATGGGCTATGGAGCTTCCATGCAATATTTAAAGCATTTGCTATCTGATGTAAAACTTCTGCTGTAAAATGTGGACCTCTATCCAAATCTATGGTGTTTATTATTCCATATCTTGGTATAATTTGTTCTAATAGGGTCTTACTGACCACATCTGCTGTTGCTTTAGTAGTTGCGTATGCCTCAACCTAATGTGTTAAGTGGTCTACTATTACCAATAGGTATTTAAACCTTTGTACTTGGGGTAATTCTGTATATTTTGAAAGAATCTCACTGCTAATTCTCGTCCTCCTTGGGGCAGTCATCGCATTATTTTCTTATTTATTCTTTGACAAATCATGCAGTCCCATGTTTTGGTTTTAGCAATTTCATATACTCCAGTACAGATATATGTTCTCATAAAATGATCATACAACACCTGTGTTTCCCAATGAGTTGAGGCATGCAAGTTTTCTAATATTTTTTTTGTCGATGCTTTACTTAATATCTGTTTTCCATCGGGCATTTTCCATTCCCTCTTACTATTTTTAATAGCGCCATGTTTTTGTAATTCCTTTTGTTCTTTTTCACTGAATACTGGTATATCCTCATCTCATTTGTCTTTATCATCTTTGTTCTCTACCTCTTTTAACTGAAATACTTTCTTTGTGTCTTCTATAGCAGCTGTCTTGGCTATCTGGTCTGCTAGATTATTCCCTCTTATTCCCTTTGAGTCCCCTTTTTGGTGTCCTTTTATTTGTACCATTGCTATCTCCAAGGGGCCTCTCAAGGCATTTAGCACCACTTTAATTAGACCCTAATGAATCAATGTCTTCTCCTTTGAATTAATAAATCCTCTTTCAGTCCAGATTTTTCCGAATGTGTGTACTACTCCATAAGTGTATTTTGAGTCTGCATAAATAGTTCCTTTTTTGCAGTTTAGCCATTTTAACCCTCTTAATAGAGCATAGATCTCACAACACTGTGCAGACCAATAAGCAGAGAGTTTTCTTTTTTCTATTACAGTTATATTTTGTTCAGCAACAATTACATATCCTGATATTCTTTTTCTGTCTTTGACCCTTGAAGAGCCATCTATAAAGAGGATCTCCCCTCCAGTTAATGGATGTTCCAAAAGTCTTCTCTAACTTTTGTATGTAAATCTGTGATTTCCAAACACCAGTGTTCTAATTCCTCTTCAGGTTCACCACATAAAAATTGTGCTGGACTCTTGGATTTTTTGGTAGCTAAATCCAAATTTTCACTGTTCTTCAAAATCAGTTCATATTTTAAGAGTCTGCTATCTGAGATTCATTGGCTGACTCTTTTGTTCATTATGCTTTTAAGATCATGTGGAGTGTACACTTTGATCTTGTTTCTGAAGGTCAGCTTGTAGCCTTCTTCTACTAAAATTACAGTGGCTGCTACTGCCTGGAGAGAAGTCAGCCATCGTCTAACCACTGGGTCTAATAGTTCGGACACACAGGCTATCGGTTTCCAAGCTCCACACCATTCTTGTACAATGACTCCATAAGCTACTCTTTCTTCAATGTTAACAAACAGTTCAAATAATCAATTTAAATCAGGTAAACTTAATACTGGAGTGGTCATTAATTTTTCTTTCAGTTCCATCAATTTCCTTTCATCACTTTCATTCCAATCTACAGGTTCATCTTTCATTAACTTATCATATAAACATTTTACTAATTGCTTATGACCATCTATCCATAATTTACAATAGCTAATAAACCCTAATAATTTCCTTACATCAGTTTTAGTTTTTGATGCTGGCAATGATAATACTCCTTGTACTCTGCTTGGGTCGTAACTTCTTGTATCCTTTTCCAATAAGATGCCCTAAATATTTTGCTTCTGATTCCACAAATTGTGGACACCTTTTTGGACGCCTTTAGACCCTTATCCCCTAAGAAGTGCAATAATTCGACTGTGGTCTTTTGAATATCCTCTTTTAATTCTCCTGAGACTAATAGATCGTCCACACATTGCAGAATCTGTGTTTCTCCATTTGTTGCAAATTGCTTTATTAGTTCTTCTAGGACTTGGCTAAAAAAATTAGGTGATTCTGTAAACCCTTTTGGTAATCAGGTCCATTGTATTTATTGCTTCCTCCCGGTGTCTTCATTTTGCCATTCAAAGGCAAACCACCCTCTACTTTCTTTCTCTAAAGGGCAGGACCAAAAGGCATCTTTCAGATCAATCACACTGAACCACGCCTGCTTTGATGATACATTGCTCAACAAATTATATGGGTTAGCTACCACTGGATAACAAGTGATAGCTTTTTTATTTATTTCCTCAAGACTTGTACCAATATCTATGTCCCATCTGGTTTCTTTACTGGCAATATTGGACTGTTATGTGGAGACATACATGATTCTAAAGTTCCATCTTCAATTAAACTTTCAATTACTGGTGTTAATCCTTGTTTTCCCTCTGCAGAAATAGGGTATTGCCTGACCCTTACTGGTGGTGTATCAGGTTTCATTCTAATTTTTATGGGAGGAATATTCAACAATCCATGGCGTGCTTCTGCCCACACTTTTGGATCTATACCTTTTTCATCTTCCTCTTTTAACATCATTATTTTAGCTACCATACGCCCTCCTTCTGGCACCACACCTATATTTAATTGCACTCAAAATCTTGGCCTAAAATATGGCTATCTAGCCATGGCATGTACAACAGATCTACATATCCTACTCTAAAGTTCCTTTTCATATGCACTCTTTCTATAATAGATACATCAATGGGATTATTCTCAGCACCTCTTACTTTACAAATACCATTACTCAATTTACACCTTTCCGGTATTTCCTTCAAGCTTGTTCTGTCTGCACCAGTGTCTACTAAAAATTCATAATCTTTGCTCTGAGGGCCAACATCTAAGTTTACCAAGGGCTCATCTGGCTGTTTTATTTTATCCCTCAGAGCGTAGAGCTCCTGACACCCCTAATCTTCCCCTTTTAAAATCTTCTCTAAAGCATCCTGCTCTTTTTCTATTGCTTCATCCCATTCCTTTTTTCTACAATACCTTTTTATATGACCCTTTTCAACAGTAGCAAATCAAATCCATTCCTCATGTTTTCCTCCCTCTGTCTAGTTCCTTCTCTTCCCCTACTTTCCCTCTTGATTAGCTCCTTCCAGTCTTCCTTGACTCACTTTTTCTAGCCCGTTTGTTCACCTCTTCCATTCCCTGTGCTCTCCCTTTCAACTGCCACCATGATCTTCACCTTTGTCTTAGCCTTTTCTTCCTCTCTCCTTAGATATACCTTTTGTGCTTCTCTTAACAACTCATTTAAACGTTTTTCTTGCCAATCATCCAACTTTTCCAATTTCCTCCTGATATCCACCCAGGCTTTAGTTACAAATTGAATTTTCACCAGCAGCTGTCCGTCTGGACTCTCTGGGTCCACACTAGAATACAATTGAAAGTTCCTTTTCAATCTTTCAAGCCATGCCCTTGGTGTATCATCCTTCTCCTGTTGGCTGTCAAAAGCTAATTTGGCACTGTTGGCCTTAGGAACTGCTTCTTGTATCCCTCGTATGATTAAAGCTCTATAGTCCCTCATATTTCTCCTCCCACTCCCATCCTCTTCATTTCGATCTCAATTTGGTGGTTTTTGTGGTATCTTTTCTTCTCCTCTAGGACCAACTCGATTTTCTCCTTCCCAGATTCTCATTGCTGCAGCTTGAATTAATTGTATTTCCTCTGGAGGAATACCCAGGATTGAATTTAGTTCCTCCCATGTATATATATATATATACTAGGACCTAAGAATTGATCAAATTGTTGCAATATTCCTACTGGGGGCTCTAGCAAACTTTTGATCTCCTTTTTAAAGCTCCTTACCTCAGAAGCAGTCAATAGTGCATTTACAAACCCTATGCCCCCCGCCCCAGCACCTCCCATAGGTACTTCCCTCAGAGATAGCATTCGTTCCAATTTTCCCTCCTGATCTTGCCTCTTTTTCTCTGATATCTGGTGTTATAAGTATGACCTTTCTGACACTGTCTATTGTACCTGACATTTCCCCCTCAATACAAGGAGAAGCATTTTGGAAGGTTTTGGGGGCAGGGATGGGAATAAGAATACTTTGGGTTGTTAGGCAGGGGTTAGAGGGTCAAGGTTGAATTACAGAGGTAGGGAGAGAGTGTGTTGTGGTATCTGTGGGAGCCTGAAGAGCTACAAGGGGACCGGGTAGAATGGGAGGTGACACTGGGAAATTAGGAAGAGAAACAGGGTGTATAAGGGAAACAAGAGAGGCAGGTCCTGGAGAGGTATATGAAAGTGGGGATAATAGAGTTGAGAGAGTGGAGGTTGGAATAGGGTGAACCGCTAGCGTTGCATGTTAGGCTGGAGGAGTTAACACTGGCAGAGGAGGATGGACTACAGGTAGAGTTGGAGGTGGAGGAGACGGGAGGCAATCCAAGGGATCCCACCCCTTCCCGGATGTTGTGTCTTTTTCTAGATCTTGCCCATTTAGACATTTTATACACTTTTACTTTCCTATCCTTTTCCACATTTTCTAGCCCATAAGAGGCATATTTTATTTCCTCTGAGTTTATTACCTTTTTCGAATTGACATGCTTATTTAAGGCTACACATAGCCATTTCTCCTTAGACCCATACCACGGCCAATAAACAGGTCCTTCCGAAATACTTTCCTTAGGTGAAATTTCCATACAGTATTCTATCATTTTTATTTTGTTCAAATCCTTTCTATCCCAACCATTTAACATTTCCCCCAAGGGGCTATTGGTAGAAATATCCTTCATTAGGGTCTTTCTCTTCCCCGATCTTTTTGCACTTTTCTCCACACACTGCCCCATAATCAAAGATTCAAACTCCACTAAATCACAGAGCATAGACTAGATTTCCTCAGTTAGTAGTAAAACACAAAATGTAAAGATAATAATATATACACAAAATAGTGTGTCAGTAATAATAAGAATAAAATAACGTGAGAAACAAAATAAAAATATATATAGTGGTTTAAAAAAATTGAAATAGTGTAGGAAACAAAATAAAGATTTCAGTTTTTAAAGGAATGAAGCTGGAAGCTTTTGAACAAAATATCGTGCGTAATAAAAATGGAAGGTAGTGTGGGAATAAAAGAAAAATAGTGGTTTAAAAAACAAAAATGACAGATATATCAATTAATGTATATGGGAGCCAAAACAAAGACAGTGGTTCTCAAACAAAGTATTGTGAGTAATAAAATACCGGAAAGTACTTAACAGAAATCTCGGTTAGAATTACAATCTTTAAATAAAATAAACTACCATGCAACCAAATCCTCCCTCTTCATCTCACCAATCAAGATGGCCCTCTTACAGCCAGGGGCCCTCCTCCCTCAGTCACCAGGTTGTAAGGTGCTAGCCTCACTGTCTCAGGGACCTTCTCAAACAAGGTGCCCAGCCCAGGACCCGTAAGACCAGCTAAAACCTCCCACAAACCTCGATGCTGAAGGGGGCCTCCTATAGCCGGTGGCCTTTCTCCCAGGGTCACTGAGCTATAAGGTGCTAGCTTCACTTCCCCTGGGATCTCCTTGCTAAAAATGTTCCCAACCTGGAGCCCGTGAGGCCCGCCAAAAACCCACCCCCAGCCTCGATGCTGAAGGGGACCTCTTATAGCTGGTAGCCTTTCCACCAGCGTCACTGAGCTATAAGGTGCTAACAATGTGTGCAACTCAACGCCTAGGCCTCTGCACACCCGGAGTAACTTAAACTGCTTAGCAACTCAGGCAACTCACACCAGGCCTAGGCCTCCGCACACCCGGAGTAACTTAAACTGCTTAACAACTCGGGCAACTCACACCAGGCCTAGGCCTCCGCATGCCCAGAGTAATTTAAACTGCTTAGCAACTCAAGCAACTCACACTCGGCCTAGGCCTCCGCATGCCCAGAGTAACTTAAACTGCTTAACAACATGGGCAACTCACACCAGGCCTAGGCCTCAGCATGCCCAGAGTAACCCAAGACACTTAGCCTGAATGGGGGGTGGGGGGTAGGGGAACCTACCCCGTTCTGTGTGCCTCTCACACCAACTATTCCCCTGCACACCTGGGTGGGGCACTCTCTCTGTCCCCACGAAGAGCCT
Organism: Oenanthe melanoleuca; assembly: GCF_029582105.1. Classification (NCBI taxonomy): domain Eukaryota; kingdom Metazoa; phylum Chordata; class Aves; order Passeriformes; family Muscicapidae; genus Oenanthe; species Oenanthe melanoleuca. Next base: position 73,104,135 of record NC_079362.1, on the reverse strand, counting down.
CAAACACTCGCTAGGCCTTGCTAGGCCTCTCTCTCACTTCCCCCTGTTCCTGGCTGGCCCCCTCGCGGGAGTCTGGAACCACAGTACTAAGGGATCTGCCCTCGCTTCAGGGGTCTGAGCTGCCGGTCCCCGTCTCACACCACACTCACTCGCCTCCTCCTCCTGCCACCGGCTATATTTACTGGTGTTCCTCTGCGTTGCTGGGGCCAGGCTATTCTCCTCGGTCTGGCACAGCCAGCTGTCCCCTGGAGGCCCAATAGGGTGAGTGGCCATCCAATCTCTGGCCCTCTGCAGGTGTGGCTATCCCAGATGAACCCCTAAGATCATGCTCCCAGACAACACAGAGAAAAAAACCAGCAGCTTTGTCCTTCAGCAAAGCTAGGCCTTTCATCCTCATGGCAGTCTTCAGGAACACACTGCTGGCTCCTGATCTAGTGAGGTCATTCCAGCCAGATGCTGTCCAGGTTATGGCGACTGGGTGAGGAAAGCTCTGGATGATGGTTTTCTTTCATCCACTGTTTTCCTCACTTGGGAATACCATTTTCAGTCCTTAATGTTATGTTGGCTCATTATTTTTAAGGGTGTTTACCATTAATGGCACTCCCATAAGTCTTTGCTGTCACATGCTAATTCAAAGGAGAAAAGGGGAGTGTGCATGGGTGCAGAATCAGGTACTGGGATGTGGTGAGGGACAAAGAGCCAGGAATATTGCTGCTTTACAAGGACACAAAACATCAACAATAGTCAACATTACACACCAACACAGACATCAACAATTCAGTCATAACTAATAACCTATAACAGTGAGCCCTCCATTATACAATGATTCCTGTTACAACCCAAAAGAAGGATTTGGAGTTGATTGATTAAGCAGGCTTTTCATATTTTGTTATTTTAATGCTTTGTAATTTTGACATTCCCAAACTAAAATGAAATGAGTATTCTGGAAGCAGGTGCTAGTCACTGGAGACTCCTTGGATGAGGGAGTTTTAAGTCACCTGGGACCTTGGGTGTTTTGTGACTTCCTCTGTGTTGTGAGGAGATCCAGAGTTTGTCCACTGTAACCATATGTTTAAGAAATTTGGGTGTAAAGTGGTGGAAGTATGTCTGGGGCTGTTGGGGCAGCTTGAATGAAAATACTGCCCTTCTCACCTACAATGTGCATAGAGAGCACACTGATTTGAAAATCCTTCTGAATCCTGTTGTTTGGTGGTGTAGGGAAAGGGAAGGTCTAACACCTGAATTTCCTTTAAAAAAACCCTCTGAGTGATTCCCTTGTGGTCAGCAGGGACTGTAATAATTGATAGGACAAGGAGTTGATCAACTATGGAAAATGTAAGCCAGCTGTGAGAGGAATATTTGAATTATTTTATTTAAATGTCACTTACATTCTTTACAGGCTGACTATGTCTTTTCTTGGCTCATTTTGCAGAAACTCAAAAATTTTGAGTCCAAACCAGAAGCAACCCAAAGTATTAAGTAGAGGCAGAAATTCTGCAATAGCCTTGCCCAACAATAATAGCAAGACACCCTCTCATCCAACACACAGTTATAGGTTTTCAGGGTCTTTCAGGACTCCTAATTTTTGGAAAAATGGGAAAATAACAAAAACAACATTTCTTTGTGCCCTTTTCTTTCTGTTGTTCCCTTTAATGTCATAAAATTTTTAATAATTCAGGGTTTAGAGCCTCCCCAGTTTGTCGGGACTGAATGGACCATGTGGGGATGAGCAGCCTGAATGGAATCTCACGGAGCTGATATTGTGGTGTCATCTCAAACTACAAAATAACTGTTTATATGTATTTCTCCACAGATTATACTGCAACCTCTTTGCATAAAGCAAGTCTGCTGACCTCTTCACTCTTTAGGGTAGGTGGAAAGGCAGTGCTGAAAATGCCATTGCCGAAAGGATAGGCTGCAAATACCCCTTGGAAAACTCAATTAATCTATTCAGAAGTGATTTACGTTTTAAATTAAGGACTGTCAAATGAGTTAGATACTGTGGTTGACTCTCTGCCATCTCAGTTGTCTGTGCCAGCTATAAGTGACAAGATAGTGGGTTCTGTGGAGAAGTAGAGAATGCAGTGGGCCTTCAAGAGAAGAAGTTTATGTGGGCTGAGTGTATCTTGATGGCTCTCATTGGGGTTATACTCAACATTTTCCACAGTGGTCTCCCTGTGCTGTCTGCTCCTGCAGATGTACCAAGGCCCCTACCTCTTTCTTCCCTGCTGTGGTTTTTAAGAGATTTGTGGGAACAAATCCCCAGACTGTCTAAAATAAGCGAATGTGTCTCCTGGATTGCAAAAACACTGGATCAATTACTGAAACTGTCTGGGATTCTTAAAATGGCTCTATTAAAATATAATGTCTGATCTGTTCAGGAAGAAGTAAGAGAAAGGAAATCTTTGCTTATAGTTATCCCAATGAGAAAATGCCTTCCCACACTCTGCTCCCATCTCTGCCTCCCTCATGTTCCCTCTTTCCCTTGGATTGTGACACATGGTAGGAACTAACAACTTGAGCTGCCGTAAACTGTGGCAGTAACTTCCACCCACACACCTCATTAGGCCTTTAACACATTTTCCTTTGCCTTTCCCCAGCACTACGAAGTGGCACAACTGTGAAGCTGCCCTTTCACATCATAATTGGAAGCAGTCAGTTGTTTTTATGCTCTGTAACTCAGTAATTATATGGTCTGTCACTGGACTCTGGTCAGTCTGGTCATTTCAGGTTTGGCTCTGTCCAGCAGTTGTTAATTATGAAGGAGCTCTCAACAGCCCATATGCCTCCTCTGTCCACAGAATTACTTTATTTATACTTTTTTTTTTTTTTTTTCCCTTTTTTTCTTTAACTTTTTTAGATGTGACTGGAGGCACTATGACTTCTTCAGTGGAAACATTGCCATTGCATCTTGTCATGAGTTCAGAAGACTTGGTTCTACATTTTGCCTCAGGTTTATGGCACTGAAACTCTGCCACTGCAGATTTGGCATTACCCTGAATTTGCTTGTGAGTCCAAGCTAACCCAACATGCTGCTGTTTACATGGCAGTTTTAGGGAATATGTTAGTAAGATTTAGTGAGAGTTAGCAACTTGATTCCATTGAATTATACCAACAAGTTGGGTCTTGAGTTGTGCTTTAAATGTACTGCATTTTCCTAATTGCTTATCAACTGCAGTAGTTTTAGGTCGTGTTTTTATTTCACAGAGGTAATTCACTTCACACACCTTTTCCCAAAGAATGGTCTCATGGGTTAAACAAAAACTTTGTGGTCAAATTTCCTTCTTTTTCATGCCATCCTAATTTTCTCCAAGAAGCAGGGTACATCACTAGCCTATTCCTCTTAAAAATATTACTTTTTCTTAGTTTGTTGATGAGGTACAGCTGCTAGCAATTTTGTTATGTTCCTATTTTTATGTATCTAAGTTTCTTACTTAGATACATAAAAATAGGAACATAAGGAGGTAAAGAAGTTAAGGGGTTAGACACTTTAGGAGTTAAACCAGTGTAACCAAAGATGACTGTGGCAAGTATTTAACAAATATCGGACTTTGGAATATGTGAGTTAAACAATAAGAAAAAGTTGAAAGGTTTAAAATCTCTGAAACTTCCACAAAGACAAGTAGTGTCATGCTAATATTTGTTTTTGGGGCTGGGGCTACAGCTGTTGTGATTACTAGGTACAGTTAGTGCATAAGTAGCAGCAATAAGAACAGTCAGAACCCATACACATAAATCTTTCTTTTTGAGAGATAATGTATATTCTTTTTAAAAACCCACACAGGTTTTTGTGTTTTCCAGAAGTGAAAACACAGAAGGATCAAGGCATAAGGGCTAATATACCAGCATGGAGTGTAGGAGAGCACAGTTCCTGTATGTAGCTGCCTAGCATCCTACCTCTATAAAATGTTGAGCTAGATTAATTCAGTGAACTTCTGTTCCTGCAGATGGAAAAAACAGCTTAAGGGTGGCTTGAAATTAGTTATTACAGTGATGAAACCTAAGCCTTCCTTGTAAATCTTAACCTAGTTTTCTTTACTTAACTGTTCCCTGCACTTACTGTAGAGCAAATATTGTTGAAGTTTCTTCATGTTTTGAAGGTAAAAATACAGGTGCTGATGGAAATAAACTTTGTTCTCTGAGTACAAAAACACTCAAATTATTTCAACTCTACTCAGAAAAAGCAGAACACATGTTCTGGTAAACAAAGAAAGACGGAGGCACAGGGTTCATCCATATTGCATTGTCCATTTCTTCTCCTAATCTGGCCATGCCACTAGCATGGGGATTCTGATGACTGCTCAACTCAAGTACAATGATGTTGGGTTTTTTTCATGCTCTTTGTTTCAAGAAATTCTTTGTTTCAGAGCTGAATACCCAATAGTTCCCCTTTATCTTCCAAGCTTAAGAGATCCACACGTGCTTCCATTTTTCTTTCTGTCACTTCCTTTAGGCTCTGGTTTATAAACTTTTCTAAAATAATAGGAAAGTGTAAATTTTTCTTAAGTCTTCTTTCAATTATAGAGATGCAAATGCCAAAATATTTGTTTTCCAGAAAGACAGAGCAATGGATACCTGCACAATCATAGAAGCTGTGAAATTGGGATTGGGCTATTGCTCTGCTCAGGCATAATTGAACTAGGTGGAGATTCTTCAACTGTAAACATCTATGAAAACTGTAAAAAATGTCCTTCTACTTGCAATGCTTTTACTTCATACCAATTAAACAGAGCGCTGATGTTTCAAAATTGTGGCAAGAACCCCCACAAAGCCTCAGGAAGGAACAAAGGATGTGAGAGGGCAGGTACTTGAGGTGTCACAGATCAGACTCATGCACACGACCAGAATGTTAAGCTGCAATTTCAGCTTCTGTGTTAATTGGTGTTGGCAAAGCACAGGCCCAGTGCAATTAACTTTTCTGCAGTGAAAGAAGAAATATTGAAACCTTGTAGGTGCCATTCCATGCAACTCCTAAAGGTATTTAGCTATTGCAGGAAAATTGTGTAGCTAACAATGCCGAGTGAAATACAGAGGTCTGAAAGTGACAACAGGGAAATCAAGTACTGATACATTGAGATATACAGGTCACTGCAAACTGCAGTTTACAGAGCATGAATATCTGCTGGCTTCAGTGAGATTTAGTAGTCTTGTGTTCTTCAATGGATTTTGAATCAAAACTTAAATGAGGGAAAGGGAGTTATTTGGTTATATATATATATAAAATGATTCAGAACCCTTTCTAATGCAAAAGGAGGATATCTTTGATATAATTGAAAGGTAAAAAAATTGGAAAAAAGACAAAGATTGTTTTGTTATTGACTGACTTGTAAAGCTAACAATAGCAACAAGCTGTCCAGGAAAATACCTTCTAGATATGCAGATGGATAAATAAAGATAAACAGACAGAAAATTGAGCCTATGAAAAAAATGACTGTTAAAGTCACTGTCAGAATATATTAGTTGCTTGTAATTATCTTGTATAGACTTTCTTAATTACCTCATCCTGGACAGTGTCAGAGAATACTTAGTGTAGCAGAAAACACCACAGTTCAGTTGGGTACAGATAGAATTACTTAAAAATGTTTAAGTGTTTAAATGTTTAGGAACAGATTCTGTAAAGAAAAGTGGGAATGTGAAGAACTGGAGTTACAACACCTCCAACAATGAAGAAGATATTTCACTTTCTCCCTTTGGAAGCAGACATGTGTCTGTGGGCCTGATATAGCCCTAAAGTTCTAGGATGACCTGCTGTAAGTCACTGCACACATGAAAGCTGAATATGGCAATTGTACACAGATGTTAACACAAATCACGTAGGCTGCATCTTCCTCATATGTCTGATTAATAACATTGTCAGTAGAAATTAAGATGGTAGGGGATTAACTTTGAATTTGTACTCTTTATTGTTATTATTATGGATATTACCATAGGATTTATCCATTTCAGTGATGAATAGAATAGAATAGAATAGAATAGAATAGAATAGAATAGAATAGAATAGAATAGAATAGAATAGAATAGAATAGAATAGAATAGAATAGAATTAGAATAGAATAGTCTCTTTCTGAACTGAAAAGGACTCACAAGGATCACCAAAGTCCAGCTCTGGGACAGCACCAAGAATCCTACACTGTGTCCCTGAAAGTATTGTCCAAATACTCTTCAAACTCTGTCAGGCTTGGTGCTGTGACCCCTACCCTGGGGATCCTATTTTAGTGCCCAACCACTCACTGGGTGATTTTTTTTTTCCTGTTATTCAACCCAAACATCCTTGACACAACTTCATTTTTATGTGTGTCTAACCCAAAAAAAGTAAATGAAAAGTAACTGAATACCTACACAAAATTAACTTCTCTGCAGGATCTCCCCTGTATAAGATGCCCCAGACAGACTGGACCCTTGATGGGATCACCTGGCTGACTCCAGGCTCCATGAAACAGGTCATATTTGACATGAGAATTTTCTGTTGTTAAGTCCAAATTCTGGGAATGGTATGGTGCAAGTTGTGCCTGCAACACTTACCATATATATATTTTTAGCACTGACATGGATAAAGGTTCATAAGCACATACTTACTTCACTGGATGAAATTCTGCAGTAGCTTGCAATACATTATATGCCCTGTATATCAAACGGAGGTCCTTTTTGCTCTCTATAATTACCAGAAGGGAGGCTGTATGGAGGTGGATATCTGTCTCTTCTCCCAGGTAAAAGGAGACAGAATGAGATAAAATAGTCTCAAGTTGGACCAGGGGAAGTTTAGATTAGATTTCAGGAAAAATGTTTTCACAGGAAGGGTTGTGCAGCATTGGCACAGGATACCCAGGGAAGTTTTAGAGTCACCATCCATGTAAGTGTCCAAAAAATGTGTGGATACTGCACTTCAGGACAGTCTCATGGTGAACATGGTGATGATGGCTGGACATGATATTCTTAGGTGTCCTTTTCAACCTTAAGAGTTCTACGATTCTACAATTAATTATTATTTTTTTTTTTGTGCACATATATACACATATTTGGTTTTATTGACAGTCATTTTGCAGTAATTTGTAGTAAAGGAATTCTGAGGCACCAGGCTCTGTGACTTGTGTATCTATTGCAGCATCTTCACACACCCATGGATGGGTAACCCTCAAAGGTCATGACCATGACTGCTGTAGGTGTTACCAGCAAGGTTTACATACAATGCCATTGCCACATGGCACACTTTCAGCTGCAGATCTCAGAGCAATTTACTGATGAGGCCATTATTACAATTTACATGTTTCAGATGCCAGGAGGGGAGAAAACTGTAACATGAAAATTATAACGAAATTACTTGTCCTGGCTGATTCTGTCACAGAGATGGTGGCAGAGATCAGATCTTGGGAGTCTTAGGATGAGCCATGATGACCATCAACGCTAATTCCAAACCAAACAACCTCTCAAGGGAATTCAGGTGGCACTTGTGCAGAATGAGGAAAGAAAGTTAACTTGCAATAATCACTGGCAAACTTTTAGCTATCTTCCAAAATTAACCTCTGAAAAGTTAAAGTCCCTTTCATGTCCTTTTAAAAATGCTTAGAACAAAACAAACTGGTGTTGTTTTTTTTTTTTTTTTATGTAAATTTTGGAGACCTAGAATTAAAGAAATTTAAGGTGGAAAAGATCATTAAAATCTTAGAGTCCATCTGATATCCTGGAAACACCATGCTGACCACTACACCCTATCCCCAAGAGCCACATTGACTTGTTTTTTGAACATTTTCAGGGATGACAATTCCATCACTTCCCTGGGCAATAGGTTCCAGTCCTTGTTCCAGTGAAGTCCTCTTGCAAACTTCTTCTTGGAACCTGGCTTTCAAATTCCTGCTGTCTGTTGACTTGACAGTTTCCTTGGGACAGAAAATATTTCCTGTCCAATGGAAACTCTCAGAGATGTTTCAGAAAGATCTAATTCTTCCCTTTGGTAACTTCCAGTGTTGAGATCTGGGTTGTTTCACCAACAATAACTATTGCAGACACCCAAGGTGTGATGCCTAAAACTCACACACAGGAAGAGAACGAGACCTTAGGGAATGAGATCTCATGCCTAAATGACCCATTAAATAAAGCTGTGGTGATGACTAGCAGTCATGAGTCCAAAATTATATCCATACTTAAAGTTCTACAGAAGTTTTGAGCCAGACAGGAAAGATTCTAAATACATCAGGCTGTTGAGGCTATTAATGCCCTTGAACTGAAATAAAGGAAACATTAAAAACTAGGCAGTCAAACTGAAATCCAGTCTCCTGCTCCCTCATTCATTCTCCCTTCTGCTTTTTTCAGTCATATAGGTTTGATTTCAATATATCTGGAGAGAAGACCATTGAACCAGTAAATATTACTTCAGTTCCAGCTTGTCTGTGACTGAAACTGTTTGGGTTTATTTCTAATTCATACGTGTCAGAAACTGCTAACCTTGAACTAGTTATTCCTCTTGAAAAATGCATTTAAAAAGGAAAAGTCCATGTGACAAAGGCATCCCTAAAGACCACAAACCCCACCAAGAGGGGACTTCAGGTTGCTTCTTTTTGGTCCTTTGTCACAGCCCAGACAAGGTTTGAGTTCCCTGTAGTGGCAACCATACTGCCCTTCTTTAATTTAAGGAATTTAAGAGAAACCGAGCTGTACAGTTCAGATCCCTGTTGTACCACAGCAAAATTAAAGACAGCAGGAGATGGAGTGTAAGGACTGAAGGGGGTCACAGGCTTGCAGTTACATGCACCACTCAAAATATATTTAGCACAGCAGCAGAAGGACATGGGTATTTCTATATAATGAGGTACATGAGGCTGGCTGAGAGGGAAGGAATAAAAAAACAAGGCCTTCTATATTGTAGAATCACAGATCTTTTCAAGACCATGCCTGGTGGTAGCAGCAGGTGGATTAAATTTTGTTTTCAACCCATCCAGTTCTCTCTTAGGATTAAAAATAATTAAGCTCTGATGTGGGGAAAAATAAAGATTTTTATTTTTTTTTAATTGCCTTTAATTGCACCTCATTTCTCCTTTTGGATGGAGCTTTCCCTTGGTTTGAGAGACGGCATTGAGAAAGGTCTTCCTGCACCAGATTATGTAGTGAAATTATTGAGAAGAATTAGACATGCAAAATAAGACACCCAGCACCAAGCCATTCAGTAGGATTTCTGCATCCTCAGCTCACTGAGGATCTTTCCTCACACTGCTGCTTGATGCAATCTCACTAAGGAGGAGAGGCCTTTCTCACCATGGCTGTGCCTCATGACAGCACATTATCCAGCTGCTCCACATCAAGTGTTTTAACCACGTGGCATCTCTGTCTCTTCTGCTCAGTGCCTTTCCACATTCTTCCACTTTTCATTTCCAACTTCCACAGCATTGTTTACTGCACTGCAAAAGCCAAATAGGATTAAACCTGATAAAGAGAAGCAGATGCATTACATCTGGCAGAAAACAAAAGATCAGCATTTGGCACAAGGGTTTATTGTTTGTGACAAGGCTTTGGAACGTAATTAATTTTGCAAAGCCGTGCCAGTGAATGCCATTCAAACTCACCAGATGTGCCAGGCAGAGAGATGCCAACTCTTTTTCCAAGAGGACTGCTTGATGCCTGCTGACTCTCATTTGTGCAGCTCCATGGGTGTCAAATAAAATAATGTCTCTTTGGAAGGAAACAAAGAACGGGCTATTCTCTGCAGAGCTACTGCATATGCAGTGACAAAAGGGGCTTTTTGCTTGGTAATGGTGTAGTTTTTCTGGGTGAATGTGCTTTTTTTTTTCTTTCTTTATTTATTTATGTGGAGTCTGTGTCAACAGTTAAATTCTGCACAAAACTAGCACTGCTCTGAAGTCATCAACAGTCAAAGACATGGGCACACGCAGTCTAAAGAAAACATATATCCACACAAATAATTGCTCATGCAGAATGGGAAACATGAGATAAAATGCAATTTCCTCAGAATATGGTTTTGTATCCAATTTTTTCTCACTGGGAAAATTTCTCCAGATGCACATGTTGCTTCTGGCAAGGGGAAAAGTGTGATATATATATATATATATTTTTATTCTTCCCCCACTAAACTTCACTGCAGCAAAGACGGAATAATACGGGACACAATATGTGATAACAGGCAGCTGTTAGTGTTTCATTTTACTGGGATTTAAAGTTTCTGAAAAGCTGACAGCAGAGGTGACAGGCTTTTAATGGGGTAGGTAGTTTATTCCTGCCAAATGATGGCTGCTACTAACCCAAAACCCATCTTCTGCACTTGGCCCCAGGTGTCTGTGGCAGAAGCCTGGAGGAGCTGGGTCAAGATGAAGGTGGGCAGGAGAAAAAAAAGCACACACACAAAAAAAACTAAAACCCCAAGAAACCCAGCCCTCCATAACACAAAGTGGTTACTTCCAAATAAACTCCATTTTCGCACATTAGCATAATTTTTATAGCACAGCTGATGCTTCTGGCTGCCAATCTTCTGCCTCCTGCACACAGCTCCTGCTTTATGCTCCTGCACAGCAATGGTGAGCTTCTGCCAAAGGGATGTTTGACATAAGTGGAGACAGAGATGCAGCAAGGATGGCAAAACAGCTTTCCCCTTCCTTGTCACCCCAGTCCTACACATCTCAACCAACCACAATCTCTACCACAACCAACTTTTATTAACATCATCAAGTAAAACTACATATAAAGCTATAGATCCCTTCCTGCCTTTTGGATTTCCACATCCATGAGTTAACAAAAGTGCCATTTCCCACTGGTCTGATGTAAGTTTTGGGGTTGTTTAGGGCAGATAAATATCTTCAGGGCAGCTGATATTGAGGGCGAGAAGAGGCAAGACGCTCACAGGGCTAGAAGAAAACTCCAGGCTGAATTAATTAATCCTTGGCATGTGACCTGCCCACATAACTTGTGTATTACAGCCCTATCCCAAACTCATCTTGCAGCAGCAGGCACATGTCTCCACCTCATTACTCTCCACTAGGTTCAAACCTCATGGGTTGTTATTAGAACACTGAGTAGGTAAACACAGGTTAGAGTTTAGGCCACAGTAATATTACATAGGGAATACTAGGGAATTAGGGGGAAAATAATTATTAGGGAATTTTTTCTGCTCTAGAGAACATACTGTTCAGAATTCAGGAGTGAGAAGGCACAGGAAGCCAAGGTATCTTCCATCATTAACTGTATGTAAAATGAGCTGGGGATTTTTAACCTTCTGGAGATGACAGGGGAGACCAGCTCTTCAATTCCTTTTTGTTTGCACATGATGGCATTTTGGTAATTAAAGTTGTTTTCTTTCCTTGAGCACTTTTTAATTCAGCAGAAGTGATTGTACCAGTGTGATTTTGTTCCTAGTCTCCCACTGGCCCAGTACAGGTTCTTTCCAGTTCCTGCAAACCCTGCTTCAGCCTCCAGCCAAAACTTGGCAGCTCTGTTTTCTACAAGATGTGTTTTCCCCAGACTAATTTTCAGAGAGGCTTTATAAATTTTAATTAAAATGCTGCCATCTCTCTTGGTGTTTGCTGGTTGGACTACATGTAAACCACAAAACATAATTCACCTTTTGCAAGAAGGAAGTGTGAAGTGAAATCTGTTGCCTTGCTATGATGGTGATAATAAAGCAAGCGATGTCTGATAATTTCTTTGATGCTTTGTTTTAGAATCTATTTCTTTGATCTAGTTATTTTTATTATTTGGGATCTGAAATATTACTATAGGTTGATTTTGTTGAAGGAAAGAGTACATAGGAAATTAATGACACAATCAGACCCACCCAAGAGGAGAAAGCATCACACAAAGAGTGGTCTCTTCCCCTGCCACTTTCAAGTGGCATAAATCTTCAGCCATGGTAGTGCCACCAGTTTGGAGCCTTGGATTTTTGACTGAAGAGTAAAACAGGAGAAAATGAATAAGAGAACTACAGGAACGTCCTCAGATAAAAACCATGAGCTCTCAGAAAAGACTGATCATACAACCATGGAATAATTTTAGTTTTAGGAGACCTAAAGATTATGCAAAAACCATGCAAATGAGCTTGCTGGTACAGGAAGGAAATTGCAGGAAAGAATTGTAGAACACTCAAAATGTAGGGGGAAAGAAAAGAAATTGAAAATAAAGTAAGAATAAGCTATTTCCCATGTTTAATGAGGGTAAGAGTCAGATTCATCATAAATTGTAGGGAAGGGGATATAGCTTGGAGATGAGGAAAGCATTCCAGTTAGGGCAATGAACTCCAGGGAGTCTGTGGGACTTCTTTGCTCAGGGAAGCTGCAAACTGATTAGAAAAATAGCTGTCAAGCAGGTAGAGAAACAATTGGACCAAACTGTATAACTCCTTTAGACTTCTTCCAACCCAGTGCTTTCCCCTGGATCCATCCAAATTCCAAGCCTCACCATCAGAAGGTGGTAGGAATCAAAATATGCACTTTCATTTGTTACATAATGACATAATCTTCGGGGCAGAAAATAACTCAGTTTAGCCCAGTATCCTGCATCTGACAGAGACCAGTAACAGATGCTTTAGGAGAGAATATAAGAAACAGAATAAGTGCTGAGTGGTTGCTTGACTGGCACATCTTCCCAACTCTCAGCAGGCTGATGCTTAGGGACTTTTAGAGACAGGGAAGCCCACAGAGTTTGGAATCAGTGGTAAAAGTCATCTAATATGTTCTGAAAAAAAAAAAAAAAAAAAAAAATGCAATACTGACAATTAATATGAATAAATAAAATTGGAGGGTGGAGGGGAGAAGCTGTGTTCCCATGAGTTTATATGAAGTTATCCTTGATTACCACCCCCCGATTTTTTTCTTCAGGAAAGGTTTCAATTTTAACATCAAGATTTTAAATACATTCCCATTCTCTAGTAGTCTTCAGAAACCATCTGGGAAACAGGATTTTTTTTTTTTTTTTTTTAACAGAGTAGTCAAAATATTGAGGAGAGCTGGGAAAATGGTATTTAATGTTTAGAAATTGAAAATTATGATTTTCTACTCTATTTTCTTCCACAAGGTTCTGGATTTTGAGAAAGCATTCTGGTAGATGTACCTCAGCCCCTCCAAAATGCCAATTTAAAGCCTTTAAAGATGGGTTTGAAAAAGGGCTCAATCTCTTCATCCCAGGAAATCTTTTGATGACAGAGGCAGCTACATTTATGTGTGAAATGCTAGTCTAGAAACACAAAGTTTAACTCATGGAGGCTTAGCTTCATATTATTTTGTGTCTGTATCCTGGTTGTCCTCCAGCTGCCACATTGAGAGGATCATAGTTTCTGCACCATATCCATGAGCTCTACATTGGTGTTCTCAACTCCCTAAATTGTCTAACGTGGTGTCATGGAATCACTTGCTCCGTGGACAGCTGGGCTGAGCCCAGGGTAAATGTCTCTTCCATGCTCCTGTGTAATGATTTTCTTGTCCCTGCAATCATGGGGATGCCTGTTAGTACAGGGAAAGTCTCATGGTAATTCTCTTTATGGTAATTTGCTGTAAGGAATCCCGCCTGGAAACCTCATGTACAAAAGGGACTTAGCTGCTCAAAAACATTGAACTAATTCTGTTTAAGAAATTCAAACTGATGATTCTGATGACATTACTTGATGGCCTTACATTTCTGAACCTTAGGTAAAAACAGGTCAGGATGGAAAACTCATAATTTAGATACTTTCCTTGTTTTTAACTCTTTTGTGGTGCCTGAGCCCTCAGCTGCATCAGATGTTGGTTTAGGTAAGAAGCACACTGAAGGGATGTGAACTTGGGTCACAAAGTGACATTTGTGGCAGAACTTTGTGTCCCTTTAAGCCATGGGCCATACTGCCTCTCTGCAGGTAGCATTTTTCCTATTAAAGAGTCATGAAACTATTGAAGGAGGCAACTTTTGTGGGGGGTGTTTCTTGGTCTCAAGAATAGAAAAGAAAAGGAAAACAAAAAAAGCAAAAACAAAACAACTGAGCCCTTGGAACAATCCTCACCTTCCAGCTAATCTTTACAATGCCATTTTAGCATTTTATAGTGTATAAACAACACCTTGATGTTATTGCTCTGCCAGAAGGCTTATTATGACAGAAGGCACTAATAGGCCACACATATGCCAAGGTCCAACTGCTACTTCAGGCCTGTTTTTTTATAGAAGGACACATTTTCACATTCTCCTTTATTGACTCGCCCTGCACCCCTCCCTCTTTGTGCCATTAAAGGATTGCCAACATAAAACTGACTAAAAATAAAGCCAGTTCAGGCATATTTTTCATGTTATTGTAGGATAAATAAAGGTGTCTAAAGCAAGCATGCTATTAACCATGAATCATGGAGGGAAGCATGGCTCTTACTTGTGTTGGAAGGTATAAAACATTCTTTAAAAACAACATTTCTAACCTTATTTCAGGAAATATATATATGTATACATCTACATGATTTTATTTCCAGGTACTTCCAGAAAAAAATAATAAATGTAATACAAAAACAAATTGATATTAGGTCCTAGGCCTACATTTCTGGGGGAAAAAAAATTAGTTTTTATAAACTATAAACTTCTGAGCCTCCATCTGTCTCCTTTTGTCACTCCTGTCCTTCTTTTGTCACTCCTGTTTTCTTTCTTGTCATTAATTCTATGACCCTGATACTGGTACTACAGCCATCCATCCAGACTCATAAAAGCTGGTAAGAAGGAACAACATGTACAGGGCAGGGGTTAGAGAGAAGCATGGGTACAGGAATTCCATTACATCTGACACCACCTTTCAAAACCTCAGAAGAATCTTGTGGTTGGTTTTGTCACAACTGGAAGACAAACCCATTAGTGACTGCACTGAGTGAGCAATGCAGGAGGAACTGGAGTTTCCACACCAGGTTTAGGACACTAAATTTGAGTGATTAAAACTCATGTGCCATCTTGTTGTGTGCCTGATCACTTAGAATTATAGAAAGGCTGGGGTTGGACAGGACCTTAACTACCACCTAATTCTGAATACTCTGCCATGGGCCGGGACACCTTCCAATGCCTCAGATTGCTCCAAGACCCATCAATCCTGGTCTTAAATACTCCAGGCATGGGCCAGCCACAGTTTCTGTGCCTCAGCCCCCTCAGAGGGTAGGATTTTTTTCTTTATAGCCAGTTTAAACCTCTTTTCTCTCAGTGTGAAGCCATTCCCCCTTGTCCTGTCACTGCTCTTGTAAATAGTCCCTCTCCATCTCTTGTTTAGGCTCCTTTCAGGTACTGAAAGGCTGCAAATAGGTCACCCTGGGCAACCAGAGTTGATGGAGAGCTAACCAACAAAGTCAGTTTAGATTAGAGAATGAGTCAGATGACACTGAGCACTAAGGCTTAGGCATTAGTCTTGTCCCCAGTAGGCTGGTCAAGAGTCCACTGGCCTCACAGATCTACAGGGACCAGGTGAGCTGCTTATGCAGGCAGCTGATGCTATTTCAGAACTCTAGGATGTCTTGCATGACCATCAAATGTCATTCTAGGAGGGCCTGGGTGTATGAGTATCATTTGAGATACGGAGCAATGTCTTGCAGATATCTAGCACATAATAAGACATCTAAAATAGTAATTGGAACCTAGATTTAGTCAAATGAATCATTTCTTATGTCAAGGTATGATACATAACTGAGATGAACCTATTTTTATAACAAGACTCCAAAATTTAGTCTCCTGATTCTGTACCTGAACTCCACTTCTCATGCACGAATTTATCCAGGGACAGAAGGATGGCATCAACACAGCCAATAAATCCTGTCAAACTGAGCTAAACTTGCATGGAAACAGAAATCAGATATGGTGAAACCAACAAAAGAACTAAAAAGACAAATTTTAGATGTAGAGCATGATGATAAGTCAGGGTGGAGTTCTTGAGGACTATTTATTAGCTGCTTTCCAATACAATATTTGTATCCTTTCCACCTGAGGGAGAGCCTGAGTCCTCCTTAAGCCTGAGCCCCATCACATACATTTAATTCTTCAGACCAAAGCCACAACATAAATTTAAGCTGCCACCAAGGTAATACCTGATTTTTACAGCAGCTTGAAATTTCAGAATGAAACACTCTGAAAACCTAAACAGGCAGAATCTTGTTTGAACATCTAAGAATAATTACAATTCTTCATTATGTAAAATTTTAATCCAAGATTTTCCTCCTATAGAAAAATACAAAGAAATAAAGGGTTCCTCCAAATAGTGGGCTTTATTCAAACTCTCAAGTGAGGCTCCTTCAGAATAAATCTTTAATCATCTTTGAGTACCTAAAAACTCAGGGTTTTATGGGCCTTTTCATAAGTGCTTTTTTGCTCAAAAGGTTATTGCTGTTAAAATGCATTGCTCAAATTTTCTTGACAGGCATCCCAAAATACACTTATGTGATCAGAGAGATGAAGAGGTAGTGAAAATGCTCTGCTTCTAAAACACTCATAATTACACTAAAACACAGTAATCATATTCTAAAAGCAAAATTTGCAGATATTAGATACACTCTAGTAACCGGAGTGTCTAAGTAAACATAGACATGATCTTCATTAATCATTAAGGTCTACAGACAAAGGGAATAACCCTTTATCTAAACCCCAACTGCTTTCATTTGTTTGTTTGTTTTTCTTAAGCTCATTTTTTTCCTGAAAAATCTTCCTTCGGATGTGAAATTCTGTATTATTTGATGATTTACATAGTGACACACACATAAACAAATGCAAATGATTAAGAAATAGAAATTTTCATGCATACTAAAAGTGATTTTGTTGTTGTTGTTGTTGTTAATTTGTACTATTCCACTGAGTGTCATATGAAAGGTAAGGAAGTTTTTTGTTTTGTTCTTTTTTTGTTTTGTTTTGTTTTTTGAGGGTGCATTTTAGAAATTAAAAATTAATTCAGGAAGTTAATTAAAAAAAAAAAAGTTTAAGAAACTTACAAAACTTTATATGTTAATTGTGGAATATAAAACCAAGATCTGCAAAAAATCTAGAACCAAACAACCTTGAAGTAAAAATCTAAGTTTAATGTACTTTGGTTTTGTTGTTTTTTTTTTTTCTCTGTGACTGTTGTAACTTCAGATGTTGAGGAGTTTAAAAAAAATTCTCAGATATGGGCAACATTTTTAGGGACTGTGGGCTCAGTCCATGCTGGGTGCTGAGGGTGCTTAAGTCAGACACCACAGGTGTCACAGTCAGTCTTGGTAGGGTTCTTCTCTCCTAAATTTGATTGTCTGAGCATTAGAAATGTAAGCCTGAGCCAGATGCCCCAGGCTGGGTTTGAAGTGAATAGAGAGAAATTGGCATCCCCAGCAGGTGATTCATGCTTCATCTTGTAAGATGCAATGAATCACTTTCTGAACATGACTATTTTCCTCCACTGAATGTAAATGGACCTGAGGGATCTACTCACTGACTCTAAACACTTAACTGGTAACAGCTTAAGTAAAAGCAGACAAATCGTGCCTATTATCTCTGATTTTGAGAAGGTGATGAGCAGCACAGGCTGCCTCCTCCTCAGCCCTGACAAAGCCCTGCTATATCTACAGGTGATAGACAGGAGCAGTCTTCCTGTAAGACTTTTCTGTTTTTATTTCTCAGTCTTGCTTTTCTAAATTTATGCGGGCCTGGTGTAATTTTTATGAGGAATCTGATTTTGCCAAAACTCTCAATATTCTCTGTGGAATGTGGCAGAAAATAAGTTTTTTCTTCCTATTAGTTTCATACATTTGTGTTTGTAGGACCATAAAATCATAGAATGATGTGGGTTGAAAGGGACCTTAAAGCTCATCTTGTTCCAAATCCCTGCCATGAGTAGGGACACCCTCACCATCCCAGATTATTCCAAGCTATGTCCAACCTTGCCTTGGACACTTCCAGGGATGGGGAAACCACATCTGCTCTGGGTAACCTGTGCCAGGGCCTGCCCACCTTCTCAGAGAAGAATTACCTCCCAATATCACCTCTAGCCCTGATATCTGTCTGTTGAAACCATTGCCCCTTGCTCTATATAGTCCAGGCATTTTTCCAAAGTGAGTTTAGCAGCAAAATTAGACAGTAATTCCCATGGTCTGTTTTGAGGCTCCACTAATGCACTGCTGCTAAACTCACTGTCAGGGAATGAGGGAAAAGAGGAGGAAAATTGCACCCATTATCAGTCCACGTGAGGTTCTATCATGACCTAGGATAAAACCAGTCTTCCAATGTCCTGTGAAATATTTATTCCAACATTTTAACTAGTATTAGAATCACAGAATGGTTTGTGTTGGAAGAAGCTTTTCAGATCATCTAGTTCCAGCCCTTTTGCCATAGTCAGGGGCACATTTCACTGGAAGTGAAAGTGAGACAACCTCTGGAACATGCACTCAATATGGAGCATGAAAGATGCAGTGTTAATCTACAAGTTAAAATAATTTGTACTCACTGGTAGCCATAGATATATTCCTCTCCTTTGAGAAATTTGTGTCAGAGTTGTATTTTATTTAGTGTCTATGGTTCTGCAGGAACTTGATGAACAATAACCTTGATGAACGAAACATTTATCCATGCATTTAAAGATGGAAGTGAAATTAAAGTTCTTCAATGTGTCCAGCAAAATTGTCATAAAAGATGGGTCCGAGGTGGGACAATAATCAGATTTTTCTAAATTCTGTTGATAAGGCAGCCCAGTTGACATACACCTGTGGCAACACAGAGCTGCTCCTGAAGCTTCAGGCAGCCCTGGACACCAGGAGGAGAATCACACTGACAGAGAAACAGGCTTGGTGATAATGCATATTATAAGAAAGGCTCTGTCTAATTGGTGAGCTAAAAGTCAAGAAAGTAGTCACCTAAAAAAGTGGTAAGGGCAAATAACTATTTACAATTACTCTTTTGACACAAGGAAACTAGGTATTTTGCTTTGTGTTCCAGTTAATTACAGGATTATGAGATAATTGACGAAACTGTGGTTGAGAAATAAAGAAATAAACTTACAATAATGGGGAGTGAACCTAATTACAAACTTTCTTTTCCCCTTTAATTTTTTTTTAAAGATTCTTCAGTGTGCCACTTAAATATTAAGTACATGGTATAAGCTCCTTCACTGGTGCAGAGTCAGTACACATAGACATAGTATAGTACATATGGACCTCTCAGACCATTGTAGCATGATGAGTTCATCTCTGGGTGTGTCTGTTCCTTGATGACAAGAAGGTAATTAACATGTAGATAGCTTACACTACAGCACTAATCCTAAAATTTGCATGATTAGCACTACAGCAAGTATATGAATTCCAAAACATTTGGGTTAATTTAAAAAAGTTTGAGATTTTTTTATTCATTCCAGTACTAGTACACTCAAAAATGCTCATTTCCCTGTTCCCTGGATGTGTAACACGTGATGTAATTGTTGTAGTAGTATATATTGTTATGCTATGGAGGAAAAAAGCAAAACAAAACATAAGAGCAAAACTTTCAGTATTTCAGCAGTCAGTCCTGGTCTCACAGCAGGGTCAAATAGGAAAAAAAAAGAAAGTTCTTTAGATCCATGGTCAAAAAAAATCTTATTCTTATGACTTCTGAACTGCTTATCTCACCTTTGCATGATTGGGGACCCAGAGTTCAGAACATCTCTAACACTTACATAATAGGTTGGTGACAGAGCTACCTTAACCATTAAAGATACTCACTTCTTGATAGCACATTTTCCAAGATTTATTCCAAGGAAAACATCATCCAAGTGTTCCTGGAATAACCTGTCCACACTGATTATCCCAGTTATTCAAGGATACTCTCATTTGGCACAGAGCTGTACATTTTCTGGGCATTTTACTTCAATGTACAGACAATTAGAGTTGACTATTATTAATCTAGTGATTTCAGGGATCACAACTAACTTAGTAAAGGGAAGTTCCATAAAACTATGAAGTATAGGGTTTTGGTTTTTTGGCTGGCTGGCTTTTTATCCTAAATAAAGGATCATCACTTGTGCATGCTTCTCAAGTGCCATGCAGCCCTACCCATCAACCAAAAGAAATCTGGCCTGAAAAGTTTTGTTGATTCCAGCAACTGCTTCACATTTTTCGGAGATTCCTTTCATTGAATAAATAAAAAACAACAATCAAAGTAAATTTTCCCAAATTTTTGTCACACAGTAAGAACTTATGGATACATCAGCCAAATCATCAGTGGCACAAATAAATCTTTTGCAGTTTTAGATACCTGCACTGTATCTGTCCACTACTGGCACAGTTAGTCTGTGCTGACATTACAACAAGTGACAATAAAGATCAAGAAACATATGCAAAAGATTCATTTTAGGATTGATTGTAGCTTTGGAAAAACCTTATCTAACTCCTTCATCCAGTACCAAGAAGAGCTGTAGAAAACACCATGCCAGAGATTCATACACAGCAAAAGAGCAGGTCACATCAAACTCCAGTTGCAACAAAAGACACTGAATATTAAAATAATAGTTCCCAACACAGTGGTTCACAATGGAGACAGAAGACCACAAAGGGTTCTGGGCTCCTGCCCACAAAAACATTTGCAACACTCTTGACTAGACAAGTAACCAGGTTTTTATTGAATTTAGCCTGTATTTGGGTAGGATTGTACTTAGTAATTCACACAAATCTCTTCACAACTAAATTTCTGCATGCTACCACGAATTTTATCCCTAATAGGAGGACTTCATGCCATTGAGTCCATAATGTTGGCTAGCTAGAAATGGAGGTGGTGGGCCATACTTATCTTTTATGAGATTGATTTTAACCTTCATTTCTAAAGCAGCAGTAGATTATCTTTATCAGCCCAAAGTAACAGTTTTTCAAAATCTATTATCATTACTGTTCATGAAAATATAGAAGATATTGTTATTTTTATTTGTTTTACACTTGTACCGTCATTTGCATTTATATTCACAAAAACTCCAGTGTCTTGTGCAGACTGAACAGTACAAACTTGCATTTTCAAAGTTGCACAAAAGAACCAGGAATAGAAATCCAAGAGAAAGTAAGGACATTTTAAATTTCCAGGCCTTGTAAAACTAACAACATATCACATAAGATTAGGCCTGAGTTTTGACCAGAATGTCGTATCTGTGCAGGTATTTATCAGGTCCCTCAGATATTTGCTTCAGAGAATAATTCTGCATTGGCAGGTGGAGGGTTCCATGAGTTAATGAATGCCTAGTATCTCTCATTCTCCATAGGAAAACACTGTACACAGATCTTTGGAAGACTACAATGCATATTCTGTGTATTGGCTTATGATATTGCTGACCATTCACCTAATATGGTGAATCACAGTGAATAAGAGTATACTAACTCATTTTTTCATCCTTCAGTGCTCATTGCTTTTCACTGAACAGCCATTCTCAAGACAACCTCCACTACTTTGCCTTCAGGGAAGGTTTATAGCAGCAGCAAGAACTATCTCCAAAACGTAATGAACATCATTGGACTGCCCAGCTCTTGACAGCCTGTATAAACTAAATAACTAATAATAGGTGCCTGCAGCAGTTAATACTTTTCCTTGTAACCATTTGGATGAGAAATAAACCAAAGAATGCTTTATTACAAAAAGAGGAAGCAAAATGTCACGTTGGGGGTAAAAAGACCTTAGCCTGAATGAAAATCTCTAAATGCTCATAAACACACAATTGCAGTGTCTTTGTCAAAGAGTGGTTATGTGGATGATTGTGACAGCTTGTAAATGAGAGACTAAATAGATCAGAAATTTTCTTCAAAAGGAGGTATATGAGAGGATTAAAAGAAAAAACTTCTAAACAGAGTTTATTGTTGACAAATGGGGCAAAGCTGTCAAATGAAACTGAGTGAGTTTCTGTTATTTATTATAGGATAAGAACGTGATGAAGTACCAGTAAGTGTAAAGGAAGAAAAGAAAATCTATTGGAGAGTTGTTTTGTTTTGTTTTGTTTTGTTTTGTTTTGTTTTGTTTTGTTTTGTTTTGGGAGTATTTGGTGGTTTGGTTTTTCATACAGGATGCAAATGTACTTAGGAACTGAGTATTGTAGGATTTTATGGAGGACAAAATCAGAACAGACAAATTTTTGGAAAACAGGCCCAGTATTCACAATAAAATCATGGTGGAGATTATTTACCTAACTAAGGAACATCTAACCAGAACTTTCCCCTAATGGACAATAGTTCAGTATCATCTCTCAAGAATTTTGTTTCTGCATTTATTACTGACTGCTGTTCCATCTGGTTTCTGCCTAAGCAGCATCTTAAACTGGTCAATCTAGGATCTTTTGTTGTTTACTTTTTATATGATTTCTGTGATTTAGATTCCATGATTTTTAAGATCAGTTCTAGAAAGGTACTTGCAGTACACTGAACACTTCATCAAACTATTTATGAAAAGGAAAGACAATATTTTTGTAATTTCTGAGTTAAATTACATTGGTGATTGGACACTCCTAGATCTTTGGAGAATTACTAATACCTTAGGGGATTTAAAAGCAAAAAATTGTAGATATGTAAAGGCTCTCTGTAGTTGTATTATCCTTCTTCCACAGAGGACAGCAGAGATCCATACACTGATTCTTCAGGTTTGTCTTCAGGAAGTTATTTGTAAGGACTAAGTTCCCAAGCCAACATGAAATTATGAAATGATTTTGTCAGGAATTGGTTGTCAGCCTTTCTTTAATCACCTTGTGACAAAAGGTTTAGAGGAAAAGCAGTAATGAAAAATTATCTTTGGCTGTCACATGTGTGAATACTGAAGCTCTTCTGGATCTGGATTCTGACAAGCTCTCACAATTTTCATTTACTTCATTCACTTACAGAGAAAATTTTTATTATAACCTGATTCAGAAATCATTGTAGTCAATATTAAAAAATGCACCAATTACAGTAAAATTTGGCTCAAGCCCAGGATAAAAGGCTTCCTAATTTAGATTTCCAATTTTCATGAGAAGTTACTTTATAGCTGTCTATATATGCAAATTAAAATTGTGAGCGTCATGGATGTTGTTTATCTTGATGACTGTTTACTCCAGGTAGCTCTCAAATTTCTTTAATAATTTGTGTTATTGCCCTCTAGAATTACAGAGAGAAATCTTTCATCTAATTGCTAAACTCTATATGCAAATGTTGTCAGATTTAATTAGTATTTCCCCCCCTTGAAATGATGAACAAAGCTCAAGAAGTTTTAGATGGATCGTGTTGTAGAGATATTACACTAGAAATCCAATGATGTTCCACAAAAGATATTACAGCTGCATCTCCCCAGAGTATTAACAAACAGAGGCTTGGCCTGTAACGAGTCTGGTGGTGCACACACTTCAAAATGTCACATCTAAATGGTAGAGTGGAGATTACTGAAATTGCTATTAGCACTCACCAGAACTGGTAGTCTACATGGTGTGACACAGAACTATAATGAATTATGAGTTTAGCTCCAGTTTAGCCCTCAATAGGATAGTTCAGAAGCAGAACTGATGCCAACGGATTATGTCAATCTATAATTTATATGTGTGTATGTTTGTTTAAAATTAACCCTTATTATGTTCATAGATATACCAGGTGATCTGCTAGTAAAACTTAATCTGGATTTTGCACCCTTTACCATAATTTCCATTTTCAGTTGGAGTGGGATGTGCAAAGCACATACTATAAAATTATCTTTGCAAATGTTCTGGTTTTTTGTATACTTAATGGGTTTAAACAGGAATTACTCCAAATATTCTCACAGCATGAGATCACAAATTGAAGCAAGGTACTTCACTTTCCTTCTAGACTGCCCATCATGACACAAATCAATCTTCCTTGGCTAAAGAACGGGGACTGACAGATAAAGCTTCAAATCCTGTAGGGATCCCATGGCCTTCCCTCCTTCAATCCCCTGTGTTGGCCCAAAACACACCTCTCTGTGCAGAGTCTCTCATGAACAGCAGATCTGTGCCCAAGCTCAGTGTTTCTTCTTTTGGCATGGTACTACACATGTGTTTTCTTCCTAAAGAGAGGAGTAATGTTTAGATGTCTCTGAAGGAGCATTCAGCACACCTTCCAGGGACAGAAGGAACCAAGTAAACTTGTTAACAGCTATTGCTAGATTTTATATATTTTAAATTCAGTAAGACTCCTTCCATCCAACCATTCTATATTCAGATGTAGATTTGGTTTGAGTGAGTTGAGTAGGTTTGCTTTAAGGCTGTATGCAGGCAGATACAACACCAGCATCTTGCCAAGATTTATTATGTGTTATATGCCAGTGTAATCCATGTCCTGACCCGCTCTGATTGTGAAGTTTTTTCTCAAAAGTGTCTTTTTTGGACGCTTAAACTTTTGCTGAACAGGAGTCAGAGTCTTTTGGGTTTGCAACCATGTGAGAAATCTGGCCTGAAAATTCAAGTTAATGACACGGTTACTCAATTTCAGGCACCAATTCCAGAGACACTGGCTAGCTCACTGAATGTACCCATTAAAAAAAAAAAATTATCTTGATTTTGAATAAATTCTGGCCTAGTTGCACAGTCACTTAATCCCAAGGGCTTGAAGAGCTGGACTCCTGACCTTTGAAGGCAAGTGTGCTATGAGTGAATCTGCACAGGTGCCCCAGTGCATTGTTTGTCCACAGAGAAGTAGTAACTATTATCAAAGCATACTTTTGATCTGAGCTGTGCTCAATCTCCCCTGACAAGCAGAGCTAGATGTTGGCAAGTTTCAAAGGTGAAGAGGCTCACTGAGTTATCGTTTCAGGCAAGGGTGAAAGAATAAAGCAAGTGAAAGAAAAAAGCAAGAGAAATTTCTAATGTCCAAAGAAGAAGAGGATAAACTACAGTTACCTCAGCATGACTCCAGTTTCAGTATGGGCCTGTAAAAACAGAATATTAACACTAGTCTATTAACATCAGCCTTTTGCACAGGTTGGAAAATGCTTCTCAAAGAGCCCATATCTGTTAGAGGGGTCGTGGTGAGCAGTGAAAAGGAGGAATCCTGGAGATCATATTTATCACACACAGCAATGGGAAGTGTGTCTATATCACTTGGCTGCCTTCACACTTGCAATATTGATTGTAGTTTTCCAAACCCTAGCTAGATATACAAAAAGGAAAATAATTTTGTAGACCTGGGCTGGATGGAGGTAAAAAGATATTAAAATAAAAGCAATGAATTATCCAGCCTGATTTAGACTTGACTCCCTCAGGCTATTGCTCACTAACTCTGCACAGCAAAGGAATAAAAAAAATCACTTGTTCATCCTGGAAAACTGTTATATATTCTCATAACAAACTACTTTTCCAACAATCCAAACACTTTCCTACTGGGAAACATTACCACCTGAAACAAATTTTGTTGCATGACTGTGAGTCAAACCTTCAAAGTTCTTCTTAGGTGACCCTGTAATGGGTTGAAAAAACAAAAGCTGACAGAGTAAGCAAGAAAGTACTCAACTTCCAGGTGAACAATCCACAAAAGGCATATAAAAGAGGCAGTAACTAAAGACAAAGCTAACAAACACAGAACCACTCACTCCAGACAGCCAAGGTTATTTTCAGGTGTTGTCTACACTGGAGAAATCAATTGGCTGTAATGTCCTTCAGCTGTTGGCAAGGCTCTGGAGTCTGAACAGATTTGATACAGTAAACTTTTCAGTGGCTACCGCTGATATTTCTCCAGTATTTTTGTCTCTGGGAGACTTCACTCCACTACTGGGGCAAATAACACACATCCCACTGCTTTACCATCTGCAGCAGCAGAGTTCACCCATCTCTCATCTATTTTCTTTGCCTGGCCTGAAGCTATTTAACCACAGCCATGGTATCATGTATTTTATAGAACCTACCTTGGGAGTTCTTTTCTTTTTTCTCAATAAACAGTTTCTGGAACAGAAGTGCCTTCTTTTATTTTTTCTTTATTTCCCCCCCCTCCCTTGTCAGAAACCATTTAGTTCCTTCCAGCTATTTCTTTATCTCTAAGGGATAAGAAGGATTGCCAGTTCTTGTCCTGGAGAATAAGGCACCTCAGCTGTTTTAAGGAATATTGACATTTTTTTTCTTCAGTGATTGAAAGTCAAAGGCTGAAGAGGCAAAAGACCTGGAGTCAAAGCTACAGATTTCTGAAAACTTAGGGAAGTTATAATGAAAAAGGTATCAGAGACCATCTGTTTTCAATCCTTGCCTGAAAATCCATGGCTGCTTGAAATCACACCACTAGTTCAACAGGCAGACAGCTTGTGATAACTTAAATGCAAAATTGAGAAGTTTGTATGTAACGAGTCCATTTACATGGATTTTTATTTTTTTTTTTTTAAATTAATTTAACTATATTTAAGCTACCTCTGTGCATCCAGTCTGGAACTTTGCAGAATAAGTTTTTTAAGAAATGTTCTTCTTCTGTGGTTTGTACCAGGCTCAAACAGAGGCTTGAATCTTCTCATTTCCATGGTTTTACTGAGGTTAGGAAATGGACCAGACCACAATGATAGACTCTTTGTCTCATTGTGCTCCTTCTTCAGTCATGGTTACTTTGATTTTTTATAGGTTGCTGTAGAATAAATAGGATTAAAAGGGCTTTTGAATTGTCATCTAGGAAAATGGAAATCTGCTAAAAAAAAAAAAAAATCTTTTATTATTTTAGTCTCCCTAATGAACATCTAATTTTTCATAGAATCACAGAAAAGCTTGGGTTGAGAGGGACCCTAAAGCTCATTTAATTCCACCCCCTGCCATAGGCAGGGTCACCTTCCCCTGTCCAGGGTGCTCCAAGGCTCATCCAGCCTGGCCTTGAATGAACAAATACAGAGATGGGGCAGCCACAGCTTCTCTGGGCAACCTGGGCCAGGCCCTCAACACTGTCACAGAAAATAACTTAACTCTAATATCCAATCTAAATCTATGTTCTTTCAACCCCCTCTTGTCCTATCACTACAACAGCTTCTTCCCTTCCTCTTTTTGGCCTCCTTTCAGGTACTGACCAGTTGGTAATTTTCACAATAATTGGGTGGGGCATATAATAATTTCCATATATGTTGAAGAATGACTGGAAATTGAGAAATATTTTATCCCTGTCTGTGTTGTTTGCCAACTGGCCCTATTGCTGATGTTAGAAACACTAAATTCAGATGTACCTCCACGTGTGTTGATGGAAGACACAATGCATAATCCTGGCACATTATCCTTTCTGTAAATGCCACTGCTGAATCTTTGCAGCAATTCCCATGTAGTTTCTATAGGCAGCATGGTCCTTAGAACAATGCAACCATCACCACCTTTTCCATGAGTGGAAAATAAGAACTGAAACTCTGTTTGCTTTCTCCACTGTCCTCAACATAATTTGAAAATTTTTAATCCTTGGCAGATATTTGTAATTGCAACTTGAGTTCTCTCATCTCAATATGAACTCAAGCTGTCTTCCATACCATCTTATTACCAAACATTAAATGGGATGGTTTTCATGTAGCTGTTTCTAGTTTTTAGCTTCTCCTGGCCTCCATGAAGGTGAAAAGAAACTTGTAGTTCATGAGGTCCAGGGCAGTCTGTGCTTCAACCATACGCAGTATCTAGTGTGTTGTAAATTCATACACTAATCTAACTTCTCTGTGTAGACAAGCTGTGAAAGAAAAAAACTTCTATGAAAGTATATGTGCATATGGCAGCACTGAACTGAGGCCAAATGGGATGCTTAGCACTTCAGGAAGCAGAGCACTTAAAAAAATGTTAAGGTAGAGTACCTCAAAACCATTATACACACAACACACACACACACATGTGCGTTATATATGTGAGTGTGTGTGTAAAGTCAATTCCACTATTAAATACCACAGATACTGGGGCTTGACAGCAAGAGACTCTCCCTAAGTAATAGCACCATGATTAAAGTTAAAATCTGACCTGCAATTTTTTTTTTTTTTTTTTTTTAATTCTTAATTTGAAGCTTCATGGTGGTGAAAGGGGAGCTGAGCAGCTTTGCTTTTGATCCAAAGCAAATTTCCACATTAGTTATTCCTATTGGAAAGGGATAGGTTTTGACTGTACCAAACCCACAGTGATACACAGTGATATTGGAAAAAACATATCTTCCACATGCACAATTTTCCATTTTCTTTTTTACCTCAGCAGGTAGTCTTGGGTACCCTCACTAAAGGAGTTGGTAATTTCATTCACATATAATATATATAATTTCCCAGAGTTACACTGACTTAAGGAAATTTTTTCAGAAATGCAGTTTTAAAAAAGTGAGCAACATTTGCCAAAAGATCACAGGTTTCTGTATTTTTTCTCTTTCTCTGTCTAATGATCACCATTGATCAGGATTTTCTGTTGTTCAGGTAGGAGATTTGTCCCAGTAATTTTTTCCCTTGTTTTAAATCTGCCCTCAACCTTGATGTATAAAATGAGGTGTAGCAACTTATTGGCTCCAAGGCCGAACAACCTGTGCTTTCTACATGAACAACTCTTGGAAGCAAAATCTCACTTCTTGATGCTTTGTTTCTTTTCTTTACCACTTGCTACTGACACTGAAGAAATTGAGCTGAAGAAATAAATAAATGATCATTGTCACTGAAGTCAAACAGCACAAATTAGCTTTATTTTAATTGCTATTTGGGGGAACCAAATGTTCACAGACATCCTGTGAACCTGATCAGAATCAGAGTCAGTAGAACTATTTTTTCAGACACAGGTTTACTTCTATCTTTTAACAGCTTAGATCCTAAACTTTTTGTTTTGTAGTTAGAATATGTTTATTTCCATGGGGTTTGGAGAAGAGTATTTGCCTGTGCATTTTCCTTCCACAAATACAGCCTTCAAAAGCCATTTGAGAGGTGTGAGTGAAGGTGGTGTGATGCCATGCAGAAAAGCTCAGATGATACTTGGATCTTAAACCTCCAGAAGAATGTGCAAAAGGGAGAGTTACTTCCAAGACAGTAACATGTGTCAGTGAGCAAAACAAATCAAACTTTATATTGTTCCACATGAATATAAAAAAAATAAAAAATTGCAAGATCAATTTTGTTTTTCCATTGAGATGGGAAAGAAGCAAAATACAAGCTGTCCCCTGTTCCTTGTCATTCTGGAGTGTTGACAACAGGTAGGAGTGGCTGAAGGAAATGAGCAGCTCCCCTGGCTGCCAAAAAATAGGTTTGCTGTTGGTGTTGATAGAGACTGTAGATACAGAAACGAACTTGATGTTTAGAGATTTAAAAACTAGCAGGTGGAATCCTGAAATTACAGAGTCTTTTGTTACCAACTAGAGAAGCAGAATTTATCCCACAAAAGTAGTTTGCCACTCTTTTTCCTTGATAGGCTTGCAATATCCTTCCAAAGGTGACCTGTAATGGACCAGACCTCCTGGAAACCAGCCTGATCTCAGCTCAGCATCTCCGGCTTACACATCTGAGGATTAAACAGTATAAAATGATGAGTAGGAATTACCACTCAGCTTGTTCCCCACTTAGTGTGCTCAGCTAGTAAGTGCTGTAATTTCTTTTATTAAAGGCTTTTCCTTCATCCAGTATTAAATGTATGAGCTGTGAGACTTCTCTCACCCACCCAATTAAATAAAATTTTCTCTAGAACGAGCTGATAAGCTCCATTCAGACTGCAGTTTTGTTTTGTCATTTGTCCATATTGTAGCTCTTCAGTTTCATCCTACCAGATATCCTTGTAGCATCTACCCTATTTAACCACAGAGTGATTCGTGCACCCTTTGCAAAGGTTAGCAGAGAAAGGAGAAAGGGAATAAAGTTGAGTTGATCAACTGGGTTTACTCCTACTCCAGAGAAAACTCCTCCACCCCTGACAAAGTCCTCCAGCCTCAATGTAATTCAGCATAAACAGAACATAACTCCAGTGAAGATAGGTAATTGTGGTCACTAATGGTTTTCAACCTCAGACCTGCCCTTGTTCAGCTTTAATTAGGTGTATAAATGGGTGCCTACCAAAAGACAGGCACAGTAGTCAACAGTGTTTCTGAAGTTCAGCTGTTGGTGTACAATTCCCATGCAGCACAGAACTGCTTGGAGAGATCAAACCTAACATCAAAACTACCAGGAATGAATGATTTCACTTCCCATATAATTTCTAAGAAACTTCCATTCCATGAAACATTTTAAGATTTCATCTGTT
Organism: Oenanthe melanoleuca; assembly: GCF_029582105.1. Taxonomy (NCBI): domain Eukaryota; kingdom Metazoa; phylum Chordata; class Aves; order Passeriformes; family Muscicapidae; genus Oenanthe; species Oenanthe melanoleuca. The sequence goes on along the minus strand of NC_079362.1, from coordinate 73,074,101 downwards.
TATTCAATTCAGGATGAAAACACGTGTGAAACCGCAGTGACTCTGCTCCTCCCCTGTTACTATTTGTGAGTCAAACACGCCTCACAGACATTTCTTGTAAACTTGAAGGAATTTATATTGACTCTGGTGGGCTCTCTGCAGATTTCAGCTGATGTAAATGAGGGCAAGTTTTGGCCCAATGGCTGAGTCTGACCATCCATCAGCAGCTAAATATGCCAAACAAGACATATTACTATCTGTGGTGACTGACACTGTTTGCTTTTGACATGAAAGATCTTGCACTAGGGACTTCCAAAGAAAGAAATGTATTCTTATATATTCTTTTCTTCACTATTTGTGCAGTGTCAGATCCTCAGCAGCTCCTGTGACTTCTCATTTCGCGCCTGTGACATAACAGTAACTTTCCAATGAGCAGAGTATTAAATGTTTCTCAGAGATCGCAAGTTGCCATGTCTTTCCAAAGAGTTATTTTGTTCTTTATTCCAGCTCTTTTCATAGCAAACAAAGCAAGGTCCACCCTCAGGAGTCATTCCCCTCACCTGGCAGTGATGTGCTTCCTCCTGGGGATAGTGGCACTTGTATTTCAGCTGGACTGAGATACTCTTTTAGGAAAAAAAAAAAAAAAATTAAATGCTTTAAATGTTTTCAAGGAGGTAGATTTTACATTTTGGTACTACAAGGCATTCTCTCATGGATGATGGCCTTTTTGTGCAAAGATGTGGAGAAAATTTCTTTGGCTCAGTGGCAACTATAAGAGTTAGAAATTCTGTTTGACCTGAAAAACTTTCAATGTTTTAACAGCAGAAAGGAGAAGGCTGGAGGCAAGCCACAGTGTATCTCTTGTGGGCCCATAAAGGAGAGGAGCTAAGAACAGTGAAGTTCTGAGATTTACTGAGAAAGGAGGATTGAAGGCCAGAGGTTAGAAGAATTAAGGCCACTAATTGTCCCCAGGTTCCTGGCAACTTGCATCAAAAAGCAGTCATAAAACTACAGGACTGAAGAGTGACTGATGCCGTCTACTTGGATTTGTACAAAATTGATTTTTTTGACATTGTCCCACACTGCAGTCTTATCTCTAGATTAGAGAGACAAGGTTTGGCAGATGGACCACTTGGGGAGTAAGGAATTGGCTGGGTGGTCACACTTAAGGAGTGGAGAGCAGCAGCTGCAAAAGGACGTTTCACAAGGGGAGGGGTTATGTTAGACATTAGAGACTAGACATTAGAAATAAACTCTTGGCTATGAGGCCAAGCCCAGAGAAGATGTGGCTGGCCATTCCTGGAAACTTTCAAAGTCAGTTTGAATGAGGCTCAGAGCTCTGGTCTAGTGAAAGAGTCCTTGCCCATGGCAGGGAGTTGAAATGAGATGAACTTTAAGGTTCCTTTCAGCAAACCACTCTGTGAGCCTGTGATTCTATTTTCCTGATATTTGTGGACCCACTGTTAGTGTTGTGTAAGTCCAACCAAGAATAATCACATTTGTTCAGCAGCCCACCATTCCTAGGTTATCACACTTGAAAGAGTTCAGCAGCACACACTAACAGTGCCTATCACTGGAAAACCAGTATCTCATTTATGTATTTTTAGACACATGAAGAGAGTTTGCAAAGAATATGGAGTGAAAAAGAAAAGTACACAAGTTCAAAGTGCCATGCTAATTACTAGAATGAAATAAAGTCTTTATTCAAAGGGATTCCACTAACTTGTTTGCCATCTTGAGTGAGAATTCGTGTTCTAGTGTTTGAAAAAGACAACAGATATGAACAACTTAAGGAACTTGGAGAATGTAGGGAATTCATGGTAAAGAAGGTGTAAAATCACGAATTTGAGGCAGCTGTGGAATATTGTGCTCAGGTGATACATACCTCAGCTAAAAAAAATAATAATTTTAACACTGTTGACTTGAAATATTCAGGTGGATGCTCTGGTAAGCAAAAAGTATTTTGTTGTATTACAGTCCATACAGCCCCACAAATTCAGATTAGTCTGTCCACAGATAACATTTACACTGATCATCTGATGGTCAGTCATATCACCTGTAAAATGTAGGTGAATGAAATCTAAGCAGGACCAAATCAATCAAAGGTTTCTTTTAGAAGATGCAGAAAAAAACCCCAAAAAAACCAAAACCAAACAAGCACCTGGTTTTCTGGAGAGGTGGGCACTCTTTTCAGTATTTTCACTGTTTTCGTACAGAATTTATGAAATGGAAGAAATTGCAGGGTGAAGGGAATAGTCCTGGTCAACAAGACTTGCCATTTGAAAGTAGGAAAAAAGGGGTCTGGCCAAAGCATGGAAGAAGTAATTATACTGTAAAATATTGTCTAAATAGTAGTCTTGAGTTCTACAGAGAGTGACACCAGCTCTCTACAGACTTGGCACTTTGTGTCCCCAGTTCTCAAGTTGATCCTTGCAGCTGTGACTGGCCACCCTTGCTTGAGAGTTTAAAAATATGTTCTGAATGGTAGATGCTCAGTGTCTCTGCTCTGTGCTATATGTTCATTCACTGCTTTCTGAGGAAACAGGACAGTTCCTGGCATATACTCTTGAAACAATTGAACATGATTTAAAGACTAAAGGAAACTGAACCTGCTGCAGTAAAACACAGAATTAGGCTTTGCATTCTTAAATTGGCAACAAAGTTTAAAAAAGTGAAAAGAAGCCTTTCTACCAAAACACTGTGTCTGTTCTGAGATTTCACTCATGACATTATACCCTCATCAGGCCATTCCCAAAACCTCCAATATTCACCCTGTCCATGACTGTCTCACAATGATGACTTGTTGGCCTTACTGAGAGATTAGTGCTGAGAGTACAATTAATGAAGAATAGAATAGAATCACAGAAAGATTGGAAAGGACCTTAAAGCTCATTCAGTCTCACCTCCTGCCATGGGCAGGGACACCTTCCACTATCCCAGGTTGATCCAAGCCTTATCCAACTTGGCCTTGGACATTTCCAGGGATGGGGCAGCCACAGCTGCTCTGTGCAACTTGTGCCAGATACTTGCCATCATTTTGAATAATGAATTTTCTCCTAACATCTGACCTAAATCTCCTTTTTCAGTTTAACTCTTCCTGTTCTCTTATCTAGCTCATAATGCAGAAACAGTTACTCACAGTGTGTTCACAGAAGTTACCAATTTCTTTTTTTTTTTTTTTTTTTTTAGTATATGGACTCAACAGAGAGCACTTTGCTTCTTTCTATCTTTTTTAACTTTACAAAATAGTGAATTAAAAGAATAATGCACTGTAAATTATCAGAGAGACTATCTCTTTAGGGAAACATAAAGAAACCTGAACAGCTCCTGTATGTGTAGGAAAGCTATTTTTTCTAAGTGTCTCCAGATGGGGTTGCATGGCTTGTCCATTCATAGTTTGTGGATTATTCTATAACTGATCATGCAATTAATTTTAATTGCAATTTTTGCCACTTTCTGAAAGTTATTTTTTGGTGAAATTTTTTGGTGTTTTGTTTAGTTGGGTTTCTTTTTAGAGCAGAGAGAACACTAGATCTCATGAAGCCACTTGGTGAACTAATAGATAAAAGGAAATCTAACTTAAGATACAAATGTGATGAGTCTCCCATGGTGGAATTTATGATCCACATGATCAAAAATGCAGCAATTATATTCATGACTAAGCAGTGTTTAGTATAGCACCCAGGATAAAGAAGAACACAAATGGTAAAATACAGCAAAAAATAACACCAAGGACACTGTAAAAATAAAGGAGGAAATTAAAAAGATTTTAAAAAAACTTTTATAAATAGGAAGGATAGTAAAAAAACCAAAATGAAACAGCACATGAAACAATGATCAGATAGAACAGTTAGCATATTATAAGAAAAAGCAAAAAACTGAAAATTAAAGAAGTACATAATGGCAAATTTTGTATTATAGTTTAAATCAGCTCACACCATGTTGCTTCAGTGGTGTTACTTCTTGTGATCTAATGCAAAATATTTTCAATTGCGGAATAAGAAAATAGTTGCTCTGTTTATTTGAATTTTTGCTAAGCAACTGAAAGCAGGACAGAAAATAAGCAAGATTGATATCTATATCATGTATCCATCTCTGCTAAGAAACTTAAATGAGCATTTGTTTACAATAAGAGTAGAAATTACTTAATAGAAATAAAATACAAAATTCCTGTATAGGATTTATCAATAGTTCAGAAGTTTAGTTTTACCACTGAATTCCTGATATCAGTGATATGCATGGTGGAATAAAGCCTGACTTCTAAATTATTGGATCAGAGACAGGTGGTAAAATCTTGATGAATTTTGATGGAAAGAAATTGTATTCAAATTGACCTGAATATATTAGGAAAATATTTTGAAACATATCTTGATTGAAATTCAGCAAAGAAAAATAACTGATAACATATTTTGAGAGGTATTATCAGATATAAGATGGAAATGATGGGCTTGATAGAAGTTCTGTAGGACAGCATGAGGAGTTCATTAACAATCACAAGCTAAACACAAGCTAATGATTTTGTATGGCTTTGGAGAACAAACACTGCATTAAGGTAAGTAACAAAGAATATAAGATGACTTCCTGAATTTTCCTACTCTATATTGCAACATGAAGCAGAACCAAAAGGGAATATTTGTGAAAGCCTGATCAGGATCACATTCCAACAGAAAATGTGTCTAATTAAAAACTAATAGCATAAACTAATAATAAAAACTAATAATGTGTCTAATAAAAAAAAAGAAACAACTAGTAACATAAACCATGGACTTTAACACCAGTTTTAAAGAGACAGCAAGCAGGAAAGGCAGTGTACAGCTACAGATGTAAATATCCATGTGAGAGTGAGTGGAGCCAGGGACCAAATCCTAGGTGGATTGACACTGGAAAGAATACACTCAAGGCAAAGGAAAGGAGCTCTAAGCAGTTGATATTGCTGAGGAACCAAATTTATATTCCTGCATCAGGCCACCTAATTCACACACTCCTCTTTTACATCTGTACCATTTTCTCTTAAGCTCATCTGTTAGTTTTCATCAAAAGAAACATCTGAATTACTATCATGACTAGAAGTTCACTGAGCTTATTTTATTTGCCTTGACCCACCCTCTTTTCCCTTCCTCTTTGTCTTTTTTTTATTTTTTAAAATAAGATATTTTCACTCGAGCTTTGTTGACATATAAAAAATGTCAGTGTGCAAAGGAAGAGTCATGGGGGAGTCATATCCTATAGAGTACTTTCTCTTATTGCCAACTTTTATGTAGGACATAGTGTTAAAATAAAAATGTAACAGCTCTCCTGTCGAGGCTCACACTGGTAACCACAGCCTGTTAAAGAAGGCAAGCAGCCATCAGATAAACATCTAAGTCTTTATGGGCAAAGGCTTGAGAGTACAAAGACAGCCTTCTTAAAATGGTTTGGTTTGTTTTGGGTTTTTTTTTCAGTAGGTTGATGCTCTTTCTACATGTGAAAGGACAAATCAATATTCTTGGTTGAAAATAGTTTAGAAAGTCAAGCCTGAATTTTAAAGTAATTACCCATACTCAAATGTGTGTCTTGGTTTTTAAAAAAGGACTTTAATTTTCAGAGATATGTGCAATACAACTGATCTCAGGGAACAAAAAAAATTGTCAAATGGGTTTATGAGCAAAGCTGTGCAAATTTTATGAATAATATAATTGTGTATGTCGACCAGTAAGCAGAAGTTAGACTTCTGGCTCATATCCTACAGCTTCTAGTATTTATGAGACTTATTTTCTCTACTCATTATGTCTGAAAAAGTACACAAAGGTAGAATTTTTCAGTTACCAACATTATAAAAGTCCTTGGAAGAGAGGAGTTTGATGAAAATATCAGATCTTAGAAGGGTAGAATTATTTGGGCTGGAAAAGCCCTCCAAGACCATGGAGTCCCAGCTGTGCCCAAACCCCACCTTGTCACCAGCCCAGGGCACTTTCCTGGGCACCTCCAGGGATGGGAACTCCCAACCTCCCTGGGCAGCCTATTCTAATGTTTAACACCCTTCCATGAATAAATTCTTCCTGATGTCCAACCTCTTTGCTACTGGGCTTGGTGAGCGGCAAAAAGGATGTAGCAACAATATTTCCTTCATGCAGAAGAGAAGTAAAAAGCCCCTTTATTAAAGAAACAATCACACATATATAGAGTAGATTGTGGTAGCAAGGACAGAAGCAATTCCATTGGTGCAAGGCAGGTGACACCCCAGGTAAACATGATTTCACAAAAACATCACACAGCTCAGGCATCCAACAGGTGCTTAGTAATTGTTAAAATTCTTTCTCTTATGTTTTTCTTGAGCAGCCTGAGAAAATCCAAGATGCTTCTTTCAGTGGCTTTCACCAGTATCCACAAACCTGGATCTCCCCTGGCACAGCTGGAGGGCCTTTCCCCTTTTCCTGTCACTTGTTGCCTGAGGAAAGAGACTGACCCCCACCAGGCTCCACCCTCCAGTCAGGGAGTTCCAGAGTGATAAGGTCAGTCCTGAGCCATCTTTTCTCAAGGCTAAACAATCCCATCTCCCTCTGCTGTTCCTCATATGGGTGGCTTTCATATGGATTCTTTCTTTAATGATATATCTTTATTTAATTTATATATTCTAATTGTGCACATATTGTTTATTTATTTAAATATATTCTTTTATATAGAATTAAATATATATTTTGAAATTAAATAGTAAGGGCATTTATGATGCATTCTCAAGATTCTTTCCCCAAAAGCAAGATCACCTTGTCTTGCCTTGTCTTTCTACCCAAACCCCCACACCTGTCTTTCCTACAGAACCTCTCACATAATCTCATATTTCCAGGACTTCAGTTATGGAATGATAGAGTGGTTTGGATCTGGAGGGATCTTAAAGCTCCTCTTGTTCCAGTCTCCTGCCATGGGCAGAAATACCTTCCATTAGACCAGGTCCTTAAAGCCCCATCCAGCCTGGCCTTTGACACTTCCAGGGATGGGGAATAAATATCAGCCACTCTGAGATGTACTTGTGGCAACTGACATCACCAATCTCTCCCTAGATCTTACTGCAGCACGTAATTCAGTGCGGGTTTTATGTCCCCTGTTTAGAGGCTTACAAAACAGTGGTCATGATTTCTTCCTTGGTCCCCACCAAAAAAAGTTAAGAAAAACTTTGTTTGACTCTATATGATATAAGCAATTAATAATAACATCAACCAAAGTCAGAAGCAAAATCATGTTTCCAGCTGTACACAATGTATTACATAATGTTTCTCTGCATGAGTTTGATTATATAGAAATATATGGTACAATATTTTTTGAGTTTCTATCTTCTGCACTCTGCACACAGGTATCTTAGTGCACGCTTCCACTTTTGAAAATTGGAATGAAATATTTCCATGCTCCTGAGATCCTTGACATGTAATAATCCAGTGAGTCAAGATTTAGGCTGCTGTTTTCTGTTAACACGTAGAGAAAAAGAAATAAAATGATCCTCGTGCATGTTTCCTGTGTATAAACTCCTTGTAGCCATTATTGAACCAGCAATTGGTTCTCCAATCTTCTATTAAAATATCAATAGTATTTTTCAGAGCTTAAATTGAGCAGTGATTTTATTTAAGGGTGCACCTAGACACCACTTTTCTTCGAAGAAATCTCTTGTTGTTGCTAAAAATGAAAGCCATTCAAACGAGTGTGATTGAAACAGGGACAGGGAAAGGGAAAAAATCAATAGAACGTTTTCCAGGGTACTATATCTGCTTTTGAAAAGAGACCATTAATAACATGCTTACAGTAAAAGCAGCTGCTTGTTCAAAGTGCATTCAAGGGTGAGCTGAAAGGATGGCTCTCTCCACACAGCCTCCCTGGAGAGAGAGTTTGTAAAGACTTCAAAACCCAGCCTCAGACTACGAACAAAAGCCTTTCCTAGGAATTTTAAATATTCTCATCTAATGTTAAATTGTTGGAATTAAACATCTCCTAATATTTTTGTCCTTGTGAAAGGCAATGTGTATCAGTGAAGGAGCTGTTGGTCTGAAAAGAGCTTTGCAGACAATGCACTGCAGGTCGTATTCAACCTCTGAGGACAGTGGGTGCCATGCTAATGCCAATTGCTACAACCCTCAGCAGGGGAGGGAAGCACAGTGGGACATTTTCTGCAGGTCCTGCTGAAACAGAGGGCTGGCTTAGCCCATTCAGAAAAATTTGTAGAATCATAGAGCATCCAGAGCTGGAAGGAGCCCGTGAGAATAATTTAGTACAATGCTGGACCTGCACAGGGCACCCCAAGAGTCACACCATGTGCCTGAGAGTGCAGTCAAAACTTCTCTTGGATTCTGCCAGGCTTGGTGCTGTGCTGTGCTCCCCATTCCCTGGGGAGCCTGTTCCAGTGCACCACCACCCTCTAGCTGAAGAATCTTTTCCTGATATCCAACCCAAACCTTCTCTGACACAACTTCAGGCCATTGCCTTGGCTCCTGTCACCAGAGAGGAGGGATAGATGCCTGCCCCTCCCTTTCCCATCATGAGATAACTAGACCACAGTGAGGTGTTCCCTCAGTCTTCTCTTCTCTAGTAAACACCTACAGCATCATAAGGCAAATTAAAGTGTTAGGGTAGGACTGAACCCTGGATCACTGCCTAATTTGTTTCTAGTGCTGTGTATTTCATGTACTTAAAGGTCTGCAGTGGTTTTTGTGTGTGGTTTCAAATACATGAAAGGTCAACAGCACAGTTCTTCTGTAGAACTGGTTAAGCAGAACTTATTTCTCTTGGATGCAGTTGTAAAGTCTCTCACTCTTTATCTAGATAGTTCAAGCACATCTCTATGCTTAGTTCAAGCAGATTCTACATTTCAGGAACACTGAGGACAAAATACAAGGCACACCCATAAAAGTGAGCCTGCAACAGGTGTATGAAGACCTGAGCATGTACTTGTAATAACTTGCTAATTATACTTTACATACTATTCATACTGTTGTCTATGGAAACTATATTGTCAGTAGAAGAGCTTATAAACTTCACATGTGTAAGCATTCTTATCTTTCTTATCCTGCTGATTAATCTGGATCTGTCCAATCTTCATGATACTGTTTCCAGAATTTGGGTAGCTGGAAAAGCTTTGGTACCTCTAATATAAGCCACTAATGGTGAAATTTTTCTTACCTCACTCCTCTGAGGCCCTCAGCAACAATTTCTAAATTAGCTACTGCTTGTCTTTGGTCTTGTGGCATCACTGAAGAGTTAATGAATCTACAGAGTACATATCAGACCTCGGGTTATTACCAGATTCTGCATTCTGTAAGGTTTTGATCAGAGATGTCTGCAGGTAATATCAGACTAAGGAATTACAGCTGCTCCCTTCTGCCTTTGATTGCTTCTTCCTAAACTCACATTGCAGAAGAAACATGTTTGGGTTAAAAATCTTCAATACTTTGAACTATAATAACATCAAACAAGATATTTGCCTTCAGAACCAGAGGGAGAAAGCTCAGCTTCTTGATCCATCTCACACAAAGATACTGTTCATAACCAGGTTGTGCCAAAGGTGGAGAAAGCAATGTGGAAAGGACGTGGTCACTTCTGACCCTGTTTTGGCCACTAAGGCTCCTGCATCATGAAATCACAACATGAAAAAGCAGAACTTCCAAAACATACATTTTAATGGCATATAGTACCCTAAAAAGAGAGACAATCACTGAAATATTCAGTGAGTCCTTAATGCCTTTACTCCTGGTCTCAGCCCCGCTGACTACAATTCCATAGATTTTTGTGAAGCACTAATAATTTGGCATCCTTTATAGCAATGGATTCGTGTAGGCACTCAGCATGCCAGGCCTCATTGATTATTACATCTCCAAGTTTCTATTCTAAGGAGAAGCTACCCATATAATCTGCTGGGTTGATAGATGGGGAGTTAGCATTACTGCAACAGGCTGCCCACAGCAGCTTTTCATCATAGTTACAGCTACGGACTAGCAGGAGCCCCTCTGGAAATGAATGCTTGAAATCATAATGGCACTTTGGGAGGTGCAGTTTTATTTAGGGAAATACTATTCAAGAGCATAAAATAAGGAGGTCCCATAAAAAAAAAACAAAAACAAAAACAAAAAAACAAACAAACAAAAAAACCACAAAAACAAAAAACCCAAAAAAAAAACCAAAAAAAAAAAAACTGGATACTTTAATATGATGGTTTTAGTAAGGGTTGTTGTTTTCAATAAGAATTCCGAGGGTCGTTTTATATTCTAGATATTTACCTTCATTTGCTCCAATTTTGTCTAAAGATTAATGTGAGATATTCACTTCAAAGAGAGATAACTACCATGATTAAAATCTCTTGTTATGTGGAGGTAGAAGGACTTATTAATACTGAGAAATCTATATAAGCATATCTCCCTTCTGCTCTGACTTCTCATGGAAGATACACCTATAAAAACAAAATAAGCTTTTCTGGAACACCATTATGATTAATTTCTATTTTTTTACCACTAGCTTTAAAAATCATTATTTTCTAAGGTTTTTCTGATGGTCATTTTGTTCAAAGGAATAGTATCCCATTTAAAAAAAAAATCCTTGACTAGAAGGTTGGTAACAGTTAATGATGAAGGGTTAAACCTCATTTGTTGACAGGATTTTGGCTGACTCAAAATGCCTACATAACATGCATCAATATCTAAAAAATATTATTTATTCTATGAACTTCCATTCTCCCTCCTAGTGAGGGAAGTGCAGCTATCCCTATTTCATAAGGGGAGACTGAGACATTGAATTATTTAATGGTTATTCAAGGAAGAGAGAGAGACTGAAATTTTCAACTGCTCATTAAACACCTCCACCCTGTCTGATTTTCAAGTGAACTTATGCACTGAGAAACCCTGAAAATATTACCACCTTTTTCAATGAATGAACAGGATATTAATTTGATTAAACAAAAAAATCTCAAACATGCTGATGTATAACAGAGTATGTTTTTCATTCATGTCTGAGATTTTTTAGTTCAGCCCTTAAATTACACCCATTAGCCACTCAGTGGCTGCTGCTGCTGGTGATTGCATACGTCAACCATATGGACAAAATAATTGTTTTGTGCACGTAATACAAGTCAAATTATATGAAGGTACACCAGAACTAGCAAGGTTTCCACTCTGAGGTAAATTTTGACTATTTGGATTTTGAGCATGACTCAAAGTGAGTTTTAGGTGTTGACATGTCTTTAAGGGAACTGTCCAGGACTTGCAACCTTAGTGAGTTTCAAACAGAATCAGAGAATCACAGAATGGGTTTTGGTTAAAAATGACATTATATATCATTCAGTCCAACCTCCTGCCATGGGCAGGGACACCTTCCACTATCCCAGGTTCCTCCAAGCCCCATCCAGCCTGGCCTTGGACATTTCCAGGGTGGTGGCCACAGCTTCTCTGGGCAACCTGTGCCAGAGCCTCCCCACTCTCACAGGGAAGAATTTCTTCCTGCTTCTTTGATAACTTGACCTCATGATTAGAAACTTACAGCTGAAGACCCTTCAGGGTTTCAGACTGTGTTCATCAGGTCAGTCAGAGGATAAAGTGTACCAGAAAGCAGGATTCCTGTTTTTGTTCTTCTCCACAAGGAGTTTGCCCAGAGTCTGCCCAGAGCAGTATACGGGTACAGAAAAAGTCTTCCAAACCCCAAATCTTTGAGCCAAAGCAGCTTGAATGGCTTTAATACAGCTCTATTTAGCAAAAAATTTATATAATCATAGGATCCTTTAGGTTAATAAAGCCCTTGAAGACTATTGAGTCCTGTCATTAACTCAGTGCTGTCAAGCTCTCCACTAAACCATGTCCCCAGTTGCCACATCTACAAGTTTTTTGAATGTTTTGGAAGCTCCACTGATTTTCAACCATCAATCAGGAGAAAGGGAGACACTGACTCTAACAGCAATGGGAGGAACTTAACTATTTTAATTACCTGAGAAACATATAATTTGTGAAAATAACAGTTTGTTTTACTGGAATGGTCATTCTGCAGAAAAAAAAAAAAAAAAAAAAAAAAAAAAAAAAAAAAAAAAAAAAAAAGAGGAAGTATAAAACACACAGGGGACATAAACAATGTTAGGATACGAGAAGAGAACCTGAAGGCTTGGGATGCAAGGAAAGAAAGAAAATGTGGGAACCTTCTTTAGGAAGAGTGTTAGTCTGAGAGAATATATGGGAGGTAAAGAGAAACTGATTCATTTAAAGGGTAGGAAAAAGTGAGGAAAATTGATGGTAGAAATGAGAAAGACATTTAGAAAAGAGGAAGAAAACAAAGGTTAAAAGATGGAGGGGAAAAGGAGGGAAAAGGAGTAGAAAAAAGAAAATTTTCCTCTTCTTGTGAGGGTTTTTCACATCCTAGCAGCTGTAATTAGTCTTCTCCAGAAACCATGACTGGGTATGTGTGTCATCTATATCACATCTGAATGAAACTAAGTCACTTCACTGATGATGTCTCAGACAACTTTTCTTGAATGAGAGTGATGTGAATTCAACATGTGCATTTCACAAACCATAAAGTTTTCTTTATCTGTTGGATGAGTTTAGATTTCTCCAGTTGCTGCCTGCTGAACTGAATACATCACATTCAGTTTAAAATCACTTTATCTCACCAAGTTATTAAAGGAAGACAGAACTTCAGTACTCAGCAATCAGGATGCACACGATAGCATTCATCAAGTTAATTTCATTTAATTACTCCAGTGGTTTTTAAAGCAGACTCTTGCTATTTCTATGCACATGCATGTGTTAAAAATTAAAACAATAACAACAGAAACCAAATCCTCAGTGGTGAAAACTTCATGTGAAAATTAATCAGGTTCATTTCATTGCCATGAATTTCTTCTCTAGTCTCAATTCCCTTGTGAGGAACTGGGGAATATTGCTAACTGCTGCAGATTTATTCTGTAAAGTTTTCTCAGATAAGCATGCATGCTTGTATGCACGATTGTATGTGTGATCCTATTTGGGAGGATCATTCAGGAGCATCCATTCAAAAAGCAAGTCTTTTTACTTCAGAAAATTTCTCTGTTGCTGATATTATAGAACAGAACACTGTTGCCTAAATCCGTAACAGATCCCAAGGACAGAAAAAACCAAAAGGTTTAGAAAAGTCTAGGTAGTTCCACATAGCAGAAGGAAGTGGGTAACAGACAAGCTCTTTCATAATACAACTTGACAAACAGGGAAATATTCTGGAAAAAAAGAAACCAGTCCACTAACTTTTAGAAAAAGGTGTTATTCTCTTTAGACATATTAGAAGAACACAATGTCCATTGCCTTAAAATGTGGAAAAAAGTGTCTTGTATAAGTAGATGGAATTAATCAATTAAATACCCACTGTTGAATTCATCCTTCTAAACAATCCCACAAAAATTTTGGAAAGATAGTAGAAGAAGTAACACTGAAAAAGCAAAACCCCCTCAGATTTAATCTTTCTTATTAACACATTTCACAGTCTTTTAGCAGTATAAACATTAAAGACTTCCAAATATGTAATAATTCACTACCATGTTCCCTACACCTTTGGCTCAGTAGCACTATGAATGAAAGATACTGTATAATTCAGGTAACTTGAGTTTTCTTTCTGTATGTACCCTTTCCAATAAACCCTCCGATCCTTCACTTCACATTCTGGTTAAATTACTTTTGTCTATCAACCAGTATGACACTTGCAGTAGAATATTACCAGACACACCACATCATGTTGTCAAACACCAACTTTGTAGGCAGTTTGAAAAAATGTACCCTAGCTTCATTAATCTCCTGTAAGAACTCTTGACACTAAATAGACTTTATTACTTAGTGCCTAACATCTAGTGAATTTGCAATGTTAATTACTTGGATTATTTCATTAACAGTGACAATTTCCTTGTAAATACAAAAACTTTACATTGTTCTCCCTTGTATATTATCTCCCTTATATATTAAAAAAGAAAAATAAAAGAAAAAAGAAAAAATAGCTTACCATCATTTAGCTAGCTATTTAGTTAGCATTTAGTTGTAAATCCTCATTAGTGAGATGCCTGCAAATGAGAGCTTGGTCACAAATACATCAATCCCTCAGCCATCTCCAGACTTCCATCTGTGATATTTCTGACAATCAAGAATGGTTTACATTGGAAGGTACCTTAAGGTTCTTCCTGTTCCACCTCCTTGCAACACCAGGGACACCTTCCACTTTCCCAGGTTGCTTCATTCCCTGTCCAACCTGCCCTTGGACACTTCCAGGGATCCAGGCAGCCACAGCTACTCTGGGCATCCTGTGCCAGGGCCTCATCACCCTCCTAGTAAAGAACTTGCTTACATCTAATCTGAATCTCTCCTCTTCCATTTGAAAACAAAACAAAAATTTGTCCCCTTGTCCCATCTGCCTGTGTAAATGTTGTTCTCCCTCATTTTCACAAGCAACATTCAAACAGCCTCTTTCAATTATTTGCTCAGCATGGTAATATTCCTATACCTGCATTCAAGTTCTACCTCCCCCCATAAAATAAAGACTGGATTTGGAAATCTAGGGATGCTTTTTTTCTGGCTGGGGCAGGAGTTGAAGTGATACAAGGTGCAAGTTCTAGTCATTCAAACCCAAGTGAAAATAACGTGATCCAGATGTAGTTGTCTGATTTTTGTCTCCTGTGGCCAGGGGATACATGCAGACGGATCCAAGGGACAGAATATTACAAAAGTCATCCTATTTTTCTCTCCATTGACTGTAGGTCCAGATGAACCACTCTTAGGCAGCAAAAGTTGGACATAAATTGTGTGCACAACAGTAAACATGCATGAATCATTTTGCTCTCCAACTACAAGAAGTGGATGAGCTAGGAAACGTTAGATGGTTGCTTCAATAAAACAATTCCAGACATAATAAAAAACCCTGTACTTGCAATATGCCAGAAGTCAAATACAAGGGTGGACACTGCTAAAATAGCTGACCACCAGAATAAATTATTGGGGGAAGTGATGGATAGCTGTTGGTTTGTTTTTGTTTTTTTTCCCTGTAAATCAAAAAAAAGGACAGTGAGTTCTGTAGAGGGTGATAATTTAAGGTGTGAATTATACAAGGTGGACTAAAGGTGTTGTTAATCTTTTTTGGACTGAGCATGTGTTAATTACACTCCTTGGAGCAGGTTAGCTTATGCAAATACTGATGACAATGGATTCCAAAGAGGTCTTCAGTGACTACTCTGCTATTTTCTTCTAACATTCCTGATAGGAAGCTGACTTAAATTACAAAAAAAAAAAAAAAAGATAAAAAAAAGTCTTTCTTAAAAAAATTCAATTCACCAACAAAACTCACTGACTGGTGAAGAAAATTAAATTTACTAATTAATAAGAAAAGTTACTTTAAAAAGGAGCTGTAATATAATAATAGTGAAACTGCGTAAATGGTCAGAAGAACATTTTTAAGATTTTTTTTTTGTGTAATCAATCAGTTCCTCATGTAAGACTGAGGCTGCCTGTAAACAAATCCACACTTAGATTGGTGTGATTCAAAAGAAAAATTTGCAACAGCTGTTGTGTGAATAGCACCGTTCTGAGATTTGAGTTCCTAGGCTGATTGCAGGCAAACATCTGGAAAATTGAATTGAATCCAAATCTACTAAAAATTACTGTGCCTGTTAGTTTGTTGTGTTCACTTCAGGAAATGAGCAATTTCATCATAATTTAAGGAATTTCATTGCACAGTTGGTGGCATATACATTGAAAGAATGAAGTAATCTTTATTCCTCTGCTATGGAGAAAATAATCTTTACAGAAGGGGAAACTGTCCCACTTCCATCTCCAGACATCACTATGAGATCCTTCTCATGGAGTCTGGTCAACCAAATCAAACCTGTGCTAGCTGGAAAGTGAACTTAATTATGCACATAACATATATACTGATTTGTTTAGACCTTTAAATCAGTGAACTGATTTACTACTTCTGAAGCTAAGGGGGACTGAATCTCACGTAGTGTACAAGGGATTGGTTATTGCTCAAATTTGAGCACAGGTTTTTACATCATGGAGCACAAGAAAAGCAATCTTTTGCTTAATTTTTGAGATTTTTCTTTGTTTGGATTTTTTAAAAACCCATTGACCTCACCCAAAACTTTCACTACTCAGACAACACATGAGACAAAAACTTGGTCTGAAAAAATTCTTAGTCATTGAGAAGGATGTCTCATTTCACTGGAGTTGCATCAGTGTCCTGCTAAAAATATGGATAAATTTCCACCTTCCCCCCTCCACACCCAATTTAAAATAGAATTTTAAATTAAGTTTAAAACAAATTTTCATTTAGTGCATAACAATAACAACTTCCAAGCAGTCCTCACAACAGGAGTATGAGCCAAAAATTGTTGAACTGTACCATCTGGCCAACTCTGGAAATTTCCCTGAAGGAGGGAAATGGAAGGCAGGAAGGCAGGAAGGCAGGAAGGAAGGAAGGCAGGAAGGAAGGAAGGAAGAAAAAAAGAAAAGAAAAAGAAAAAAGAAAAAAAGAGAAAAAAGAAAAAAAAGGAAAAAGAAAAAAGAAAAAAGGAAAAAGAGAAAGGAAAAAAGTAAAAAGATTTAAGAAAAAAAAAAAAGGAAAAGGAAAAAGAAAAATAAAAGAAAGAAAAAAGAAAAAAGAAAATAGAAAAATGAAAAACAAAAAAGAAAAAAGAAAAGAAAGAAAAGAAAGAAAAAAGAAAGAAAAAAATAAAAAAGTAAAAAAAGAAAAATAAAAAAGAAAAAAGAAAAAAGAAAAATGAAAAAAGAAAAAAGAAAAAAGAAAAAAGAAAAAAGAAAAAAGAAAAAAGAAAAAAGAAAAAAGAAAAAAGAAAAAAGAAAAAAGAAAAAAGAAAAAAGAAAAAAGATCAGTCTTGCTATTACAGCTTCAGCTCAGATGACAGAAATAAAATGCTGGCCCCGAGATCTGCATGGAGTCATTCAAATGGTTTAATAACACAGGGGATAAATCACTATTATTATTATGAAACAGGAGACAGGGTTCTTTGGGACTAGGAACTGTGCAGCTCAGCTCCAACTGCTGTTCAACATTCAGAACTACCAACTTCATTTCCTCCTAGCACGTAATAAATAACACATCTACCCAACATAAAAGCATTTTTATAATAGCAGTAAAGGAACTGCAGAGAGTGTGATTATCATGAACTAATAGCACCCCATACAAGATATGCAGCACAGCTTGGAGATGACCTGGAAATGAGACACAGCACACAGGGCTGGTACCGTAGCTGACCAGACATTGTCCCATTTGGACCACTCTATCCCAAAGTGCTACCACATTTTGATATTCTCTCCCTCTGCTGTGGTGGCTTACACAGAGTGAGCCCATTTATCATTGTTGGTTTCCTCTCTGCGATGGCTTCCAGCACAGGAGCTGAAAGGAACGCTGCGCTTTCCCCCACGGCTGCTCGTGCACCAGCTCTCACTGCCTGTAGTATTTTCACAGCATCACACATCTCGAGGAAACAGAAGGGAAGCTCAGCTGGTCTCTTTTTAGTGATACTCTAGCTTTGCAGAGGTGATGACTGTACCCTCTAATGGGAGAGAAAGGGCTGCCTGGTGGTTAAAATATACAGATGGCTATTAGCCAAATCGGATTTGCTCCGTACATTTCCATAGATTTGTGGGACCAGTGGCTTCGTGCTTCACTTGTGCTGCCTGTGAAGTGGATCTCATCTCATTCTGTTGCATGTGTGACCCCAGCACACATCCCAGTACTGATGTTTGTATACCTGCTTGTGGCAGGGAAAATTCTTCTGGGTGGGTACACCATGAGGTACTCATTCATTCTCTGACAGCAGACATTTGTACATCCTATGAAACAATTAAAAATCAGCCCAACAGCCCCCCATGTGGTATCCCTGGGAGGGAATGAATGGGGACACTAGAACAATCCCTTAATAAAAGTCCAGCTCTCAATTACAGCCTCACGTAATATCTCTCAGACAAATTTTAACAGTGTATGAAAATCACATGAACTACATAATTTCACATTAGCAAGGAGGCCAGGAAGGCTGTATTCTTATGGTTGTAGTATTCTTTAATTGTATTCACCCTATAAATAATTTTATCTCCTCTATGATGGGTGTTTGATGACCAGAAAATAGCTGCAGTGATTCAGAGCAGTCTTGTCTGACAGGAGGTTTTAATCTTCAGATGAGGTTTGGTATCTATATAACCTGGTGAATTCTTCTCAAGGGTGTTGTGGAGCAAGAAAACATTGGCAGCTTTAATCATAAAGTTTTTCAGTCTGAAATTCTGCTTTTTATGGGATTTTATCAGATTTTTGTGACATCTTGCATAATTTTATTATTGCAGATCCAAAATAACGCTGAGCAGAAAACAGTCACAAAGGCAAGACCAGCCACACCTTGATGGAAAAAGGACAGGTCTGAATCCTGATCCTCCTCAGCCATCTATGGACAGTGAGCAGCAGACATGTAAAGGTCTGTTCATTCATAATAGCAATATTCTTCATCTTGCTTTACTTGAGAATTGGATTAAACTGGAAAAATGTTGTTCAGCAAGACCTTTTATTTTTAAAATTTTCTCACTAAAAGGAAATAAAATACAGGGGCTGGTTTGCGCATTTGTTCTGCTTGAATTAGGAAGTTTGATTTTCAAGGGAGAGAGGTGACTTAAATTACCTAAAGTGCCTGCCAATCCAATTCTCCTGAAAGTTACAATTTGGGCCATTTTAGCACAATTTAAAAAATGGAAGGGTGCAATAAGCAAGAGTATATTTGCCTTATAGCAAACAGTTTTGAACACCGTCTGTACCTATTTTTCAGTTATGAATTAGAGCAAGCTGAACGTACATCAAAAGGATAAAAAGTTAATAATCTTTTCTTTTGATGTGATTACACATTGTAGAGACTATTCAGATATCCATCAAAAAGAATAGTGAATTTTCTTGGAAAGAGTGAAGAGACATAAGGAAAGGCAGGTCTATGCTAAGCCGAGGACTCAGCTGAGCTGAAAAGAAATATGATATAATGTAAGAAATGAATAAGAGGGAAAGAGAAAGGAAGTAAAATTATATAATTCAGAGGTGCAAGGCAATCCCAAACTCACTGCAGAGGGAACAGATTGTCATTCCCTGAGGGAAGGAAGCAAAGGAAGCAACTATATGCAAATGAGCATGATCATTTATGCAAATTGTATTTACAATTGGTCACAGAATTTTTGTGGGCCCAGATGATTTCTATGAGAAGCAAAACAACAGGATCTGGGCTAAATTAATACACTAATCTTACTAATCTAGCCAGGTTTTTGTGGGTTTTTTTCTGCCTCACAATATAGAGATGTAAGATACTGGATCAGGACAGATATTTATCAGGATGTTGTTTCCATAGTAGCTACAACAGATGCCCAGCAGAGTGGAAAAAAAAAAAAAAAAAAAAAAAAAAAGCCTGGGATGTGTGAAAAGGGCATTGGGATTCCCCTGGGACAACTTTCCAGCACTAAGTATTGCAGGGAGTGCTGATCTGGAGGCCACAGATGGGCTGCTGTGTTTAATAGCAGCTCGATCTGTGGACTTCCATGGATGTCTATTCTCTACTTTGAACCTGTGGATAATTTTTTATTTTCTGGAAAATTCTGTAACAAAGCTTACAGTTCAATGTGCAGCATGGGAAAACAACACCAAATGAAACCAAAACCAAAGAAAACAAAAAACCAAACAAAAAAAAATGAAAAACAAATGCGAAGTAAAAGAAACAAATTTTCTGTCTAAGCATTTCCTTTGGAGTCTTGAAGATACTGTACTGTGAAAAAGTGAATTATTTCCCCTTCTTACTTTCTTCACACCATTCTTCATTCTATAGCTCTCTGCTATATCCACTGTAACAGTTTATTTTTATGTTATAGTGGGTGTTTTGTGCCTTTAATTGTCTTTGTTACCTTCTCTCTATGTCTTCCAGTTCTACTGCATCTTTTGCAAGACAATGTGATAATATATCCCATTCAGAATACATAAATGAAATACAGTGATACAAATCTTATTTGAAGCCATCAATGAATATGTATAGTTAGGGTTATTATTCCACATGTACGTTACTTTGTATTTGTAGAAATTAAATTTTCTCAAACATTTTATTACCCAGTTAGACGGTACCTCAAGATAATTCTGTGACTCTTTGCAGTCTGTATTAGATTTGACTGTCCTGTATAATTTTTAGCACCTGCAAGTGCTGCTCCTTTTTCAGATTACATGTGGATACTGGGAAGAACAGTGGGCACAGTGTGGGTCATGGGGACACCATCTGCTAAATTCACCCCACTGCAAAGGTAAATTATGTGCTCCCACTACTTTTTTCCTTATCTCTTAACCACTCCTAAGAGGAGAAATTTTCAGCCGTGGGCTGTCTATGCCAAGGCTGGAAAATGTGTTGCAGAAATTTTTCCAATATCCAGTCTAAACCTCTCTTTGAGGGATTTCAAAGATGTGTCAATGTTACATTTGGAGGCATGGTTTAATTAGGCTTGGCAGGGCTGGGGAACTGGAGGACTTGATGACTCAGAGGTCTTTTCCAACCCAAATGATCCCATGAATCCATGATTTCTGTTACCCCCAGCTAAGGCTGGCAAAGCTTGTCAACAGTTGCCTTTTCCTTCCATGGCCTGACCATGAGTGGTTTATTTATATGTACTTTCTAATGCATGAGACAATCCTTCTCAACCAAATGTAACTGAGTATTAACACTGGACAGAAATTGGTTGAGCCTGGAAAGTCTCTGAAATTGTGCTTGCTTTCATCTGATAAAAGTCAGAGTGGATTTGATACCTTGACATGAAATCAACTTAAGTGAGGATGACTTTCAAGCCTGAAATTGCTCAAGTCTTCCAAGCCAGAAAATACATTTTTATAGTAAGTAGGAGTATCCATGATACTCCTTTGGTACCAAATCTGCAGGCCAACAGCAGTTTTCTGAGAGAGTTGAAACCACCCTGCAGGATGGGGGGATTTGAATTAGCTGTGAGGAGATCCCACTGATTTTCTCTTTTTCAGGGTCTGAGAACATGATCAACCCTGCCTGGCTTTGAGCACAGATATCTTCACCACAGCCACAGCATAAGCTAATCCTCTTGGCTGCAATCAGTACCAAGAGTCTCAGTGATACACAAGAAGCATGCTCCTAGATCCCAAACTCCTTAATCTGCACTGCTTTCACATTACTGTACTTAAGATGCACTTCATAGGTCTGATTCCTCCTGATTTTCATCTAGATGAGCATTGTTTCTCATAAAAAAAAACCCCAAAAACTAACAACAAAAATAACAACAAAATAAAACAAAAAATACCAATTTCTTATGGTAACAGTCACATGCTGGTGTAAGAGCAAGGAAAGCAAGGCCAACATTTACCCTTGGCTGCATTTTACTCTCCTAGGAGGAAGAATGCATTAGATCTTTACCACATGATGAACAGAGAAACAGCATCATGTTGACTGAAGCTACTCCTGATTTACACCAGGGAGGAGAGCAAACAGCTGTTCACAGAGTTGGCAAGGAGAAAAGTAAAATGCCAAACTGTTGGAGCTGACAACAGCAAAGCTTTGTTTCTGGTCAGCATCACCAGATAGTGACTGCTTCGGGCTATGTTGTCCTCTTTTGAAGGAAACACAGAGAATTTGTGAGCTGCAACAGATCCCAGAAAGCGGTAGGAGATCTTCTGGTCCCTCCCTTGGGTTGTTGCTGATCCATGAGTGCTGATCTTACTCTGGGTTAATTATGTCCATACTTCTCTACGAACCAGAAGCTCCTCATTTATAATGTCTTCTCTAAATCTGGCTGTGCATATTTACCTTGGTCTGTTCTGGTTGCCTTCGCGTAGAAGGTGCTGCAGAATTCCCTTCTCTGCCTGTATCACCTCAGTGACCAGTCAAGTGACATCTGTGCATTCTCTCATTTTGCAAGCACATATAATGTCTATATCAGGCTTAGGGACATACAACCCTTCAGCTAAGCCAAAAATAGGCAGCAAATGGTTTGTAATTAGCTGGTAATGGTTTTGAAAGCGAAACCAATGAGAGACTGTGCTGGTTTCACAGGCGGGGGGAGCCGCCTGAGGGGAGGAGCACCAGCCCGGAAACGGGGGGGCTGTCCCCGCTCCGGGGGCGTCCCCCGTGAGCTGCAGAGACCAATCAGAGAGCTGAATTTAGTAACTGACAGCTCGTGTAACCAATTAAAAAGTTATTTCGCTATCACAAATCACATTGGTAAAGTGAAGCCGGTCTCTTTTGACTTCCGGCCTCTGGCGGTGAGGTGGGCTCTGGCCGGGGTCCCGGCCCCGGCTTGGCCCCGCCCCTTCTCCATGCGGCCTGGCCGGGTGAGAGGGTGAGGGAGCCAAAGAAGCCCCCTTCCCCTTCCCCTTCCCTTCCCGAGTCCTGGTGGCCGGGGTGGGGGAGAGGCTTTTGCTGAGGTCCTGCCGCCCCCAGTGCGGCCACAACTCGGCCGGGGTCCTGCCGCCCTTTTGGAAGCAACCAAGAGAGGAGAGGCCTCCAGCTGACCATGCAGCATGAGGAGATGACACTACAGATCTCCTGAGCTCCCCTGAATGAGAAATATAAAACAAGGAGTCTATTGAAGTCAGTGAAATGAAGATTAAGTTTCCAGATGGGAAGAGATTGAAGAGATGCCACTGATAAGTAGCTGGAAACCTTTTTTGTGGGCTATAAGGGGACTGTGACTATGCTGAAATTCTTTTAAACTGTGAAATACACTTGGGGAGGTTAAAGTGCTTGAGAAAAGGATTTTTTTGCCTCGAGGAAATGGGGCTCTCTGTTTTGGGACTGGAGATACGGACAGAGACATTTAATAGAAAAACAGATAAAGAGAATTTTGGCTTTCAGCAGCCTGCCTTTAAAAGTAGTACCCAAATTTTGCAGCATAGCCCATAACACAGCTCTAGAGGGACTGTGGGGATGGGAGGAAGTCATAATTTGCAGTAGTTTTTCCTGGGTGGATGCAAATTGTGAAAGTGAAGACAACCCCTAAGGCGAAACCAAAAAAAGGAACTTTTCTCTCAAATCTGAAATGATTAAGTGGATAACTGAAGTGTTCTTTGTATGTTGCGGTTAAGAAATGTGGAAGATGAGGGAAGGGGAAGGAGGGAATAATTTGGAAATCTTATTCTGAATTTCTTTTTTTTTTTTAGTATTATTAATAAATTTCTTCTTATACCCTCTTAAGTTTTATGCCTGCCTTGTTTTAGCTCCAAAATCCTATCTCTAAAAAAAATTAAATATATTAAAATTGTCAAACCCAAGTCAAACCTTGACAGATTCCAAGTCAGAAATACAATTTAATAGGAAGGAAAAAAAAATAGTCCAGTAGTACAAAAGAAAACAGCACTGACAGAGTCAGAACACAACCTGACACTCCACTAGTTAGCGTGGTGGTAGCAGTCCCATTCAATGGTGGCTGCATCCTCCTGCAGGGGCAGATGTGGTTCAGCTGGAGCAGTGCTCCTGTAGAAGGTGCAGTTTCCTCTGAAGGTTCAGGGATGATGTGGAAAGGGCTGGCTTTCCTCTGGAATCCAGTGGAAAAAGGCTACTTTGGTGTTCCAAATCTCAGTTTTTATCTGGGTAGGAAAAGTTTGTCTCCTCCCTCTGGCTGAAGCATCTCCCAATGGGATGATGTAATTTTATCAGTCATTCAGTGGGACTCAATGGCCCATTAAGGATGGGTCATGGAAAAGATAGAGAGCATTGCCCCACCTGGTTTTTAACTGTTGGCCCATTAGCAGAGAATATC
Source organism: Oenanthe melanoleuca (assembly GCF_029582105.1). Lineage (NCBI taxonomy): Eukaryota > Metazoa > Chordata > Aves > Passeriformes > Muscicapidae > Oenanthe > Oenanthe melanoleuca. Next base: position 73,050,378 of record NC_079362.1, on the reverse strand, counting down.
TCCTACAGAGGTAAGAATCACTGCCCCACCTGGTTTCAGCAGATGGTGATAGAATAAAAACTTTTGGGCATATCTTTACAGTGCTATGACATAGCTGAAAAAGACTCACTAATGAAAATTGTTTTGACTAAAATTAGCAAAATCTACTGTAGACAGAAGATAGCGTTGGTTCAGAATATTCTGTATTTAGGTTAAACAGTTATTTGAAATTTCTGAAAAATCATGGTTGAGAGATTGTGCAGTTTCCCCCCTTTTTATTTCTCCTCTATTTAGGAAAATTTAAAAAAAAATTATATATATATATATATATTTCCTTGAGTCCTTAAAGAACAAATAACAAAATTTTGGCTGGAGATATAGAGGATGGGACAGAGGTTTAGGACTTATAACTGCATTAGAACTGGTGGAAGTTGTCCTCTCACCTCTTCTACCCTCCAACCCTGGTAGGTGCCTATATGTATCTCTTTTTTGAGGCATGACAGAATTCTGGTTGTCTCCTCTAGCTGGAAAAGGATGTAGAAGCATCGCCCAAAAGACAGAGGGCTGTGTGAGGCCAAGATTAGAAAAATATTACATCTAACTTTATTTCAATGATATTGTAATAATTTATCTTGTTTTTTTTGTTTTTTTTGTTTTGTTTTGTTTTTTTTTTGTTTTTTTTTTTGTTTTTTTTTGTTTTGTTTTGTTTTGTTTTTTTTTTGTTTTTTTTTTTTTTCCCAATTATGAGTGAATTCATGGTGGACATTTTAAAACTGGGCTCCTAACTGCCTATCTCTTCCTTGTTCCAGCATAATTTGGAAAGGAAGTTCTCTGAGGAAGAAAACAAAATCTAGCATCATGGTCTGTGGGTTTTACACATTTCTTGACATCATTAAGCTTGGTTTACTGCACTGGTTTCAAATAAATTCATGGTAATGATGATGACCTTTAAGTCAGGGATAACCTAAAATCTATGGAAGTAAAGGAGCAACTTCTGTAGAGATGTCATTAGCAGAGCTTCATCAAGAACTCATCATGTTGTGGAGAACTCCACCCAAAAGAGCCGGTGGAGGAATTCCATCAGCTCTGAAGGAAACCATCCAATGAGTGTTCTGGCAGCCATTGAATAAGAGAAGGGAAAGGGACTGCAAAAGGAGCTTTGAATTTCACTAGTGACTGTCAGAAATGCGAGCTGGCTGAGACAGACGAAGAATTTACTCAATTTCATAATTTACTTGTTAATAATTCATTAGCTATGACAGTGGCAATTAAGCCCCAGACTAGCTTTTCCTGTTCTTTCATCTTTCAGCCTGCAAAGATGGACTTTGGCTAATCCATTTCTAGAGATCTTCTATATAATTTTCATTTCTCTCTACTCCTTTCATCCATTGCAGCTCTATTTCTACTTCCAATTACATTCAGTTCTTCACAGCTTCCTTTCCCATCCACATTGCTTATCTACTTTCCAGTGGGATCCTCCTTGCACCTTCCTGACATTATCACCCACTTTGTTGCAAGAAGCCTGACTCTTGCTCCATCATGCTCTTAATTGGCTCTTGACCTTCCCATAGCACTCTACCCTGATTGTTTGTAAGCCTGATCTCATCAGCTTTCACATTTTGCATTTCCTTCTCTTCAGTTCTTTTCCTTAAAATTTTGCCTTATTGGAATCCCTGTTCTCAATTTTATCAAGGCTATTTTTTTCTGTGTGTCTGTTGATGACATCCATTCCATCTCTCCTTTTCAGAGCTAAAAGTGAGCATTGTACTGCCATGAAATACAGTGCATTTGCTGTGCTGCATTTTGGAGAATTTGTGTAATAGCCAGTCCTTAGGCCTAAAACCAGTTAATTTAACTTAATACACAGTATTGTCTCAGAAGAGGATAATGTAACATGTTGAAAGCATCAATAAAACAAGGGGAATCATCAAGAGTGTAAAATATCTCTGAGTGTTTTCTGAAACTCAGAAATAACACACGCCTATCTTGCACACCATTTGTTTTTTTTCTCCTATTTTCATTACTGACATGCAGACATGAAAGCTAATTTCATCTCTGCTGTGCTTTTTCTGTATCTCTTTATAAACAGAAATGCAAACAAGTTGTAGTTCTTCCCTTGACTGGATCACACAGAAAACACTTGGGTGCTATACCCAACGCCAGTGACACAGAGATATATATAACAGAGTTTTCTCTGACAGTGGGGAAAAAATAGCACTTTCTCCTACTTCAAGCAAAACTGGACAATAACAGGTTCAGGAACTGCCTATTCTAATTTTCCAGGACAGGATCTTCCTGTCTGGGTTATTTATACAGCAACTACCACTGTGGTATCTAAACCCCCTATTGATTTATTAAAGTGCACTCATAAAGCACTCTGTATTTTTTTTTTCCTTTCTCTGTTATTTTATGTGGTGTTATTGTGGGAAAGCAAGGTCAATGGAAGAATGTTTTACATTTTGTTCTGAAACTGCTGAGGTTTACAGTCACTCTGATGTGTTCCAGAAGCAACTTTCACAATGTGCACCAGTAGCCAAAAACACCTTTGTCTCTTTCTTTTGTGAGTTTCCTCTGGATTTTTGTGAGGAGTGAAGCTTCCCTCTGCCATCTCTCTGATAATGTGGATAAAGCAACCTGGGATTTTTGGAAACTGAGGAGAAAATTCTTGATTTCATGTAATAAGTCATCATTGTCAGCTCAAATACCAGTTCATTTCCAGCTGTTGCTTGTTCAGGAGATGAATTGCTATGTTTACCATCAGGGTGGTGAATTGCTGTGTTTACCATCAGGGCGGATTTTACTTTCTGATTGATTGAATGATTGATTTAAACTTTTTTTTGTTAAGCACCAGAGACACATGTCTATCTCAGTTTGATGCAGTCACCAAAGTCAGGAGGTGTGGGGCTGGGTGGGCAGGTGTGTCACTATTCGAAGATGCAGCCAGAGCTTACAAAATTAAGGGCAGTAGTAATGTGGTTGAGCCTGAGACATTAGAAGTGCCCACAGAGCATGCAGGGAGCATAAGGAAGCACCTTCTCTTTAGACATGTGAATAACAGCAATAATCTTGAATGGAATTGGAATACTACTGGAAAGAAAGCATTGCACCTGCTTTTCTGAGCTCTAAAAAAAAAAATAAATAAATTCTTCAGTTGTTGAGTTGCTCTTTAACCATTCTTTAACCATGAAGCCAATGGACTAAAAAACTGGAGTATATTCTGAGAATGGCAAAATTTGAATGAAGTGATCCAGGGCTAAAACCTGCTTGTGTGTTTCTGGCATTCTTGTCCATGATATCTCAGAATCTTCACAGAGAGGTTGGACAGGATGAGGCTGAAGCCAGGGCCCAGAGGGAAGTGTACACAGTGGTAATCTTAAATGGAAGGGGCAAAGAATAGTTACAGGTGGGTGTGAGACATGGCCAAGTTACAGCACATGAGGGATGGATGGATGGATGGATGGATGGATGGATGGATGGATGGATGGATGGATGGATGTCAAGTCTGATGCTTTTCAGCACCATTGCTACAGTCTCTAACCACTACAGGAACACTCCAAAGATCTGCAGGAAAATCCAGACCCTGCCTGGCTCTGCAATAAGGGATCCCTGTCCATGATGTGCCATAGGAAGGGGAGACATTTATCAAAGGCACAAGTAGTTTCTGCAGTCTGTTCTGCTAGACATCCAAAAGCCTGTCTGTCTGGTAAACCCTCTGCTATGCTGGTAAGGATGGGATAGTATGGGGAATCTGCAGAGAAGGATTGTCACTCCTGGGCAGGGCTGGTTAGTATCTCATTGCTAGAGGGTTCTGAGCAATATATGTGGACAAGAAAACACAAGGGTTTTTTTTTGTAGACAGAAGTAGCATTCAGAATATTCTAGGGCATCCAGAATGCATTTGCCTGAAACTTGCATACATAAAACCAAAGCAAATCAGTGATATTTAAAATCAATAAATATTTTTGGGCATTTTAAAACAAATTCAAATTAAATTGGTAACTGATAAACCCAATATGTTGCAAATTAAAACCTCCATTAGCAAAAACTATGCCAGTACTTTTTTTTTTTTAAAAAAAATCAGTATGTATTAAGTGCAGCCAGCACTTGTTCATCACTGTGCTGTGCTGATACTGGAACAGACATAAATATAATCAAATCCAGGTTTCTTTCTTTTTCTCCCCTTCATTTCTATTCTGACGAACACATTTTAATTCAGTCCATATGAATGAAGTTCAGCCATTAATTTTATATAACCTGATCTGTGCCACAGAATAAATAATACAGTATTTGTTGCCAAATTAGAACACTCTAACTGAAATAGATATGTGCATTTAGCGAAGCCAAGCCATAATTTGCTTGAACCAATATTATTAAGGCCGCCAACATATGGGATTTTAAACCCAAAGTACATTTGTAGATGAGCTTTTATAATGCAAATGGATATACATTTTTCCAAAGCAGTGTATATTCAATAAAACCCACCAGCTTCCTGAGTGTCAGCTGACACAGCAGTGGATAACATGCTATCTTTCTTCTTTTCAATTTCATCTTTATTGAACATCTTTCTATATTTGTTTACTTTGATTTATTTTGTTTCTGGTAGAAACACTTTCAAAAGCAGAATTCTTGCCTGTGATTCCAGGTTCATTCTGCAGTTTCTCAGCAGCAAAGTTATAAATTAATCTGTAAGGGAAGGCAACTTTCCAATGCATACCTGTAATTATTTTGCAGTCCTCTCCGTCCTTGGCATCTGCATGTTCTGAAATAGTCATGGAATGGAACGACCCAAAGGAAAAGCTTTTAGAAAGGAGGTGCTGAGACATTTCTATCTGGTTGGTCTGAAAGTAGTAACTTAATCTGAAGACTGATCTGCAGAAGAAAAATTGGTTGAATATACTAATCCAGAAAAGTGCTTCTATCACTCACATTTTCACCTGCTAGAAAGAGAGTTCTATTTGTGCAGACTTTGCTACTAGATGAAAAAATCTGAACTGCTTTTGTGTGGTTCCCTGGCACCAGAAATCCATAGCTGATGGTAATTTTGGAGGAGGTGAGAATTAAAGTCAGTGATAATAAACTGCGTAATTGTGTGGCTGCATAGTGAAATTGCTTCCTAGCTCCAGGTGTGTTTCACTTACATGCCTGGTGACAATAAATAGCCAGCCCTGCCTGCATACATATTACTGAGTCTGTAAAACCTGATCAGACACATTGTGCTTGAAAACAGAACTTTTTAGTTTCAGGTTTCTGGATGTATAACATCAGACTAAAATAAACACAGTGGGTTGACCACCAAAACCTTGGGCTGCTTCAGGACATTCCCCAAAAAGTTCAGTGAAGGAACATACAAAGCCTCCAGTGACTCCAACCAGAATTGGCTCTTCCCCCAGATTTTGATGTCTGGCATGTGTTACAGCTGAGGTAGCCTATGGATAGAAGAGACCCAACCAAACTGAGCAGCCAGAGACGTATTCTAGCTAAACTACATTACATTTTTCTCTCACTTTTGAATGATGTTAAGATTTAATTTCATCTCTAGGCTGTAAAAACTGCTGGTATCTCACATTAATTTTGCTGTGCTGAAATGTTGAAGAGGTTATTTAACTTTAATTTTGACATAATAAAACTAAAAGTCTGTTGTGGGTGACCTTGATGCAGTTGCAAGATTATTGCCTCACTTTGCAGAGCTTATTTGGAGATAACTTTTACAGTAAAGAAATCAGTACAATTATACAATTGTATAGAAATTTATAGAAAAATTGGGAAAGACTCTGTTGCAATAGGATAAAGTGTAATGGTTTCAATCTAAAGGAGAATGGAATTAGGTTAGATTTTTACTATGATGAAATGCTGGCAGAGGTTATCCAAAGAGAAAGTGGATGTCCCATCCCCAGAAACAAGGAAGGCCATTTTGGACAGGGCTCTGAATAGCCTGATCTAATTGAAGATGTCCCTGCTCATTGCAGGGGGTTGGATTAAATTAATTTAATGTCTCTTCTAATCCCCCCTGTGATCCCATTATTATTCTATGCAACTCCATCATGAATCTCTTCATCCATGTTGTTAAAGGATATTTATATGCTGTTCTACCACTTGAATTTTCCCATCATAATAATTGTTTTTACCCAAAACAACTATGTACTTGGAGTACTGAGAGTTTTAATTACATCCATCAGAAGCTTAACTGAGCACTGAAGTGGAAACAACACAGATCTTTCTTATCTTTCATCTGTCCTTAATGGAAATCAGTCTAGTTACCAAACCATATATGTTTGAATTGATTATAATCTGACCTACTTTCACATTTCTGCTCTGCCAATGTCTACATCTAAACTTAAATGTCTTAAATCTTACTGTAATCAGTGGAGGGCAGTCAATATGGATAATTTGGCTCAGAGATGCAGAATCACAGCACTTGCCTTAATGCAGATGATCTTATCTTGTTTTAGGATGAGAGGAGTCCCATTTTCTTGACTATTAAATTTCTGTTTCACAGAGTTACTGAGAAATGAGACAAGTAAGGCAGGATAACTGGTATACTTGCTTGGAAAGATTAGGGTGAAATCCAGACCTCATGGAAGATTCAGGTGAAATTCATGCTGATCTTAGTTCCCAGACATCCTTTAGTTCTCAGGAAGCATCAGCTTTCTGACTGTTCTACTGTTCTTGCTCAACAATATTACCCTGACACTGCTGGGGCTATGCCAGAATCCTCACGTGAGGGTTTGGCCCTGGATTACCCATTTATGGCACGAGGACAAGCAGTAATAGTGCAGACCCACATCAAAGAAGGACATTTGTTTCCTATGAAATCAGTTAACAGACACAAAACCCACTTGAAATTAATAGAAACTAATTGAAAGTAATGGAGAATTACCTGAAAATGTAGCACAAGATGAAATTAATTGAAGATAATTGATAGTGACTGGAATTAATAAAAAATTGAAACAAATTTGGCTTAATTGAAATTTATTGAAAATGAATTAAACTCAATAACTCAAAACCTATTAAATTTAATGGAATCTAATTCATATTAAATTTATGCAATGTTTAATAGTAACATAACATTCTTAAAAGGGATTTTTATTGGATGTTTTATTTGTATAACACTTTTCTAATATAAGAGTAAGAGTAAATTTTAATGGAAATAAAATTATGCAGAGCATAGAAACTTCAGACTCTTTTTAGAATGGTATGGGAATCATGTGTGATACTGATAACAAAAGTTCCTGACAGGATTTAGTAGGATTAAAATAAAGTCTTATGGATTTTATCTCATGGTTGAGACTTTTATTAGAGTTTAATGAGAATATTCTACCCATTAAGATGTTGGCTTTGATTTGATAAATAAGTTTTTGACTAGATATGGAATCCAGCATGTGTCTTCTTTGTGAGTATACTGTGAGAACCCTCTTTTTTTTAATTATTTCTTTAATGATTAAACATCTTAAGTCTTATGAGCTTACAGATTTCCTTCTGTAATATCACCAGTTTTTACCTACTATTTCCATGTCCCTCAATGTTTGTCAGCTGAAAGAATTAAATACCTTCTCACATAAGCCCATTAATAGATATATTCAGCTTAGTGTTTGAATGATACTCTTTATGGATGTGTGTTCTTGCTGTCATTTGCAGGGAACTGAAGGAAAATGTGTAATAGCTTTTTTAGTGTACTGGCATCAAGATCCTGTTATTTCAAGAACGCAAAAGACAAAGAGACCAGAAAAAATAGAAAAGAAAAATAAAACCAGAGCAAAATTCATGTTGAGTATATCTCAAACTAATAAAAATACTTAAGGTATTTCTAAAGGTTCTTTTTCTAGGTAGGATATAATATAAAAGTGTGCATGGAAGACCAGTACCTCATAGGAAAGCTGAAAAAGCAGATGCTACTTTTGAAAAACAAACATATGTACCTGTTACAGTAAAAAAAAAAAAAAAAAAGATAGGTATTTTATAAACATTTATAAATTCTTAACAGAGGTCTGGAAGAATGAAGGGAATGAATGGTGATCCAGATTTCCTATTTACACCTGTGCAAATCCATTGGCATATCTGCCAATTTGCTGGAAAAGTTAGGCAAAAGTAGCAGAAGTCCTTTACTTCATTCATCTGTCTTTGTGGCATGTACAAAACTCATGAGGTTAAATCCTAGTTTTAGAAGGCAGACAGGCTGGGATTCAACTGACAGACCAGGATACAAAAAGGCTGAATATATAAACATGCTCCTGGCATCACTTCCACTGTAGCCATTGGAGATCTAGTCAGTACAGTCAGTAGAGACATTCAGCTGACTACATGAAGATTTATTGTCTTCTTTACATCAGGATGACTGGATCTCTGCACCCACTGAACATCTGGGGGCTTGGTTGCATCCTGCACATAGCACTGAGTGCCATTCAGAACCTGCTGGGCTCCAAGCTGCCCTTGGCAAGCATCACTCAGAATCTACAGGGTACTTTTGGTCAGCTGGAGATCACTCAGGATGCCTTAGGAATCTCAAAGAGAATTCAGTTTTTGTGCCAAAGCTGCTGATTCATGTCCCTGTCCGCAAGGACGATGCACACACTGAGGTCACATTTAGCTATCTACATGCCAATCTCTAAATTTATGTACTTTAACCAACAGGTTGAATCATACCACTCGTTGAACATGGTCATTAAAATAAGATTAGAGAGTACTCTATGCACTCCAGAAAGAATTTTGTTTTGGGAAATATGTTTGTTTACACTAAAGCATAGGGATGCTTTCTGACAAGAAGGACAAATTAAAAAAAAAAAAAAAAAAAAAAAAAAAAGGAAGAAGTTGAGAGAACAAAGGAAGAAAAGAAAAGGCATAAGAAAAGGTGCAAATAAAAATTGGAGACAAAAGAAGGATAAACAAAAGGAGATAGAAGGAATGAGAACTGGATGAACAGACACTCTACAATTGTCTCCCTGTCTGTACAAAACAGGTTTCATGTGTTGTCAACAAATTCCCAGGAATTTGCTGTGACATCTCTATCTGGTCGTGTATTGTGCTAGAGGTCTTATGCTAGCAGGAACCAGGCAAAACTGCCTCCACCTTAAAGCTCCCAAAGCATAAATAGCTTTAGTAGCAGTTGTCAGGGAAGTTCTGATGGGAAACAAAGCACACTGTGAAGCTCTGGAGAGTACCGTGAAATGTACCTCAGGAATGAAACCTGAAACTAAAATCCATCTATCCCCATTTGTCACTGTGAGTAAGTTAATGGCCTGCTCTGCCCTATGCAGTATGGGAGACAAAGCTTCTTTGATTTTCTGATTATTTGGGTAATGTTTGAGCCACATGCACTGCTAGGTAACACTATGTATTCTCCCTGCCCCCTACTGCCAATTTACCGACTTCTGGCTTCCTGCTGAGACATGATTTTCTCTGCTTAAGCACTTCAGTTTAATTGTAAAATGGAAACAGCAACATAAGACATGTAATCCTTTAAAGCCAAGAAAAGAGCACCAAGTAACTTTTGGGTGGGAAGGGCACATAAATTTATTTCCATGTCCCCTGTTCAACTAGAAGCATGTGGGATGGTAAAGGGAAGGGAAAATAAATCCATTCCTTTGAGTATTTAAATTGGTCTGTGTAACCTCTTGCAGTGCTGCACTGCCTTCCCACACCACAGTCTGTGTTTATCTTCTGATCTGCTCCTCCTGGAAAGAGTTTGGGAACATCATCTTGTTAATTCCCCTCAGCAGATGTTGAATCCTCTCTCAAAACACATAAAGGTTGCCTATCTCGCTGCCCATCAGATTAGTCAGTGGTTTAAATTTTTTAGGCCTTCCATGAAATTAAAAATTTCTTAAAAGCAATTAATGGAGGATAATTGAATGGACCTTTGAATGTAGCATCAGAGATATGGCTAATTAGAATTTGCAGAAAAATAAGGCAAATACCATAAAAAAAAACCCCAAAAAAACTATTCTGCTGACAGAAAGGTTTTGTTTCCCCTCTTGCATTCTGTAAAGAAAAAGAAAATAAAACTAATAGCAGGTTTATCAGATCACAGAATCACAGGTTTGGGTTGGAAGGGACCTTAAAGTTCAGCTCATTCCAACACCTTGACATGGGCAGGGACACCTTCCACTAGACCAGGTTGCTTTGAGCCCATCCCACCTGCCCAACCGGTGCCCAGGGATGGGGCAGCCACAGCTTCTCTGGGAAACCTGTGCCAGTGCCTCACCAAGAATTTCTTCCAAATACCTCATGTAAACCAGCCCTCCCGTAGGCTAATACCATTGCCTGTGTCCTGTCCCTGCATGCCTTGTCCCCAGTCCCTGTGCAGCTCTCCTGGAGCCCCTGCAGGCCCTGGCAGGGGCTCTGAGCTCTCCCTGGAGCTTCTCTTGTGCAGCTGAGCACCCCCAGCTCTGCCAGCCTGGCTCCAGAGCAGAGGGGCTCCAGCCCTGCAACATCTTTTTCCTTTCCTTTGGACTTGCCCCAGCAGCTCCACATCCTTCTGTTTTTGGAGGTCCCAGAACTGGAGGCAGCTCTGGAGATGGGAGTCTCACAAGAGTGGAGCAGAGGAGCAGAATTCCCTACCTTTAACTGCTTCCCACTCTGCTTTCGGTGCAGCTCAGGACATGGCTGGTTTCTAGGATTCCATTAACAGACCTCTAAGAGCATTTGTGAGGAAGGAGAAACCTTGATGTAAGAATCATGAAAGTGCTAAATCACCTAGAAACATATACTGCAACAGTTTTGTGAGCAATAATAGCATGTTGCATATTTAATAATTTAATATTTAATAATAATATTTCTCAGTCCAGTCTGATTTTTTACCAAATGGCTTTGATTGGCCAAGGAGGTTTCCAAAGAGATGGGTCAACTTCTGTGATTAGTTCTGCTCATTCAAAATTGCTGTTTAGGTATTCTGAACTGTCACATTGCATCTTAGCATGAAAATACACTTTTGCCCTTTCCCATAAATCTTGAATTACATTATATGACAGCTCAACATTATTCAGTATCAGCTTCTTCCGCCTTGTTCTTCTTTTCCTTGTATTTATTTATTTATATCCTGTTAATAACTTCCTTGGGGGCATTGTATAGGCAAGACATGTATTTTGACCTCCTCCTTTCCCCAGGAGTGCAATTGCCTTGTGGTAATTATAAGATGTCGTCTGTTATTATGAAGGTGCCTTATTGCTCAAACACATCAGGGATATCTGATAATGTAATTACTTCACCTTATAAAGCTGTTATAAATCATGCATGGGGAACAGTTTTTTCATATTAAAGCTGTCTGAAGAGTTATCACATTGCATGGAGTGGGGATACCATGGTATGTCTAGCACTGTGCTTTGTAGGCCCATGGTAGGCAATGCAGTATTAAAATATTCAACATGAAAATTTAAAGAAAATACATTCAGAAAGAATGGCTTCTTTACAAGGGTTTAGGAGAACAGATTATCATCTAAGTGGGCATATTCCAACTTGTGCCTTCTGAGATATGAATAACTGCTGTGGATTTGTGTTGGTTTGTTTTTTGTTTTTTTTTTCTTTTCCTTGACTTTTCTCCTTCCTCCTCTAACTTCCCAGCTTCCCTGAGTGCAGTATAATTGTTATAAAAGCAAATCAATAAGCACTTGAAACATTGGCCATTGTACAAAGAATTGTGCTCCTATTGGCCATCACTTTAATAACATCTAATGATTATTTCTCCCTCTTTCTGCTTTTGAGGTTTCCCGGCACTTTATTGATTAGAACCCATGACAGAGTTCAGATTATAATTAAAAATCATCAATGAGCAAACAGAATGCAGTTCTACTTAGCAATCAACTGAACAGATAATCACTAGGTAAGGTGATGTGACCACAAAATATTTCCAATAGATCCAGGTAGAGAATAATTGAAAGTCACTTGATAGGTCACAACTCAGTAGGGCTTCACTGAATCTCAGATAAAGGCTTTTGTATCCTAAGTAAATATAAAGTGTTAAATAGGTAAGTATCCTAAGTAAATAGGTAGCTCTAAATCAAACTCTCTCACAACCACGGCTCTTGACCAGAAAAATCATAGAAGGTTTGGGTTAAAAGGGACTTTAAAACTCATCCCATTCCACCCTCTGCCATGGACAGGGTCACCTTCCACTATTCCAGGTTGCTCAAAACCTTCTCCAACCTGGCCTTGCACAATTTCAGGTATGGAGCAGTCACAGCTTCTCTGGGGAACCTCTGCCAGGGCCTCACCACCCTCACAGCAAAGTTTGTTTGGTTTTTTTTTCCATAATATTTAAGCTATTTCTCCTCTTTCAGTTTAACTCCTTTAGTCCTTGTCCTGTCACTACTGTTCCTGATAAAGAATCCCTGTCCAGATTCCCTGTAGCCCCCTCCAGATAGTGGAAGATGTTGTCAGGTCTCCACTTCTCCAGATTGAACAGCCCCAACCTTGTTCTGTATTTCACAGAGGAGGTGCTCCTGCCCTCTTATCAAATTCAGGAGCTCCTCAGCAGCGTTTGCTCCAACAATTCCATGTCCTTCTCCTGTTTCACCAGATCTGAACTCGGTATTCCAGGTGGGGTTTCACAGGAGCAAAATGGGAAAATCATCTCATCGTACCAGCTGTCCACACTCCTTTGGATGCAGCCCAGGATACATTTGGCTTTCTGGGCTCTGAATGCAGCTGGCTCATGAGTTTTTCATCAAGCATTATCCACAAGTTTTCCTCTGCAGGGCTGTGCTCAATGAGCTGTTACTGTCATGGACCAAGTTTTGAGATTTTTGGCTTGAGGGTGGCATTAAAATCCTTCAGGATCTGGTCCAAAAATGGAAGATTAGATCTATTAATATGAGAGGAAAGGACATAAAACACTAAAACCAGGGAGAGAATCTCCTTTGTATGCACCTGGCAGTGTGTATGTGCTTCTGGAGGTCTGACCTTGAGGGCAGCTCAGCATTCACCCATTATCTGTACCCAGTTTGCATGTTACAGAAGCAGGAGCTGTTTTCAGGAAGGGGCAAAGTGAAATGTCTGCTATGAAATTCTCATGTGGAGCTAGGATCAAGTAAGGGGAAACCAGGAAGAAAACTTACAAGCCTGTGGTTGGATAGGGAGGACAGGAATAAACATCAGTTCAAGTACTTGGATTTGGAACATGAACACCTCAGAAAGGTTCTGATAAAATTGAGCTGCAAATTTAGTTGGTAAACTGATATTTGCACCATTTAATATATGAAAACAATCTAATTTAATGAGAAGGAGTAGCTAAAGAGTCTAGAGACTTGAACTCTTTCACACCTGCTGCTTTATGATCTTTTTTCTCTACCCATTACCTTTTCACATAATAAGCACCCAGCTCTGAAAGTTGAATCCTGGGTACCACAATGTGTACTAGATCTTTTATACCAAACAGTTATTTTTCTTACTTTTATTTCAAAGGCTGCATTTTAAAAGCTGTAAGCCCTAAGAATTGTCCACCTTTCATCCAGCATTCCACACAAACTGATTCATAAGATGCACTGGGAATTGCTGAATGGCCTCAGCTTTGTCATAATATGCCAAAAGTCTCATCTATAATTCCTTACAGTTGTTAAAGTTGCATCAAGCTAAATCGTTAAACAAATATAAGGGAAGATCATGTTTTTAATTTTATGGCCTGCCTCTGGTACTCCATGTCCTCTCCAGCTCAGAGGATGCTCTAGGTCAACCTGTGGAATGGGGCAGAGGGAATCCCATATTTCTCACAATGCAACCAGTCCCTCTGGGATTATGCACTGTCTGGAGTCAGTGGCTTGATGACATTTTCAACAATCTTTTTCATTTCTAGCTTTGGTGTGTCCAAACAGGAATGCCACAGTCAGGAGCCATCCTGTGCCATCATCCCAACAGCAGAGACTCCCTGACCTTCTAGGAGTCTCTACATGTTCAAACTGTGAAAGGTCGCTCTCCATCATTATCCTGATCATCAATAAATGGATGAAAAATGCCCACATAACCTAGACCTTTTAACTGATATTTGTATATTAAAAAAGTGCATTTAGTGTCTCTTTTCTCAGGTTCTGAATGATCATCTTCTCACATTTTTTCTTCTGGTTTAGGCTGATTAACACAGATTTAGGTATGAGGATGATTTTTGTTCTTTCTACAGCAGCCTTCTGGAAGTGCTTCACTGAGGAATTTCTAGTCCTAGTAACTGGCATGTGTGCACATCTGGGCTTGAAATCTGCCTTCAGGGGCCTCCTCTTTGTCCAGGCACATGCTAGAAAGAGTAACATGCAAAACCTTCTTCTCAAATGGTTGCTGCACTCTGCTGGTCGTCCTTGATGTGCCACAGAAAGCTTATGCTTATTTGGAAAGTAAGACAGTAACAATAGGTGTGCAAATGCAAATGTAGGAATAAACAGCCCCTGATCTTCCCCACATATAGTCATGAACTATTCAGCTTCAAGTGTAAATTTTCTGTGAGGATATGGGGCTGAATCTGTGAGTCCACCTGATAATGCTTATCCTTCCTGTCCCATGGGGATTGAAGGGGTGCCCCAGTGAGCAATGCTTCAGACAGAGCATCACACTTGCATCTATTCCAGATGAAATCACAAGCAGTGTCAGGAGGGGAGCACTCAGTGCATGACCATTTGTGGTAACTGATCACAGAATCACAGAATGGGCAAGGCTGGAAGGGATGTCAGGGGGTCACCTGGTCCCACCTCCCTGCTCCAGCAGGGTCATCCCAGGGCACAGGATTGTGTCCAGAAGGGTCTGGAATATCCCCAGTGGTGGAGATTCCATCCCCTCCACAATATGTCCCAGTGCTCAGTCGCTGCCCAGGACAGAAGTTCTGCCTCATGCTCAGGAGGAGCTTCCTGGGCATAATTTTCCACTGTTGCCTCCTCTGCTATTGCTGGGCACCATGGAGAAGGGGACTCAGCAGAGTGGTCTCACAGGAGAAACTGCCTCCCTGTTTATTTGTCAGAAAAGAGGGAATCCTCTAAGAGGAGAAAACATGAAACACAGCTCAGCTCACTTCTTTTACCAGAATAAATTCTAGCTTAATATCTTCCACAATAGACACCTCCACATTTCTTCAGGTAATATTTGGATGTTTGGAAAATTCTCCTCTTAGCTGAATCCATGTCCTACCTCCTGCATTACAGCTCAAGCTAGAAAATACCAGTTGCATACACCTCATTTTTATTTTTTGTGGCAAAGCTACACTTGACTGATGCAGAATTTTACCAATAGCTGACACAGTGCTATCAATTACCATTTACTGTGTCTATAGGCTCCTGCTGAGTTTAACATGTTGGCTGCTATGTTTGCTATGGAGCTGCTTGTCTCCAATTAGAATGCATGTTGGGAGGAAAAAGTTTGAGTACAATGGGTCAGCAGTTGGTATTTCTTAACAGACTTCAAAATGCTGAGCTGATTTAAGGCTGTACCACTGAACTATCCCTTGCCAGTACTGTGTAGCCTTACACAGTGATAGTAAACAAGTGTGGTCCACTGTCTACACTGCTGGCTTTTCTAAAGGGGGCATTTTTCATCTGTCTGCTCTTCCAGTGCTTTGTGAAGGTCAGGTGTGATCCTGGTCCAGTCCAAAATGAGCAGAGCTGCATTAGTTCTCCAATAAAACTGAAGTGATGAGAAAAGCTGGACAGACACCAAGGAGGACAGTTGATTGCTGATATCTTACATTATTACCTTTGGACTAGCTTGTGTTCGTATTTCCACTCCCAGAATTCTGCTGCACAGATGTCAGAATAGTACTTTGCCTCTTTTTATCTAGAAATAGTCTTTTTCATGTTCCAGGCCAGACCAGATCATGTTATTCATGTTGGTTTTACTGAGAGTTGTCTTTATGAGACACAGCACAAAGCTGCAATTGTGAAGTCATAGGAGACATAAAAAATATTGTTGAATGCAAGTGCCATGTGTAACCCTTTGGGCTATCAGACACACAGGGATGTTTACAGCACAAAGTCCTGTGCTTCCAGAGTTTTCACGTGAGGACAAAACAAAGAGATTCTTAGGTATGGCCTTTGGTGTAAAGCAGTTTTATTTGCTCCTTTAACAACATAACACACTGTCTTTGCATGTATGTTCTCACTGGTGATTCCAGAATGGCTCTGAAGTGTGGCACTTGCTGATACATTCATAAAATTACAGAATCATTGGGAGGTTTGGGTTGGAAAGGTTATCTACTTCATTGAGCAGGGACATCTTCCACATTGGTTCTCATGTGTCATGGCCAGGATCTGATCAGTTTGTTCTCTCTTAGGTTGCTCTAGACAGCAGCAAGTTCCTTCCTAAATGAGACTTATCCATCTGAAGGAGTGAAGATTTGCACTATTACCTGCATTGTTCACTAAATGTTCATAGGAGTGCCAACATTCTCTGTTAAAAACTCAATCAGTAGCTCCAAGTCAAGGGCAAAAAGAGGAGGCAGGACAGAAGCTACAATTTTCATGCTGAAAATGTGTTGGTGTCCTGCCTAGCCTGGACTCAACGGGACTCTACAATAATTTGCCCACACAAAATTCTGCATGGCAAGAAACAAGAGTGACAAGAACCTGCTGACCACAAAGCTTAGTTAGAAAATCTGCATTGCACCTTCCTTGGAGTCTTCTCTGCTGTTCTTATTTTCTGGATGGTGGAAAGGATTGGAGATCTACAACACAAGAGTGTTGTCACTACAAATGCCAAATGTTATTAGCAATGAGTCTAACTCTGAACTCCCACATTTGAGGTTTTTTTTGTTTGTTTGTTTGTTTGTTTGTTTTTGTTTGCTTGTTTTTGGTTTGCTTGGGTTTTTGTTGTTGTTGTTTTGGTTTTTGTTGGGTTTTTTTTGTTTGTTTTCTCCCACTATCCTTGACATATTTAAGTCTGTGTGCAAATGTGGTGGAGAATATAAAGTACATTTGAAACCCAGGATTCATCCAACTGGAAATTAACAGAACTGCAACTCATGTGAGATTTGGGAGATCCTATTTTCCGTAAAACAGACAAATATTCATCAGAACAAAGCATATTTTTGCTATCAAAGAAAGGTAGTTTAGTCTATATGCCCATGTGTGTATGTCACTTGAAATTATAGGTGAGCCAAATTGCCCATAAATAATCTGGCTGGTCAGTGAACCACAGGGGCTGGCATTTCCCAGATGCCATGAACATTTTCCCATTCACTTTCATTTTATTTAAAAATAAACTACTTGACATCTAAAATGACTGAGGTTATTGCAGATGAAAAAAAAAAATACACTTTGAGTGTAAAACCTTGTGCCTATTCTTGCTATTCATATCAGCCTGTAAAAGGACATGCTCTGATTGATATAAACTATTATGACACTCAGGAACAAAAAGGTATTAGAAATTGAACAAGGTGCATTGTTGCTGATTGTTCACCCATTACTGTAATATATCTAACAAGCACATTCGTCTTGATATAATACTTTTAAGCCTTATATAATTCTATTGATATCAGTGTGAAATTTTTTATATCCGTGGCTGTTGGATCAGACCTTAATGAAATTGTAAAACCTCCCCATTTGTTTAAGATATGCTCAGAAGCAAATCAAAGCAAGAGGCTTCCCTAAACCCTTTACAAAAGGCCTTATAAGCAGCATAGATGAAGTCAAAACTCTGCACAGCCACTTCCCTTTGTGGTCTGTAATAATAATATATTTGTGAATAATCCGTAATTAAATGAGAAGAGCATAACATTAATTATTTCACTAGATTGTTAATCAGCAGGGTATTCTATGCCCCCCTCTTCCTAGTAGCTAACCTGTCAGGGTCTAATAATTGTTGCCATGAACGGGGTTGGGTTAAGGTCCCTGAGGAATGCCAATTCTCTTGTTCCATTAGTGAGAGCACATATAGATCATTTTCAGTACTAATCTAGGGCTAAAATCAATTATGTCTCTTGTATTTAAAAATTAAATTGACTCACCATGGGAGTAGGATAAAGGGAAAAAATACATTCCTCCTATTATGTGTAATTACAATTGTAAAACATTTTCCTTCGAAATGTAATTGCTGCCTATAGAGACTAAAGCTGGAGAGCTTAAACTGTTTAGCTGACACTTTCAGTTGTCTTTCAGGTTTTTCCTTTGGATTATTTAACGTGCTGAAACAGTCTTATAGACTTCTTGGCTTTTAAAGGCTCTCAGAAACAGCTCAGGGTTTAGAAAGAAACAAAAAGAAGACTGTACAATGAATTAATTCCATCATCTCATTAAAAGATGTGATGAGAGTAATTTATTCATATATATATTCTTACTCTTTCAAGAAGAAAAATTATCAACTACCCATAACCAAAGAGTTTCAATTTTCCCAAATACTGTATAGCTTGCTGCCTATATCTGGCTTTTCTTTTCATTATTGGCTTCTTATGAGGCCTTCAAGAGTAGTTAATCAAAGCTATGCAATATGTATGATCTGCCACTCAGGGACAAGGCTTTGAAGGTCACCAGAGAGTGTAACATTGGTCCTTTTCTGTGCTGGGCAGGAACATAGTGAAGATCACATCATTCAAAAGGATGGCCATTTTAAGATATTGCTCAGATACTGCAGTCTGGGGTCAGGCTGCAATCCTACAACACTTTTCATTACCCATTTTAGATTTTCTGCAGTCTGTCTTGTTGGCCATTAGTAGAAGCTCTGCACATCCACCAGATATATATGCTGCAGAATAAGTTCTTTATAGCACAGGGAATTGCTGATGAGTAAAACTTGTCTTCCTGTTTACAAGTATATATAGATCTCTGAAAGAATCTTGAGTAGCAACAGTACAGAAATAACCTGCATCACTCTCCATGCTTATCACGTCCTGATCTTATAAACAATTTAATATCTGCACCTTCCCTATACCAGTTGAAAACCAGGAATATGCTTTTGAGGAGGACAGTACCCCTATCTTCATGGACAGTTTTCAATCTTCCATTGTTTTTTGCCAGCTTTAGGACCCCTAGACCAGTGAGATGAATGGTTTGCTGGAGTATACTCAACAAATGTGTGTGTTTTACATTTTGTTTCTTATTACATTATTCATAGAGCCTAGTTATAAGCATATTATGGATATGAATGGTTTTCTATACAGTTGCAAGGATGATGCTTTCTGGACAGCTTATTATTCATGTAGTTTATTTGCCATGTTTAAAAGTAACCTCTGACCTGTGGATTCTATAACGATTGATTAGTCATTTATTAAGACATCTAACAATCCATTATTCATTTTCCATAAATTATTTATAAATGTGCTTCTCATTTGATGCATGACTGCTATATTTAGAGTGCATAAATAAGTCAGGAAAAGCTAACTCCTGCAGTGTCCTAACATTGATAAAGATTGTATCAATAACCAAGTATCAATCCAATCATAATTTTAGTTCAAATTAATATTTAATATTAAAACAATGAAAAATTCCACCTCTGTCCTTTGCAAGCCAACCAGACAACTTACTTTAATTTTTTTTTTTTTTTTTTTTTAAATATAGAAGTCTATCTTTTCTATCATCCTCAGTGGAAATAAACACTAATCTTTGATTTGTGTGAAATTAATTCTCTGTTCTCCAGGCATTGGCAAGTTCTGTTTCTTCACAAATTTTCTACAAGACATGGCAAGGTATTTACATTTTTCATAGCTGTGTGAAAAGGGGGAACTGAATCACAGGCATGCTGAAAATCCATGGGTGGTTTGACTTCAGCCTGGTTTAATAAACTCAATTTTTTGAGACTCATGAAGGATTAATGAATGTGAGATGGAAATGGTTGCGCCAGTGGGAAGCCAACAAACTTCTGGGCATTCATCTAATTTCTGTTCTGTCTTGTCCTGTCTTATCTTACCTTATTCCGATTCATCATGGAGTGCCTGCATCAGAAAACTGACTTGATGCATTTTTCTGAGTTTTATTCACACCATGTCAGGTAAAAAAATTTTCCATAATTTTTTGTTAATTTCTGTTTGATAAAAATATACCCATTTCTGTGTCCCTCTTCAGAGCAGAGTAAATCTAAGATCCAAGAAGCAGTCTTTTCACTTGAAGAAAAAAGGTGGTTGGTACTGGCTTTTCCAAGGTCATTATTGTTATATTATTAACTATTTCTTTAATTGAAGAAAGAGGTTGTGAAGTACTGACCGTGGGTCTTAGAAAAAAAGGGACGGACCTTGAGAGAGCCCCAAAGTGAAGATCAGAGCACTGAACTGCATTGTGAGTTGTGTGACAAGCCCACACAGAGAGCATGGTGGACTCACAGCTCTGGTCTAACTGGAATCCCTTTAAAACTTGAGACAACAGGGCACAGTGCAATAATTTATCTCAGCTTATAATTAAATTACAAGAGTATGAAGTGATCGGACAAGGGGAAAGAAATTCTTCCCTGTGAGGGTGGTGGGGCCCTGGCACAGGTTTCCCACAGAAAGCTGTGGCTGCCCCATCCCTGGAAGAGTTCCAGGCCAGGCTGAACAGGGCTTGGTTAATGGAAGGTGTCCCTGCCCATGACAGGGGGGTGGAATTAGATGGCTTCAAAGGTCTCTTCCAACCTGAGCCTTTCTATGATTTTATGAAGTATTATATATATAATATATATTATATAATTATATAATTGTCAATATTATATATTGACAGTTGGAAGGAGACAGAGGTGTTTCAAAGCCCAGGAGAAATCAGAAAGCATCATAATTGCTTGAAAAATCTACATTTTACACCAGGTAGATGCTATAAGGCACAAAAGAACTGCATTTTGTGCTACATTCTTTTGCTGACTGTGCCCATTAATGAGACACAACTTCTTAAAAATCAGGAGGAACAGAGAAGAGCTAAAATATAAAAATGTAGTGAAAAGAGAGATATCCTCTCTTCCTTCACCCAGAGGTGGCCAGTCTGTTTGAAGTCTGACCCAGCTGGGCTTGCAAGACAATGGGGGATATTGCACTGCCTCCACATCCTCTGCAGATAATCATCACTCTCCATTACTGTCAATATGCAGGTGCCAAAATAGACATTACGCAAATATCAGCCTCAGAAATGCAGGCAAGCAGACAGCAAGAGTATGACACTCTCTCTCAGCAGGAAGCCATTTTAGAGCTCTCACAGTTTAAACAATTATTTTAAATCCCTTCTGGCTATAACTGGTGTGTAGAATAATGAAAGTGAAAGAGTGAGTGCACCTGAGTGTCTTTCATGGATTATTTCCTTTTGCTCACCCTCACCACAGCAAAAAGAAGCAACATGTCCCAGTGACATCTGACTCCTTCACTACCTTTAAATGCTTCCTCAGACAATGCATGATTGTGTTTGTAACATCTTCCCTGTGGTTCCCACAGCAGCTTCAAAAACGCTGTGGTTTGTTGACAAAACAAATGAGCCTGAGACATTGTGATGAAGGACACTCTTTCCCAGAGTTGTCTTCCAGAAAAGATCACTTTAGTAGACATAGACAAGCTTTTTATAGCAGAGGCAGAGGGAAAATAAGAAAGCTGAGCAATTTGGTCAGCTATGCACAGGGACTCAGAATCTTATTTGACTGCAAAATATCTAATTGACCTTGAAGCTGAAACAACTTGTCAGGGGATCTGTTGCTTCTCTGTCAGCTCCTCAGCTAGCTGTTTCTTCCTTTCAGATTCCATCTAAAAAAACTCCAGGCTGGTGGAAGTGTGATAGCACTGGGCCAGGGTGAGAAGGACTGCATATTCAGGCAGTAGAAAAGTGTATTCGCAGTATTTGCTTTAATTTTTGCATTGCCTTTTATGCAAAATCTAGTGACAGCTACTGAATCAAAAGACTTGCAAAACCTGAAAAGGAGGTTAGTAAAAAAATCTCAAAAGAAATGGAATAGGTGGAATAGGAATGGAATAGGCCTATCATGCATGGATTTAAATGAATAAGCAATTATTACAAAGAAATGTATGATTATGGAACAATTCAAAATAATAGAGGTAAATTCAGTTAACTCTGTGACGATCTGAGATGTTATTTACAATATACAATATACTTCTATGTGGGTTATCTTGATTTCATGAGATTTTTGTGAGACTGTGTGTGTGTATGCCTGCTGGGTACTGCAGGTCTCTCATCCTTGCAAAAGTTGGAATATTCATAAATCACCCCTGTGGTCTGAGTAGACCACTGGTTTTTAGCACCCTGGAACCCTTCTTACCCTGGCCCAAGATTTTAACACAGGAAACTCAAAAACTTCTAAGATGTTCTCTTCCATGGCATTTTTACCTTCACTGATACAAGTTTCAATAAGTCTCATTTTAACATTTTGCTGAAATTAGGTGTTGATCTATCTGTCAGAGATGTCAAGTATACATCTTTTCTTCTTCCTCAGCAGTGGTCTCAGAAAGACTGAGGAAAAATGTGTGACCACTCTCAGTAGCACCCCCAGGATGTCTTATGCATTCCTTCAAATCTACTTAAAGTTTTTAAATGGTGTAACCTCACAATAAATTGTCATATTTCCCCTAGTGAAAATATGAAGAATGCAGTGGACTTAGATATGCAACTTTCAAATGTTTAAACAGAGGTAAGGTGAGAATTACCTTTAGACACTGCTTTTGTGTTTTTTCAGTGGTTTTTCAGAGCAGTAGAAAATATCTTGATGCTTCCACTTACCAAAACAATTTTTCTTCCCTAATCCCCATCATTCGTTTTCTCTGATATTTTTGCAAGAAACTTCAAGAGACAAAATTCATGTTTAAGTTACTATATCTTAATTTTTACCACACATCCTTTGAGCCACAGTCCATTATCTGAGCATTGGTCTAGTGGAAGGTATCCCTGCTCATGGCAGGGGGATTGGAATGAGATGGTCTTTAATGTCCCTTCTAACCCAAGCCATTTTACAATTCTGCAGTCATATGATGATACCCTTAACTGCAGCACATAAGAGGTAATTTGATTTACCACATATGGGAGGGAGTTAATCCCAGCTGAAGAACTTTAAATTTACTGATGTTAAAACCTGCATATAAGGTTTAGGCAACACATTTAAATTACAGAATGAGGATCCCTTAAACTGAAGCAACTTTGTTAAAAGCCTGAGATGAAAGAAGATTCTATTTCCCGATTTAATTATTCCCCGGTGCTTTTGAGTGTTCCAAGCAAACAGCTAAAAGATAACAGTTTACTAACTAGCAAATTAATTTTGGTAATGAAAGTGGCTTGGTATTTGTGGTTAGTCACAATAACTCCCACTTCATGACATCATTGCCGTGACATGTCTTTGTATTAAATTAAGATACCATCAAAGGGAACATGGTCACCTACTTTTTTCTCATTAGGATAAATTGTGGAGGCAGTCAGAGCACTATAATCTCTGAAAGCTAGTACAATTTTCTAGACTAAACAAGGTGTCTGCCACCTAATCCTTACATGATCACTTTTCAAACATATGAGGAAGAGACTGCACTTTATATAATGTTAAGAAAATTAATTTTGAGGAGAGATAGTGCTTGTACTGAAAGAATAAGTAAACTTCTTTCTCTACCTGAAAGTAGTTCAAGAGATTTCCTTTGGGATGTCAAACCACCTGTCTCCAGATATGATGGTTTAGGTTTCCCTCTTGAAAATTTGATTTATAAGAGATGTCCAACAATATATGATTAATGACCTACAAGTTTAAAATTGTCTGATGTAAATTCAACCTTTAAAAACACATAGAAATAAGAGGAAACACCCTCTATTTCTACCATGCCCTGCTCTAGCCTGGCAGCCAAAGTCAGACCAGAAGCAATTTCATTTGAAGAATGTTCATCCTTTTAAGGAGCTTTTATGGGGAACTTTAGCAGAATGTTAAATTGTTCATGGACTAGTACGACCACTGTTTTTAGCACTGTATGTGTTTTATGAGAAATAAGCAACATGAGCACTGCATTTCTGAAAAATCCCCTGCAGGAACAGAGTTTTGCTATTCCAGTAGTTGAGTGGAAACCAGTGCTGGCCATGGAGCATCACAGTTGCTGTTATAGGAGTCAGAGCTTCTATTGCAAGCCTGTGATCTTTCAAAGATGCAGCTGCACTGCAGTGGGTACACTTTGCTTCTGAAAGCCACAGAGACCCTCCACTAAGAAAAGTCTGCTGAGATTTCTGTGTGCGAATTAAAGCACAAATGTTATACAAAGGGACCAAGAGACTTTAGAAATATGAGCAGGAAACAGTGAAAAGAGATTTAGCCTGGAAGAATGGAACAAACCTATCATCTAACGCCTCTGGAGAGAGGTATGTAAAGAGGTAATCTGAAGCAGACATTTGGCAAATGGAAGATGTGATATTTAGGTTGCAAGAGTGAAGGAAACCTGTGGGGTGACAATGAGCCATTTCACTGGTAGGAAAACACAGGCAAAGGGAATAGCAGAGTGTGAATGTGCTTTTGGGGAGTCCTTCAAGGGACCGTGACATCATGGCTCAGAGAGGAAGCATAAGTAGTGTCACTCAGCCATGTTGGAATTATAATGATATAAAAACATTGTAGCAATAAAAAGAATGAGACAAGTAGTTGTTTTAAGAGAAAAAAATATTGAAAAGCAGAAAGTGACTGGGGGAGAAGTGTCTGATCAGACAATCAAGAAGCAAGAGGGGGAATAATTGTCAGCACAGTGTGGAAAGCTGTTGATACTGGGAAGGAAGGAGAATTATTAAGGATGGTCTAGGGGGGCCAGGCAGGAGAAATAGAAGAAACTAAGCACACACACAAAAAAATTAGGCTGAATGAAGCAATTAGCAGTTGTTAATAGAGAAGCCTATTAGACGAAGAAATGGTCTCCTAAGAGACACAGCTGTAAGCTCTTCAGTGCAGACACCATGACTGCTTATATGTTTGCACTGCACCCAGCACAGTTGGGATCCTGATCTTTATTTGATCCTGTGGGTTCTGCAGCCATAGAAATAGCAAACAGCAATACTTACACACTGTGGTACAGCCATGGGGAACACGCACCAAGGCTGAGCTCTCCTCTTGGCTGCACTCAGCCAAGGTCAATGGGATTGTGCAAGCAGGACAATTTGGCCTGATTCATTTGTAGAAATAGAATATGTGCTGTTTCTGCTCCAAAATCTACCTATTAATCCTTTGTTAAAGAGCATGCAGACTGGGCATTGTCCAGTTACACAATGGGGAATATTTCATGCCCAAAGAGCTCATGTGGTAGGGCTCCCTGGTAGGTGTGCAGAGCCAGGGCCTGGAATGCCAGAGAGTGTTTCTTCAGGACAATAAAATTTCCTAGAAGCTGCAAAGCAGAAATTCTCTCCTTCAGGCCAGAGAGAGTACAGCCTTTCTTCCCCATCACCTGCCTTTCAAGTAAATTGTTCAGTGTCTGGTTCCTTCCCCAGCAGACAGGAGGGGATTAAGAGAGCAGACCTGAGATAAGTCATTTCACTCCTTCAGAAACAGGGATCCTAGAGACCATGCAGACAAGGCACTCTGGCAGTGCAGTAGCTTGGGAGCAGTGGGTTGGAGACATTTCTGTGGTAGGTTACATGGAGATGATAGCCTTCGCTGACAAGAACATGGTACTTTTCTCTCTAAAGTGCTGCCTTGTTTTTCTCTGGATGCATTATGATTGTTGTCATTATTATTATTATTACTACTGTTTTAATGGCTTAAAGCTAAGAAGAACTTGGGCTTGTCAGAAAACTGAGCAATTGATGAAATAGCAGTTGATGACAGCAGTCCAATTCTAATAATTTCCTGCCTTACTTTGTTGGTATTGGGGTGTACTTTAGCAAAATGACTGCAATAAGTGATGCATTTTCTCTCAGCTTTATCCCTGACTCTTGTGCATCTGAGAAAGACCCAGCAGTGGGTTTGGCAGATAAAGTGAAAAGCAAGTCAGGAACTACCATTATGAAATGCAGAAAGTCAATTTGAATGTCAACAGGAAAGGCATGGGATGCAAGCTTTAAAGAGCTCCACTTTGAGAAAATGAGAGCACCACATTGTGTATCCCTGATTAACTGCTCATGTTTCAAGCTGTAGAAGAATGCCACGTTTAGATGGTTTTTTATTTCACATTGATTTTTGTTGTTTTAGATTACAGGACTTCTTGCCAATGCTACACAAGTCAGAAGCAAAGACTGCCCAAAAACATGAATTCTGTGAACATTCAAATTTTATTGTGTAAGCTTTCTCATTTGTTCAGAAACAAAATGCATTCTGTCACTATTAGACAGGCGAAAGTCCAGCTGCAATATAGTATTATGTAATACTATTCTTTTTTTTTTTTAAGGGGAAGTTACTGGGCAGAAATGAAAGAATTGCTATCTTAATTTTGGAGGCTGTAAAAGCAGTGAGTGAGGAGATGAAGTAACCTGCCTGGATTATAGGAGCCATGGGACACTGCTTTAGCTTGACTTCACTCTTTTTGATAAATCACCAGAAAGAAAAGAAAAAATAATGAACAACAAATGGCATTAAAATTGATCACTAAACCCAGCGAAGTTCTCTGTATCTCACTTAGCTCAAATAATGTTGTGATACTGGAGAGATGTATCATACATAATGATCTGCCTTAGGAGGAGGCAGATGCATACAGGTCATTGATTAAACAGAGTGGCTTTTATCATTAATACTGAAACCAATACCAAAGTGACCACTTTCATTCCTGACTCAGAGGTGATGCTCTGACTCCTGGGTTTTCAAACTAGTTGCCATGTGAACATAAATAAGTAGTTTATATGAGTTTTTTCTGTCTCTACTTAGCTGTATGTCCCACAAATACCCTTCTCCTGCAGTGCTGGCAGCCAGTAACTTCCAAGCTCTAATTTCCTTCCTGACATCAGCCCTGTGTTTCCATCATTTCCTCTCTCAGCCTGCACAAAACAGACACTGTTGAGGCATGATTCATCCACATTTGAGATGTCTGTTTTAGGATGGGGTGAATCATGCTTGTTTCTCTCCATTGACTATAAAGGGAGACAAGGGTGACTAATCGAGATGTAGATGTCTGTAGTGCAGACATCTAACATTAAATGAGATGAATGCCACTCTCAGAGCCAGCTCATGTCTGACAGAAATGGTGACAGCCAGCTGGGTCCACCAGAGCTTTGGCTCTGGCACAGCACTACATGAAAGAAAACTGCTTCCAAGGCTATTTCAAGACCAGATAACCCTCTTCTCATGGTGTTCAGAGCCCAGGTTAATTAACACAGAGGACACAAGCCCAGATCCTTCCAGAACCAGGGTATCTCTGCATGTTTCTCTTGAAATGAGTAGTTCTGGGGAGTTTGGTACAGGGAAAAAGCATAGTGACTTGGATTTAACATCATTTTTGTGCTCAGCCATAGCTCTGACTTTGCTGTGCTTGAGCTGGCTCCATGCAGAGATTCTTGTGGATATCTTTCCCTGTTTTAAATCAGCAGTGATGCTCAATGCATTTCCACAGCAAATCACCTGGAAAGTCACACTTGCTTCTTGAATCTGTTGAAAATTTCTGGAAGCAGGCTTTGTGGCAATATGCTGAAGTTTGGAGGCATTAATGCTTTTAATGTCAATTTTCTCTGTTATTTATTAATATTTTAACAGGCCTTATTATATAAAACACCTGTCTGAATAGGCTAAATGGGCCAGCTTTAAACCCATTTCGCTGCAGTGCAAGAAATACCATGGGTAGTTCAGCTAGTCATAACCAGCTGACTTCCTACATGAAACCCAAGAAAACTTAAAGTAGATAGTTTGGGTCTGGAATAAAATTGAGGTTGTGTCATGACTGAGAAATAGCCACATCTAATCTCCTCTTAAGGTCCACAAACTCATTAGCTGGACTGAAGGCTTGCAAAACATGATGGAAATGACCACAGCCTAATTTTCCTAATTGTGTAGTTACTGGGATAATGGCTTTTCTATCCTAGTTGTACATCATTTAGCTCTGAAAGTGTGCAAGCTGAACTCTCATGGATGCCAGAACATCACTGAATTGTCCAAAAGAAAATACTACCTCCATTTCCAGAAAACATCATCTGATTCCTGAAACTCTCTCTGCCATGACACCTCCTCTTAATCAAGCTTTTGAGGGAACTGAAAAATCTACAGATAAAATTTACAAGGAAAAAACCCAACAACAAACATTAAAAAAAATCCAGTGTATAGCAAATGCATACCCTTATTCTCAGCAACAGCAAATGCCATTTTTTAATAATGACCTTTTGGAGGCTGCTTACCTCCATATTTTTGAACAATGTTACTGCCCAAATGTATACCAAGTATCAAGCCCAAGACTGGTCACTGAATTTGAAATAGTTTGAATAGAACTAAAAAAAAAAGCATGAATAATATTTCACTTTTGCTGACATTTTTGTATGAGTCAGTCAATGAAAAAAACCCCAAACTTATAAAGTTTTATTTACTTGGGTATTTAACTGCTAAGTAAATTTGGAGGGGATTGGTCAGCCAAGGTACATCTGTTCTCCACCCCTTATTTTCTTAGTTTGTGAACAAAACAGGAATCAATTTATGTTTTCAATAAAAATATGATAATAAATATTTTATTTTTACAGACAACTCTGGTTTATTTTAAACACATTTTTCACCAAAGGCAACATTTCAAGTGAAAATGTACACAGAATAAATGTGTAGTTACACAAAGTCTGAGCACAGAGTAAGATGAATGATTACTTGTGTAGGCTGATGGGAAGAACCAACAAGGAGAGGAGAATAGTAATTGATGGAAGTGATGACTAAACCAGTCTTATTTCTAGCAATAGAGGTAGAGGGGAAAACAAAGACACATTTAGGAGATATTAAACAGACATTAATGACAGGATTTGGAGTCTGAACGTGGAGTTCTCCAGTAAGAACACACTGGCTTTTGAATTAAGCCATCCATCAGTGTGGTGTCTTCATAAGGAAATTAAGCAAAAGCTGCTTCATATGCATCTTCACACTAGCAAAATTATAGATCATTACAACCCAGGAAACAGATCAGTTGTGAGGAGAGTTTCCCACAGCACTGGCTACGGTCAAGGAAAGAATTAAAACATGCTAAAGTTCATCCATCCATCAGAGAAACAGAACTAAATAACCTCAGTGTGAGAGTAACTTAGTAGCTCCAAAGTTTTAATATATTTATCCTCTCCACCGTGCAGTTGACAGTGCCATCTATTATCCCTGATGTACAGGATGGAGCTTGAACACATTTAGAGTAAGTTTTTAGTTCTTTTCTTTTGAGGGTTTGGGGCTATAGATCTGGACAGTGCAGTGAAGCCTGACACAGAGAGACTTGAACCACTCAGGTTCAACCAGCTCAGATTATGAGCAGGGCTTGTTAGTGTGGGCACAGCAGCATCCCAATGCTGTGGGGATGCTGCCAACCCTGAAACAGAGCATTCTGAGCAACTGTGGGGTCATTTTCCTCATGGACACCCCACAGGGTAATTTGAGCTAGGAGAGCAATGGCATCTGCAGTGTACATTCAAATATCTTTGCACTGGTCACCCGTCAGTTCTCCAGAATGCAGCAAGACTGAATCCAGTTTTATTGTTGCCTAATAGCAAAAGATAAAATTATTTTGATGGTGTTAAAATAGTAAGCTAAAAAGAAGGTCTTTATTTGGAACTTCCAGGCGACTCCATGGTGTTTGTGGCCGTGCCTGGCATTGGATTTCTGCAGTTTTCATAAGTTTAACAACTTAGCAGATGTAACAAATATTTTACAATTAGAAGAGCACGTTCTGTAATTTTCCCCTCTCTACTGCCCCATTGGAGTTGGTCCAGAGGCTTCTTTGTCCCATTTCTTGTTGTGTCCTCACAAATTCTGCTTGGAAAACAAAATGTCCTTTCTGAAGGTCGTCTTGAAAATATGTCTAAACAGCATTTCAGGAATGTGTTAGAAGGTTAGCTTACTATTCTAAAATCTAAGAGAAAAGGTACAAAAAATACCAGGACCTATATAACCGTATATTAACTGTTTACAAGTCAATAATTATGTGAAAAATTTATAGAAAGCCGAAATCTTTATGCATCATTATGACTTCAACACTATTATCCTAATGGATGGATGACCTGCCTAGGAGCTGGATAGAGAGTCCATTTGACTTTTACTGGCTTGCCCACATCAATGGCCAGAGATGCATGTTCCCAGCTTCTTACTGTATCTGGGGCTGAGACATGGAATCACGGAATACAGTGAGTTGGAAGGGACCCACACTGATCATCAAGTTGTTACTACAGGTAGAGATTCCTGGGAAACTGAAGAAAAACTGGAGAAAAAATTGCTGAACTAGAAACACGGAAAATTCAATGGCACAAAAAAAAGACCAAACAACAGCTACCACATTTTCTCTTCTCCTTTTTTTAAAACTTGTGATTAACTCTAGACACAAACTCTAGAAAACCATTTCAGCAAACAACAACGCATTAGACAGGAGTCAAACTTTACATTAGAGCCCTTAGTGATCAACAACTGACTTGAGCATTAATGAACTAACTTTTCCATTAGGTAACAGCCAATAGATTGCTGCAGTCTTATATTGTCTCTGTGTTCCAATGTCCTAGTTTTCTCCAACTGCTAATTTAAAATGCTTTTCACTGTTGCAAAGAGCGCAGTTAACTGCTATAGAACAATTTTATTGCCCTAAAACAGTCATATATTTGCATTCATTACTATGAGTCTTAAAACCTATTACTGATATAAAAGACAGGATAACAACATGAAGGGTTTGAAGGGCAGTAGATAATAGTCTGGAAAGGGCTCTGAAATGCCTGAAGTATCAGACATAAAAAAGCAGTGATAAACAAGCTCATTATTTGTTAGTGATGGTTATGCTGGAAGGAACATTTTTTATATCATTTTTCTCCTTTTTAAAGTTTTATGGAGAATATATTTCAGTCCTAAGTTGGGTATAAATTAAAGATGTTTTACCCAGCTGTTCTTTTAAGAAATAGCAAGAACTAATGAGCTGTATAGTGGCAAAGCTGTTAAGGCAATCTGAAAGGACTCTATAGGGCAATCTCTGAAGTATAAAAGAGAGAAAAGTCCCCTCTACATAGTCATTTACTCCTTCTCAGACATTTGGATTGAGCTCAGCTCCCCACCACCTTGAGCTATATGTGATCAGGAGAGACAATCCTGTCTTGTCTGTTTTACCAACCATAAAGGAAAAATATACCTGTAATGTGAAAGGACAATCCTTAAATAAAAAGTAAACTTCTAAATCTTTTGGGATGACAATTTTTAGGTCAGTTTTTAGAGCCTGATTTTTAAAGTGCTGACCAGATATTACACTCAGAAGCTTTTCTTAAAGATAGAGGTGAGCTGCCCAACTTCTCCAGAAATCAGGTCAGTGAGGGCATCTGGACTGTTGAGAAGCCTGCATTTAAAGGCAGTATTTCCCTAGAGGTACCTTTGCACACTTTGGTAGGTTTGAAATCATGTTTGATAGTCAGACACACCTTCTTCTTCCTTGTCTTTTCTTCCTCAAGTATTAGCTGATTTGTTCCTTTAGCAATAGGCACTCATGAAAGGGACATTTCCACACAAACTGTTTTAAGCATAAGAATGAAAGAAGAGCTTGCAGGTGGACATTTTCATTGTAGAACAATTTCATTGCTTTCTTTACTGATCCCAGTGTGAAAGGTTGAATTCTGCTCACTTTATTCTCTCTAGCAGTTAAGATTAAGCAGTTATCTGAGCTATTTCCTTTAACTGTTGCACAGCCTTTCTTCTCAAATGGCTGCAGCTTCAAAATCAATAACACAACCAATCCTTACATATTCCCAGGTTTTGAAGTGTAAATACTGAACAACTCCAGTCTCTCAGCTCCCTCTGGGAAGAAGTTGAAAATGTAAGTTTACCAGAGCACCTTCTCTAGAAGGATGCCCTTTAGAGATGAGCAAAGAGAGATTTTTAATCACTCACCTCGAGATTACACACCAAGACTTTTGCCATTATAAACCTAAATGGGACCAGGGGGTTTATCAAGTGATTGCAAGGGTGTACTCCACTTCTATCCCCTTCCTGAAACATGAAGAAAAACTCACATTCTGAGTGTGTATGTGTGGCTGGTTTTTCAAAATCTGATTTAGCTTAGCATGCTTGATTAATCCCCAAAGTTTCCATGATACCTAACACAATTGGATCCAGATTGCATAAAATTATTAAATAGTATGCACTGCATTTTCTCTTCATCATTATTATCATTATCGTTGTCATTATCATCATTCATATTAATATTGTTGCAGTTTTCATTGTGATTAAAACATCCTCATTTCAAAACAAAGTTCTATCAGCATAAAAACCTTATTAGGAAGGGATAAATATGTACTTAGTTGGTGCTTGACCTAAATTTTAGACTCTCTTTATAGCTGATGAAGAGAAATTCACCTGGCCTGGTTTATAAATCCACTTTAGAATATGGTGAATTTGTCTATAGCAAGTTTGGAGGCAGCAGTTTCCACTGTAGATTTTTCTGTTTTAGGTGATGGTGTATTTACAAAGAATTCAGTCTTCCTTTTTTTTTTTTTTTTTTTTTAACCCCACATAAAACACACCCAAATTTTTTTATAGTGTTAGCAGAATGCAGAAACCTATTTCACTGTAATTTTGATTTCATAAACTGCATCTCACATATTATTAGTCTGTCACAGAACAGCCCAGTGAATCTGTAGTTCTGCAATCAGCAATGAGGAAAGGAAGTTATGAAGGCCTTTCCTCTTCCATTAAAAAAAAAATAATTATGCAGTGGAGGTTATTGAGAATTGCAGTGAAAGAGACTAGACAGGTAGAAAAGTAAGATGAGTGAAGAAAAGGTAAAAGAGAAAGGAAAAAAGGGGGGAAAAAAGAGAGAAGAGAAAGAGAAAGGGAAAATGGAAAGGAAAATAATAAAAAAAAAAAAAAAAGAGGAAAAAGAAAAAGAAATTACTACATTGAATTTCCCCAGTAGTTTTTATTCAGCTGTGCTGGGGCATCTGAACCCACCAATCTGTACAGTATTTTGAACACCTGGGGGTTTCTTTGGTTTTATACATATGTCAAGACTGTTTTTTAAAAAACATTGACAGGACAAAGGAAAGCTAATTAAATACAGGTGGAGTAGAAAAAAAATACAGCCCAAAGCTTCTATAAATATTATTCAAAGTTTGTATTACTTTAATGTTACAGTTGCTAGGGCATTTCTGTTTTCTCCAGACCTACTACTGATTTATCTTAATTCTTTTTTAAACTGAAAATTAGTTTTTGTTATTGCATAGTGCTAAACAAAAAGCAGCAGTGAATGCTGTGCATGAAACACCACAATTTTAATAGCAGCCAAGATGACCTCAGGTGAGTCTCAGCTGATCACTTCATGTTAATCAATCTCCCTGTAGCAATGATCAGGTTCAAGTCATTACCTAACTCCTCTGAAAGGACAGTGTCTCAAAGAGATCCAAGCATTGCTAGGGATTCAGTCAGGCTCCCCAGACAGGGTACCAGGGGTTAAAGCTTGTGGGATGCAGTCATGGTGGGACTGAGGCTAACACAGTCATAGATGGATCACCCCGTCTGCAAACGGTGATTCCTCATAAATCATTATGAAAAATAGAGTGACTCTGCCAGTTCATAAATTCAAGGCAAGTGTCTATTTCCATAAGGCCCAAGCAGACAGGCAGTGCTTGGGATGCAAACATGCCACCACCACATGCAGTAGTTAATGTGTTAGCATTTTAACAAATTGAGCCACTTCACTGGCCTATTTATCAGTTCAAGCTATTTAGAAATGTTGCTACCATATGTTGTCCATTGAAATGAATGCTAAACACTGCATTTATAAATGGTAATTTATGACTTATAAACGTCTCAGCTATTAGAGTCATTCTGCCACTGTGACTGGAATTGATAGCAGTTTCTGCACTTCATGTTTTGTTTTTTTTTCCCACTACCCTCATTTCAGGAATATCATTGATATTAAAGCTTTAGTGCCTCATAGAGGATGTTATTTAAAAGACTGTGTGCATCAGAGAGAGGTTATTTTTGTATTCTATCCACCCCATAATTGATACCAGCTTTTAAGTAAATTTCTGGGACTGAATATTTTAAAAAGGTCCTTTGGAGTATGAGAAGTGATCAGTTTTCAGTTATAATAAACCTAGTTTAAAAAACAAATAAAGCTTTTTTTACCTTCCCTGCAAAGCCTTTTCCCAATCTATTGGGGAGACCTTGGTACAGAAGAGGTGAGCATGAAGTTGCATCCTCTTAAATCCCTCCCATGACAAAGTGCAGGTGCTCAAGCAGATTCGAATGTTACTTAGTCTTGAAATTAACTTTATGAAAATATTATCTATGTGTTTCCTAGTGATCAATAGGCATAGACAGTCTTGATGAAAACTGAACATGTCAGAAAGAGTCATTTTTACCTGCTAAATAGGTGCTTTTAAGGCTAATTTTTTCAGAGAGCCTTTGGAGTGCCACTCCAAAGTGGAAATAATCTGTGAGTTTCATGACCAGAAGTTTGGTGAGTATAATTTTCTGACACAAAGAATATCTTGACAGGTCAGTCCATTGCGTTCAACTCAGAGAGATCTTCACATGGCATGAATGTCTCTCAAGAGGAGACTAAAAAATAAGACTTACGAGCTCTTTTAGACCAAATACTTGACTTTTAAATTGATCTAATTTCACAGATGGAATTTCACCTCTGGAAAATGCTCTTATTTGTTTCTTATGCTTCTGTATAAATATCCAAAGGCATCTAAAGAAACCAAGAAGGTCTAGAAGGACTGTCTCAAAACTTACCAGCTGTCTGCAAATATAAATCTCATGCATGTGAACACAGATACACAACTCACTGTTCTTTCTGAAAATTTCCCTGGAATGTAGAGATGATTTCTGTAGAGCTGTCTGTGTTAACTAGACTGATGAAATATGTATTATTGTGTGTCACCAGTCAGATTTGAGACATCCCTGATGAAGACACACTGCACTTATACAAACAATTCTGTTTTAGTGCTCAAAGATGGATTTTGTACAGAATGTAGTCCCCAGTCAACATCAGCCAAGCAATAACAATGCAGATCCTCCAACCAGCATCTTGGTGTGGGATCAGGATTTACACCTTGGTCTTAAAAGTGATTTGGGGACATTATCTATTTAAAAACTTCTGAAGAGCTGTTCATGCAAATCTTCCTTTCTTTTCCTGGCTGCTAGGTTAAAATGGATAACAAAGATTTTACCTTTTTTCTGCTTCTTCAGCATGGTCCATGTAACTACAGAAAAAGCTTTTGGCCCACCATATATTATTCTTCTGTGGAATAGAGAAAATTTACCTTTCTCAGAGGGCTTACAAAGGAAAAAAAAACTGTACTTGAGTGTGGAATACCCAAATGATATGACTATGATGCTCAAGGCAAAGGATGGAGAGAAAATCATTCAACATAAAGCAATCAGAATTTTAGGTCAGATTAATCTCAGCGAGAACCTAGTTCTCCGCTTAAGGAGTTTGATAGTATTGTCTGAAAAAACACCTACCTCAAGATCTTGAAATCTCTTTTCATGTCTAGAATAATACCTTCAAGTAGCCTCTATTATTACAACAAAATTAAAAAAGATGGTATCTGCTCCTTGGGGTTGTGAGTACAGAGGATGTTGAAAAACAGCCTTCATTAAAAACAGGATGTATGGAAGAGATAACATGAAAAGCAGCTATTAAATGGGTTTGTTATCAGTGGCAATAATACTAAGATGTCCTATTACAATAGTTACAAGGAAACTTCTTTGAAATATCTTCTGCAAACATTAATTTAATCTAAAAATTAAAACTCTGCAAACCAAAAGAATATATTATCAGTGGAATGCAAGGAAACGAAGTTACTTGCTTGACACTCCAACATTCAGAATGCAAAATCCAGAGCAGAAAGCAAGGCTGGAACTCCCTCTTGCCCAATTTTAACAAGCATTTTGGGATATTATATGTTGAGCTTCTGGCTTGTGCTGTGAGTGTTATGGCTTTTACAGCTGACATGGAGTTCTGTGTGGTCAGCAGATGAGTGAGAGTGTTGAAGGAAATAGATATGGTATCACTCAGTTCTATTTCCTCTTTTTAAATGTTGTTAATTGGGCTGTGAAAATGCCAGCTTGGGGTTGTTTCTCAAATCTTTTTGGGAAATCTTTCTGTTTTCACCCTCATATGGAAGTAAATAGATCTTTTGAGTTCCAACAGAAAAAAGTAAAATGTTGTGATTCCCATTGAAATGGTTCCTCTAAAGCCTATGTTTTATTTATTTTTTTATTCAAAACAACATCTGTTTGTTTGTTTGTTTTACTGCTTGTGAAATGCCAAAACAATTCATCTATTTATTTTGCAAAGGCCAAATTAAATTCAGACTTGAATGCATGACTTTCAGAAGTGCAGGTCACTTGCTGCTCTGGCTAAAGTTAAAATCACATTCATGAACTCAACACCTCTGACTCATGAAAATGTTACTTAGAAATGTTTGACTTTGCTTTAATAAGTCCATTAAAATATTTGCATCCAGGGACTGAAAAGAAAATAAAAAAGCACTTTGTAGAGAACAAGTTAGAATTCTGGTCTGTTGTTTATTGCTAAATTTGAACATCAATCCTTTACAGTGTCATTTTAATTCAAAATCAATAAAAATTAAAACCAACAGATGGCAGATGTTAAAGAATATTTTCTGGCAAAGAAATTGCTTTTTGGCTGCATAGAAAATTTGAGGATCTTATTTATTTTACTTTTAACTTGGACCTGCTCTTAGTTTCTACTGCAACTACCTTTTCTGTGCCTACTATTCATGTGTGTGAAGACAAAAGATCATTTCTGTATTATTGAAATAGGCCAAATTAGTGAATCAGTAATAGTAACTCCAATACAAATTGGGATTTTTTTTTCTACTCAACATTTTATACTTATTCTTCCAGTGGTAATACCACTTAAAAAACCACAGAGAATAAATTAGATATTAGGATTTCAAAGTGAAGTTGTTTCATTCTGAGCAGGGTATCAAGGGATTAAAAACACACAGTTTGAGTATGCTACATCGACTTGTCATGTCTAATAAAGTCAATGGGGAGAAGTGGCCATTTGAAAAGAATGATTAATTTGATCTATTTTCTGTGTCCTGAGACCATGAGGTGAACTGTGCCCTAGTCTGACTGTTCCCAAAATAACAGCAGAGGCAGCCTGAAGTGTCGAACACAGCCACATGATCTGGAGTTTATTATTTTTCCTTTTTATATACTAAATATCAGGAAAAAAAGATGTTTCACATCTTTGATGATTCTCTAAAGAGTCATAACTAACAGGAGCATCCAGGCAAACACAGAAAAAAACCCAGACTTCCTTTAGAATGATAAAAAATCCATGAAATCTCAATGACAGGATCACAGAAATGTTTGGGTTAGATAGGATTTTAAAGATAAATTTGTTCCAAACTCCTGCTGTGGGCAGGGACACCTTCTCAGGTTTCTCCAAGCCTGGATCTGAACAATTCCAGGGATGGAACACTCTGGACAACTTGTCCTAGTGTCTTACCATCATCACAGTAAAGAATCTGACCTTAAAATTACTAAAAAACCAAATAAATAATAAAATAATAATAGCAACAAAAAGGAAGATAAAATGTCATGAGTGGAATGCAAGTGCCAGTGAGTTTTTCTTGAAATATTGCTCTTCAACAGTTTTGTAGATAGGTATAAGCTTCAGGGCATCTGTTGTGGTAGAGCCATTCAGAAAACTGGAAATAGTACAGTCAGCTCAGAAAAGAGGAGCCCACTCAAACCTCAAACTGTGTTGTAACAGCTTCTGAATTTTATTGCCAACTCTGCAGGGAACCTCTGAGTTGTTGACAAATTTTAGGGTGTACACACAGGCTTCTAAATATGGATTTATAAGTTTAATTTTAGGGATTTTTTTTTCATCCTGTGTTTTGGATCCCAGCAGGATGATGATATAACATTGACTTTCTTTCCACAACCAACAGAATTAAGTCTTTTTTTATCCTTTATGTAAAGAATTGACTAAAGAGTGATCTGTAAATATTTTCTGTTATTAATGCTAATTTCCCAATATGATTATTCACAATAATAATCTTAATGAATGGCAAGAAACTGTGGCAGCCAGAAAATAAAAGATAACACATTGTTATATCTTTTCAAGAAAATATTTCTCACTGCTGTCTGACATTGGAATGATTGAAATTATCAATTTTCAAAACCTGCAGCTGTGTTCCAAAGTGACACCAAATCTCAAAAGCATGAAGGCAAAGGTCTGTCCCACATCAGTTTGTCTCTGGGGAAAATATTGGCTTTTCAGAAGCTTTTTGCATTCTCTTTGAATAATCATTCTATTCCATCTGGCCATTGTCACCAACTATTTCTGGAAGCCAGAAACCCAGGGATGGGCTGCAAGACAAGGTAGAGACTTTCCTCAAAGAATCAAACTCTACAGG
The DNA here is from genome assembly GCF_029582105.1 of Oenanthe melanoleuca. NCBI lineage: Eukaryota > Metazoa > Chordata > Aves > Passeriformes > Muscicapidae > Oenanthe > Oenanthe melanoleuca. Next base: position 73,012,072 of record NC_079362.1, on the reverse strand, counting down.
AAACTTAGAAACTTCAGTACCTGGAATTAGTTGAGGTAGATATTTGTATTTAATAGAGAGATATATTCTGCAGGACTTTGTGAAACCTGGCTCTCCTTGAGCTGATATCAACCTGTAGCGCTCACAACCTCCCATGATACCTTAAATAAATGTTGTGAAAGCTGAAATTGCTCTTGTTTCTCCAGAAATCAACCTCTGACAGGCTCTTTTGAAACCCATAATTCTTGCATTAAAAGATATGGTAGAAATCCTCCCACACTTGCTTCCCCATGTCACAGCTTTACAGACCTCTGTCCTCTTTTCCCTCAAGTGGAATTTTGCAGGCTGGAGATTCCAAAGTATCTCAGCCACTCCACAGATAAAAACCATTTTCTTCCTTCCACCTGTCTGACCTCTGTTCTCTGACCATCCTTGTTTGACACACTGAAAACATGAGATTTTGGGACATGGACTCAATGCTGATAGTCCAGCCCAATTCCTGGGGGTCTTTCTATCCAAGTCAAGTCTGTGCTAATCTATTCCTCATGGCTGACAAGATTTTCATTGCAGATCTTTTCCAAGGATTGCTATTACACTCACTGGAAAACTGTTTCACAGATAAGTATGCCCTTGAATCAGAGCTGTCTCCCTGAAAGTTAATTAATCTAATTTGTTTCACTTCAATAAGAAAAGCTGAGAAAGAAAAAAGAAACAAACCTATAAATAAAATAAATAGAAATAAAATTGAATCACCCTGTTGGTACAGCCTTGTTGGTTATAGCCTTGTCTCTCCATCAATGGGAGAATGAGAGACTGAATTGTTTCTTTCCACACTCAAGATGTGTGCTCTTTCTTGGGGTTTGACATCATATCAGGTAAAAAAAAATTGTTTCCTGAAATAATTTGGCTCTTTCTTGTTTGGCTAAGGAAAAATCTTTCTGTCTCAGCCATAGTAGGGCATCTCTATTTGCAGTCTTGTTGTTATAGGTCAGTTTGACTGCCAAATACCAAAACAGAGCAGCCTGTATGAAATAGATACCCTGGTGCTGTATTCATCTACACTGGCAGATGGTTAGAGAGCACACCAATAAATGTAGAGATAAAAGAGTGATTAATTTTGGCTAAGAAGGTACAATAATGGAGGAGGTCATAAAATAGAGAGGTTTACATGGGAACACGTAATTTTCTTTATGGCCCTTTGGCTTTCTTTGTAATTGCAAAGTCTATACAAACTTATGAGGCACAAATTGCAATTTCAGAGGTGCTTGGAAGGGACTTCTGGAAGTGTTTAGTTCAAACCACCTCTCAGAGCACAACCAATTAGATGAGGTTCCTCCATGGATTGTATAGTCAAGCTTTGAACATCCTCAAAAAAATGAGATTTCACCCAGAAAACTGCCTAAAATGCTTCACCACCCTAATCACCATCAAGATTTTTTCCAAATATGCAGCCAGAATTTCCCACCTCTAACTCTCACCAGCGTGTCCAGCTTCCCTGCACACAGGTAGCTGCAGACAGAAGTGAGATCCAGATTCTTCTTCTCTTAAAATGAAACCTCCACCTTCTCCTTTTTTTCTCATAAATCCTGTCCTCCTGATCATCTCCTGCTCACCCACCCTGAATGATGCTGGCCACCTTCACTCCACAGGAACACTGGTGACTCCTGCTCAGCCTCTTGGCCATCAGAATTCCCAACTATTTTTTGGCAAAGATGCATCCTGTTCACTCAGCTCTCCCATCCTAAAAAAATAAATTGCTTGGGACAGATTGTTTCCACAAGCAGGCAGTTTTCCTTCATAAACTGTAGAGGCAATCTAGAATGATTAACTCAAGTGTAGTTATTGATATTGAAAATTCCTAAACTTCAAAATTCCTGCACTTGATTGACAAAAAGTATGATTCTGTGAAAAATATGTTAATAATATTAAATTAGAATTATGGAGAGGTATCATATAGGGATGTCAATGAGCAAGAATACATAAAAACATAAGGAAAGATTGCCCTCCTCCTTGGGCTCTTGCTTAGATTTATCTACAAACATTAAATTGCTTCCTAGGAACTTCACACAGGGCTAAGATTCCAAGAAGAATAGATTATCTTGCCTGCTGTTTGACCATTTTATGCCAGGCTTGTAAATAAAACAAATTACACTTAGAATACATATAAATTCCTTACCAGGGATTTCTTTCTTATTCCTCTTAGGAAACATGCATGTTTATGTGGCACTGACATCAAACTGAACAGTGAAATACAGAGGTATAGTGAAACAATATTGTAATTTCCTTTTAACTTCAGTTCCCCCTCCCATTTTCCTGCATTTATTGCAAACTTCTTTCTTTTTTCCCAGTTCTTGGCTCTGAACCAAAGAGGAGTGCACTGAGGAAAGACAGCCCACTTCCTATTGAAAGCAGCTGGTTTAAGAACAGTCAATTTGCTATCATAAACATCCACCCAACACTTCTGTGAAGTTCATTTTGTTTCATTCAAAATCACTCTGTAATTTCACAGTGGTGTAGTGATAATGGCAGAACAATAACCCTTTAAAATATTCAGCAGGTTCCTACCTAGTGAAAAAAACCTTAAACATCAGTTAAAGAAATAAGCATATATTTTCTGTGAAAGATTTTTCCTCCATCTGTTCAGATGGTGCATTTTCCAACTAAACTATCACCAAGCTTGGTATCTTAGGAGAAAGGAAAACCTATATTTTAAAAAATAAGTAAAAAAACTCCCATCACTTTGTGACTTACTGGACTGGGAAACAGATGATTCTGCTTTGCACAGAAGAGCTATGTGGGATGTGTCAGCTTTGCAACACAGTGGTCACTTCACTTTGGATTAAGGCACTATTTTCTTACTTTTTGATGTAGAATGAGAACAGAAGTAATAGAGCTCACCCTTAGTCATGACAAAATTGCAGACCATGGAAACTTTTACACAGCTCTGTTAGAGCAGGATGGATAATGGGGACAGACAGAGGAGTGGAAACAAGGTCACAAAGGAGCTGTCATTGTCACAGATATGTTTGCAACAGTGCTAGAGTCAGTCCTGGAGTGAAGGACAAACAGAACAACAGAACAAACAACCTATTCTAGCATGATGTGGGCCAGTCTGTAGGAATACTGCTCAGCAGACACCCCAGAAACCCACCTGGAAGGGACTGGGTATTTTCCAAGCAGCTTGGCCATTAGTGCAGTAACACCCTGGAAAAGTAAGGGACAACAGCACAAAGCCCCTGACTCACAAATGTAACTAAACTCTGCATTGATGGAGTGGTTTAGCAGTATCAGGACCTCAATCTCCAACAAAAATATTTAGAGCTTTGGTGGTTTAAGTTAGTTATCCAATAATCTTTCTACAAGCAATCTTTAAAAAAAAAAAAAAAAAAAAAAAAAAAAAAAAAAAGGAAAAAACATGTTTTGTCTTTTTAAAGACAAGCATATGGGATGGGTCAAACAGTAAGCCTGTTGGCATATTGATTCTCCTCAGCTGGATGAAAGGGATCCAGCCCAGTAAATTGATCTAGTTTGAGCATCCTGGTCTAGAGCAAGGTGTCCCTGTCCATGGTAGAGGGGTTGAAATGAGCTGAAATTTAAGGGCCCTTCCAGATCAAATCATACTATGATTCTGTGAAGCTGTGATGAAACTGACATGTGAATATTCAATGGATTTGCGGCACCCAGAACCTTGGTTTCCCCGGGGTCTCCATATCCCAGAGGGTTGTGCAGCCCTTCAGGAGGGCCTGGAGGGATGGGCAGAGAGGAACCTGCTGAAATTCAGCAGAGCAGAGGCAGGTCCTACACCTGGGCAGGAGCAGCCCCAGGCTCCAGCACAGGCTGGGGTGACCTGCTGGAGCAGCTCTGAGGAGAAGGACCTGGGGGTCCTGGTGGTCACAGGCTGTCCATGAGCCAGCAGTGCCCTGGGGCCAGGAGGGACAGTGGGATCCTGGGTGCCAGCAGGGCAGGGAGGGGATCCTGCCCCTCTGCTCAGCCCTGTGGGGCTCCTGCAGTGCTGTGTCCAGCCCTGGGCTCCTCAGGACAGGGACACAGGGAGCTCCTGGAGCGGGTCCAGAGGCTGCAAAGGTGAGGAAGGGACTGGAGCATCTCCCTGGTGAGGAAAGGCTGAGGGAGCTGGGGCTGCTCAGGCTGGAGAGGAGCCCCAGCTGAGAGGAGACCCCATCCCTGGGTGTCCCTGTGAGCAGGGAGGGGCAGAGCAGGGCCAGGCTCTGCTCCAGGGCCCAGCCATGGCACCAGAGCCACGGGCAGGGACTGAGCCCAGCAATTCCTACTGGACAGGAGGCAGAACTCATGTCCTGGGCAGTGACCGAGCCCTGAACAGATTGTGCAGGGAGGGGATGGAGTCTCCCTCACTGGGGATATTCCAGACCCCTCTAGGCACAATCCTGTGCCCTGGGATGGCCCTGATGGAACAGGGAGGTGGGACCAGATCTTCCACTGTGGCCTCTGCCATTCTTATCCCATTCTGGGATTCTGTGATACTGCAATTCTCATGAGTGCTCTTGGTCTGTGTTTGCTTAGATTTTAAGAATGAACTGTTTTGTGACAAACCTCCACAGGGAGGAAATAGTTCCTACCTGTCCAGAAAATCAGAGGGGATCCAACACTTTATCCGATATGGGGATCTGTACCTTTGTCATCTGCCAACATAAATTCACTTTTAGAGCTCTTCATAGTGGCTTTAAGTCACCCATAGGAAATTAGTTAAGGTTTGGGCAGGATGCTAATCCTGAATATTCAGTGAAAGTGAGTCTTCAGAGCAGTAAAAAATGTCTGCACTAACAGAGGAATATTCTTTCTGCACCTCAGCTGCACCATTCAGGGCTGGCTATGGTATCATCATGTTATTGTGCCTCTTTTGCTTTGTGCCTCTAGGAGTATAATCTTATAAGATGTATTCTTAATGATGCCCCTGGCAGACTATGGCTTGGCATCTGGATTCTTTTAAAGGCTCAGTGCTAATTGTAAATCTAAAACACAGCCACTAAATAAAAATACTTTTTAAATTCTCAAATTTCCACTATTTTTGAACAAAAAAGTATTTTTCTTTTCCTCTTTGTTGGCAAACAAAATAATATATTTCTGAAAGAAGCTCCAAAAGAACTACTTTAACTTTGCTTTATAGTTCATATCACTCTTTGCTGTTCATTTAACCTTTGCATTTCAATTCCCTCCTTAAACCTCTCTTTATCTTTCAGCCATGCCTCATACATATTAGTTTCCTACCCCTCCCATTAAACCCCATCCTGAAACCCTCAAAGCTGAGCGGACAGCTTTAATTTCAATTTGCATTGATTTCCTTTTATAATAATAAACCACCCACAAACACAGGCAAACTTTTGATTTGATTTAAAGCCAGCTTTCTGATGTGTCTCCAGCTTTGCCTTCTGACTTTCTGTCTGTGCAGATGTAAATTATTCAGTGAGGGGTGTTGTAGACATGCCTCCTTTATTAACATCAGTGGGACTTGTGAGGCTGAAGGGAAATCTACCCTCCCCACAGGCATCTCATGTTGGAAATTTACACTTTATGGCTGTGTAGAGGGACCATATATCACCCCACTCTTCATAACTGTTATTCACTCTCCGGAAGGGGGAAAAAATAAAGAGGAAAAAAAAAGACAGATAAAAAGAGGGGGAAAAAAAAAGACAAGGAGAAGAGGAAAGCCATTGTATTCTTTGCATAATACAAGTCCTTTTCCAAATTAAAAGGAAAAAGAACACAAAAATAGAAGTTTGCCACTCACTACAGTCCAAACACGAAAGGCAAGCAAGTTCCCAAAAGTGGGTGTAATTTGTGATGCTCTAATTAATCACACAGTTTCTTACAGTCTGTGTAGTACCTGAGTGATTTTGTAAAACATGATCCGCCCAGATATGATCCAGTTGGTACCTTGTAGCCTTTCCTAGATTTCACTGCAGAGTGGATTTTTAGTTGGGCCACTGACAGCCCACCACCAGAACATCGTGGGATCCACACTGCAGCATTATTTGGCCCATGGGCAGAATAGTATCATCATTGTTGCAAAGCACAGAATAATAAGGCAGAGACATATACTAACAGTTTGGGATAGCCAGATTCATCTGATTCATTTTAATGAGCAACTAGGCCAGCAAAGCAAACCCAACCATCTGTGCTGCAAAGACACTGAATGCTGGAATTTTCTTCCCCTTCATCGTCATATTGCTATATCAGCACATGTGCTAACTTCAAACCTTTCCCATAACACATGTGCTCCAATTGCAATCATTTGGATGCAATTTGGTTTATGCTTCCATTTCCCCCCTGTTGATACGAGCGGGGCGGTTGCTGTTGCTGTTGGAAATGCTTTGACATCTCTGTCTCCATTTCTTAATGTTCTTCTCTGTGACCTTGTCCAATCAAATCTAACAGGTACTGGCACAAGCTTTTGTGCCTTGATCTGAAAATAAGCACAATTATGTGCTAGTTGTTTTGCGAGTGGTAATTGATGGTGCTTAAAAAACATGCATAAATTTCCCAGTGAGGTAAACAAACAGGCAGGATCCTTGGTGCAGGATGTGAAAGTGCAGGAAAAGGCATCTTACATGTTCTTTCATTGAATATTAAACTACTCAGTTTGAATTAAAGCCAGGTGACCTGCAGGAAAATGCAAGCAAATAAAAAGATCCTGGTGTTGTAGAAGAAACCAACAGCAGCCTGAGAGCTGGCAGCTCTTTCAGTCATTATTGCCTTTTAACGGAAATTAAAAATTTAAAAACTCAGCTCATTTCTACCAGTTCAGGCCTTCAGTTTATGCTGCTGTTCATCTCAGGCTTCCTCTGCAGCTGTAAAGAGGGAGAGAAAAAGTCATTTCAGAATCACCAGGACAATGTCCTCTGTTCAAGACACGACAGGCTCTGCACACTGCACTGTCCCTCCCTCCCTCCCTCTCCTGTGGAAAGCTCCCTGTCTCACACTTCACTTAAAACCTTTACCTCTGCAAGGTGTGCTCAGAGGCATGAAGACCCACTCAGAAATGTCACCACAAGCATGCAGCATCCAAGGGGCAGACACATTATCTGCCAGTGTAGGCAGTGTGACCTTTGAGCTGGACACTCCGTGGCCGCATCTGTGAGTCCTACCTGGCAGAAACATTTATTAATTAACTCCTCTGCTTTAGAGGCATAAACAAGTGCTTGTGTGTGGCTTTTCACCCCTCTGAGTGGATACAGAAGCTCAACTGACACTAACTCAGGGATTTCTCCAATTGCTCGAGGCTGCTATAACCCTATTATTAAAATTATTATTGGCTTAAAATGAGGTGCGTGGAACAGTGTTGGATGCACTGATTCATGATAATTGTGGTAGCACCGTTTCTATCTGCTGAGCCAGAGGCATTTGGGAGCTGATATTTGTTTCATTAACAAGCAAGGATGTTACAATGCTACCAGGTGAAGCATATTGCAGGTGTTAAAAGACTGAGTGAACAGAGATCAGTGTCAATAGTTGAATAATTTTGATTATTATCTTGTTCAGCTGAAGGTGGCAGGATAAAAAGCCTGCATGAGGGAGTTATATGGTGGGGAAAAGAGGAAACCTAGATAATGGACAAAATGTGGTCATGTTTAAAAATAATGACAACATTATGTCTTTGTGCTCCTTCTGTGGTGAGAGGATTAGCCTGTAACATTCACATGGATATGGCAATGCTGTGTGAGAAGTTTTAGGGAACATCCATAATTTAATTCATGTTTCCAGAAGTCTCTCTACACTTATTTTGACATGAATTTTTCTGCTAACTTACTAACCTACTGCCTCAGTTTCTGTTAGATAAAGCAGAGCTGTCTTCTGCATTTGTTGAACACCAGCTGTGGTCTTGCATGCCTTCTACAGAACCTTTTCCTTCACTTCTGAAAGTTGTTTTACTCATGCCCCTCTGAAATTTTAACTGAAAAATAATTGTTTATGGGTTTTGTGTGTGTGTGTGTGTGTTTTTTTTTTCCCCAGAAAAAATATTGGTTAATAGATTAGTGGTTAATTAGTGGTTAATAGATGTTAAGTTATAACAACATTGAAAAAAATTTATCATCCATTTTCCTCTGCACCATCAGCCTGGTAAGGTTTGGATACAAATAAATTTTTCTAACAGGGAAGCCTGAAATGAGATGTTCCAGGATAACCCTTTGTTCTCCCACTTGGGCCTGGATGAAACCTCAGGGATAAACTCCCCTCCAACCCCTCCAAAACTGGCTTGTCTGGGTTAGCTGAAAACAGACCCCTGAGCAAATAATGACAAATCTCAAAGAAATCCACAATATGTTGTTTTATTGAGAGAATTGAAATGTTTCATTTCACCACAACAGATCAGACACCTGAATTGAGATGTCTAAATTAATTTAAAAACTTTGGAGTGCCTGACATCTGCATGAGCCTCAAAGATGCAGCCCAGGAGCCACTGGAGACAAATACCTTTGCAAAGTGACAGCTGGAGGCTGGGTGGGGAAACCCAGAGCATGCAGGAGGACAGGAGAAACACAAGGTTCTGCAGCATAATATCACCCAGAGAATCACAGATGTTGGTTTCACAACATCCTTTTTATTTTTTCTTATTCTTTTTGTGTTTGTTTGTTTGTTTGTTTTTTTTTTTTTTTTTTTTTCCCTGCATCATGAAACTAATATATCAAGAAAAATACAAAAAGTGAAACACTTCCCTACATTTGAAGCCACTAAAGAATTCTGTCCTGCTCAAGGTTATTATGGGGGTTGAGCAGAAAAAAAACTTCCATGTCTCCCTGCCTTCCAAAATCAAACAGAACCAAATATTTTTATTTCCTCTCCCCTTCCCAAATGTCTGCAGTTTATTTTTTTACTTTGGGAGAAAATTGCCTATGACCCAAAACATTGTTTAATGAACTTGTGGCATAAATGACAAATCCACAGCAGAATAATTCAGTAATTTAGTTGATTATGTGGCGGATAAAATTAATCCAAATAAGGATTTATATGGCTACAATATTATTAAAAGTTTATAACTGTTTGCTAATTGCATCATTAATGAAAATTAATGTGGGTACATGCACTTAAGTGTTTCACCCCTTAATGAGGAAATGGACAGTGATGTGAAATAGTACTAATAATTAATACTAATACTTTCTAAGACAAATAGCATGTCCAAGGCTTTGCCAAGAGAAGAAAATACAATTATCTGGCCTGTATGTGGTGTCCATGAGTTAACATTCTAGCTAGAGTTGTTGAGAATAACCCCTGGTGATACAGATATATCAGAAAGAGATCCCATACCACAGAAAAGGCTGAACCTGAGGCAGAAGTTTCTAATATGTCATGTTGGACATTTAGTTTGCTATTTGTAATTCACATTTGCATTTGCAAATACAAATCATATAATTTCCCTCTCGTTGTATGGTAAAAAATAGATGTAGAGGCAAAGGGAAGATGCTTTGGCTGCAGACCTGTCAGGGCAAGAGGCATCAGAGGACCTGCAGGTCTTGTAGGCAGAGCCTGCAGCAGCAGTAAGGGCTGGAATTCCATGTCAGCTACCTGGGATCCCTGCACAGTGCATTCAGATCTGCTTCATATCAAAGGCATCCTGCATGCTTGGTTGAGAAGCATGAAAGACAAGAATACTTATCTTTTTATGAATCTTAGACACTTTGTTCACTATTTAGAATGTGCCACAGCACTTCATGCTAACAGTCCCAAATATGTTCTCTGGAACATATTTATTTACAACAACTTTTTTTGTTTGTTTTTGGTTTTGGTTTTGCTTGGGGTTTTTTGTGGGTTTTTTATGTGTGTTTTTTTTTTTTTAATGACATTAGAAATCTTTTTGCAACATTCATTTTGGTGATTCAAGTCAGCACTTAAAAAATGGCCCAATTTTAATTTCCTTTTTTTTTTTTCTTATAATATTTCAAATGCCATTTCCATCTTCCTGGGAGAGCATGATAACAAAGACAGTAAGTTGGATGAAATAAAGAATCAAGAATAAGAACTAGAGTCTATTTCAAGTTGAACATTCAAGGATATACCCATGTGCTCAGGTATTTTATTTTCCCTCGAGTCAAATTAATTAATCTTTAATTCATGCCTATAAAACTAAAATTATTTCAGAGCAGAGAATGCTTGTACCTCATTTGTAAAATAACATATATGATACTTCTTCTTTATGCATTAAGGAGGGCACTTGCACATTCCTAGTGCCCTGTTGAAGCTTTGTCATTTAGCACAAAAAAGTTTCAAGATTCCTTAGATGTAAGGAGGGAAAATAGATTAAATTCCTGCAGGGAGGAATTGAACATAGCTTTCCCAGTCCTGGAGGGCTTCTATAACCACGGTGTTACTGTTATAAAGACAGTTTCTATCATTACATTTTCAATCTCATTCTCTGGAGGGAAGCTTACAGAATGTAACTTGGATTCACTGTATGTACTCTTCTGAAATACAGCCATGAGATCCAGGGATTTTGTTTTGTTCTTATTTATTTGTTCTGGGCTGTGAGTCCACCCACAGATTAAATTGCTTTTGTCAATTATGTCTTGGGGTGACATAATGAGAATTAATTGCTATTTGTAAATTGCAGTGATCTCTGGTATAAATTCCACTGCATATGCCAGGTCTTTTATTGATGTAACTTGTTTGACCATTTTCAGGCATTACATGGAGTAACTGGAAGTTAACTCCCTTGGGAGTTAATTTACCTTTCCACTATCCTGTGTACCTTGCATTCAGAAAAATATCTGACCAGGCACCACTCTTTCCTATGGTTTCTGCTCTTAAAATTGATTGAAAATTTATACATAGGATTGCTCAAGTTTCCTTACAAGCTGGAGACAAATCTAGCAGTTAAGATTCCTAGTGAAACATTGCATTTTTCATTGACTCTCCACTATTTCTTCTTTTTTAAAGAGCAACTTTAAAGCATGGTTGTAGAGATGTATGACACCTTTTGCCTTGCCCTTGTTGTATATGATTAAATTAATGCAATGAAAGGAATTAATTTGCCCTGACTATTAAATGCCATCAAAGGACTAATTTTTTCCTATCAGTCTTCCTCTGCCTCTGTGTTTTGAGTTTTGCCTTTCTTCATGGTGACTCACCCTGGTAGAATGTTTTCCCAAGGGATATTTGTCTAGTAGGTAGGTGATTTTATTTCTCATCTTGGTTAGAAGGTCACCTTTTGTCTGTTTACTTTGTTTTGCAGAGGTGTATTCATCTTTGTGCTCAAAACCCCTTCCCAGCATCCCTCCTGTTATCTGTTATATCCTGTTATATTATTACCAAAATAATCTGACTTGGAATGTCATATTAATTGCATCTACTTTTGAACATCCAGCTTGTAGATGTTTCCATCTGGGCCCTAATAATGGAATGTTTTGGGGTTTTCTTCTTCTTAAAGCTCCAAACAAAAACAAACAAACAAAAAACCCTGCACAAACTATAGAGAAAAATTTGTAGAAGGAAAATGTATATTTAGATTAAAGATTTTTTTTTTTTTTTTTTTTTTTTTTACCGTGAGGGTAGTGAGACACTGTCATGAGTTACTCAAAGAACCTATGGCTGCCCCATCCCTGGAAGTATCAGGAATAAAAGTATTTAATGTAGGATAGAATAGTCTCCATTTAAAACACTCTTTTTTTTTTTTTTTTTTTTCATAGAGAAACAGTGATGAGTATCTCAGACAGAGACATCTGTATTGTAACTGTCTAAAGCTAAGGAAGATGAATCCCATCCAGAAAAGAGAACTAACAGTATTGTATCAAAGACCACAAGAATATATTTCCTCTCTCTTCTCTTCTAGGCAGAGGGGAGCTGGCCACACATCACAAATAAGATAAAAGGCACAGCCAAAGTGAACAGATTAGCACAAAGCCATATGTAGAACCTCTCAAAACTGCTGACAAATAGTGCTGAACTTCTAACAAAATGCTAAAATTCAAAGCCTATTAAAAAAATAAACTGTGGGGGTGGGCACATGAAGGAGAAGGGACTGGGGAGAAGACAAGTGATATTCATTTAGTAAATTGTTCAGTGAGAAAGCCTCTAGCTTGTCCCTTGAGGTTGTTAAGTGTTCTCCTGCATTCAGCAGAACAGGAATGGTTTACATCACCTCTCCTATCAAAGAGATATTTGGGCTGCCTTCTCTCCAACCTACTTAACATCCTCATTTACATCTAGCTTTCTGACTTCTGTTAAATTTGGGCTCCTACTCCAGTGTCCTGCTACATGCTGCCATTCTCCTGTCCATCATTAAATTACTGCCTTTTCTTCTTCTCTTCCTCCTCCCTTCTTTTCTCTTCTTCTCCACCCTGCATCTCCCAGAGGTATTTGCATTTGTGTGGCAAATACACTGATTCTTTTCACATGGTTTGCTCCAGCATGACATGAACTATTTAATTGTAAATTATTAAGTCATCTGTACTTTCCTGAAATGATTCACAGTGGAATGACAGGAAATTATTCCTAGTGGAGTGACAGGATATGATATGATGAAATCACGATTCACATGTAAATTGGATGTCTGCTGATAGAAATCTGAAGTCCACAGAGAATTCACAAAAAGAAAATGCTGCAAGGCTTATCCATTGGTTAGATAATTTATTAATGGATAGCCCTTGTTTTAATACTATCTACTCGTAGTTGTTAAAACCCCAAGGGGATATTTTTTCCTTTCTTTAGTTGTAGCTTGCTGTGAAAATTTTAGATAAACAGCACTATTTCTAGTTTTTATATACATTCTTACATATATATTCCCCCTTAAGTATCTCAATTGCCAGCCAAACTCAAACACATTATCCATATATAGATACAACATAAATATTAAATATATGAATATTTAAAATATATTTATATAAAAGGATTGACCGCTAGCTGGCATAATTCACTGCAGTTTTATTACTTGAATGGAATTGTGCCAGTTTCATCCATGCTGATGTTCTGTAGACCACAGATTAAAGTGCACATAGATACTGTCATGCATCTTTATTTTTGTTCCTTCTACAAAGCTGTCTGCACAAATAATCTCTTTGGCTTCCTCTGATTTACTTTAAAAGTGTTACATTAATTTTAAATGTAAATTGCAATAATTAAATTTGACCTTATAAACTATCAGATGTGATGGGAATTTCCCTTCCTGATTTTTTTTTATCTTAAATTGGAAAGGAACCAGATCAAACAAGCAGGGAATTTCAAAGTCAAAACAAATACCATCCATGGCTAGGGACTCTGCTACAATAACAAAAAAGAAAACATATGTATGTATGTGGGTGTGTTGTGAGTGTATAATATAGATGTTAACCACAAAGTATCCAGCATCTTTAAATTTGTTTGTAAGACTGGCAGTAGCTCATCTTTTGTTGTTAAGGTGAAAAAAAAAACAAAAAAAAAACAACAACCCCTCACAATCAAAGTGACCCACATAGATATATGTATTTTTTTTCTTTTTTTAATAATGGATACTTTCAGATACCTCCTAAGGTCCTATTCCTCCTGTCATGTTTAAAGGGTTTATTGTTTCCAGAAAAGCTTTTGCTGCTCCCTCTGGAGACTGAGCTGATCTAAGGTAATATTAATTCTGTGCCTCTCGCTTGTCGGAACTCGACTTCAAACGGAATAAATGAGATGAGAGCTGAAAGAGAGGTTATGCAAGCTGTCATCCTCCATTGTGTTGGAGGCATCAATGACTCTCAGAACAAATTAGGTGTCACTCTACTAAATCGCAGTCAGAAAGGCAAATCAGTTTATAGAAGACTTATTTGGTCTCCTGGAAAGCTCTTGCATTCAGAGCACGGTTAATCTTCCTTTTCTTTCAGTAAATTTAAAAATCCTCGTTTTTTATTTCTTTTTTAAATCGAGGTGAAGCAGAATTTCCTCATGATGAGTCATAATGTTCCCCATACAATTTATGCTGATTAGTTCAGTCTAATTTCTCTTTCTTTAAAAGGAGAAAAAAAAAATCCCACAGAGATTTGTTTCACTCCTAAAAGAGAAGTGACTACATATGTTTTATTAGATTTCTTAATTTGGGGATTTTGGCTTTGGAAAGAAGTCTGTGGTGAAAAGAATATTTGAAAAAAGAAAGGAATATTTGTGAAGCTTGCCAAGTATGAATTGTTCCAGTTTTGTAAATCTCACTAACTCACTAATTCTATTCATTCTTTGTTAAGTGACTCCCAACCTATAGAAAAGGGATAACTACCTGTTTAATTGTTTCTCTGGCACTTGATTTAGCACATTTTGTTTTTTTCTTTTCCTTCCCCCAGTAAAGAGGCTAAAAGGATTTTGCAATCTAAGTTGCACAAGAAACTTTTTTTCTTTTACAATCAAGTGATGTGCTACCAGGTCTTCACAGAGACAGGCTTGCTCAGCCACTGTCTGAGACAAGAAAATTGCCATGCTTTAGCAAGATCAGGACAACTGTGGAATACACCTCACATAAACTGAGGTACCTATTCTAGTTCTAAAATTGGTCATTGCAAGGAATGAGTATGGTGCAAGAGGAGCAGGTCTGCAGAGTGAAAGAGCTGCAGTTGAGGGCCATTTTACATTTCAAAATACTTTTTTCAGATTATCTTTAACCTAGACTTATGAACTTGGATGCAACAGATTCTTCAGGACATCAAGTCAATTTTCAAGAGCATCTCTCAGTTTAGCTTGATCTAAAAGACCCTCCATGGTGTGCAATAACTGGGAGAGAACATATTTCCTCAAAAGTGTGTTCTTGACAAAAGCTGGAGATGTGACATTAGTTTCTCATAAAGTTCAAGATAAATGAAAAGCGCAGATTCTTAAAACTAAACTGGTTCTCAGGAGTCATTATGTCACTTTGTGATTGAAGTTGTGACTTGGGAAACCCAGTGTAAGGTTTCTCATGACAAATGACATTTAATTTGCTGTATTTTAGAGAAATCTTTAAACTTTGTCAGAGCCACATTTATTAAGCTTTCTATGGAAGACATAGAGAGAGCTAACTGAATAAAACAGGGTTTAAGGAAGACCTCAAGCTTATTTAACAGTTCCCTAAACTTTCTAGCGGGAAATATGGAAGAAAACCCAGAAATTAACTCTCCTTATCAATAGTTATTCAAGTAGCTAACCTTCTCCTCGAGCAGAACATGTGAAAAAAGACAACCCAAACAAGAGAGGAACCAGAGACACTCCTTCTCCATTCCAAATGACAGGAAAATTGTCTATGCAGTCGAGGAGTGGGGAGTTCTGTAACTGAAGGACCATCCTGCTTACTTTGAAACAGACTTAAAATCAGTCCTCTTATCTTTTTGGCCAAGTTCTGAGACCATACACAAATTGTGTATTTGAAAATTAGGCTTTGTGAATCAGTGCCATTGAAATGTTTCTGCATCAGGAGATAAGCAGTGCACTTTTGAATCTCCTCAGGCACAAGGGGGATCTGAACCCAGATCCCCCACATGCTGGAAGGTGGATCTAAGACTTAAGACATAAAAACATAGTTAATTCCCTCCATTCCGACCTTAAAAATAATAACAAAAAATACTTTTGCCTGAGCTTGTTTGTTTGTTTTCATGAAGATGAGACAGAGGGATTATGTTTGAGGATCCCAAATAGAAAAGAAATTCCTCTTTACTGGCAATGTTAAGGTGGAAAAATTTTGAAGTGAGAGGGATATTTATCAGCATTTCATAGAATCATGGAAGTTTGGAAAAGACCTTTAAGATCATTGAGTCCAGCCTTTTACTCAGCAATGCCAGGACCATCACTAACCCATATCCCCTGCTTTTTGTAGGATATCCCCATATCCTACATGCTTTTTGAACACTTCCAAACCTGATGTTGCCACCACTTCCCTGAAGATTGCCCCAAAAATCTTAGTAATTCTCTACCTCCCAAACACAAAATCCATTCTTTACATCTTGCCACAGTGGCTGGAACCTAAAAAATTAAGCTATGTGATAATAAATGGATCAGAATCAGGATGTTGTCGTATGAGAAGCCACATTCTCAGGGAACATCACAAGAACTCAATGTCTAAATGTTTATGGATTGTAAAATGCTATTGTAAAGTAAAATTTCCTAGATAAAAGGAGGAAGGAGGATCAATATCAGTGTCAGCTCTATGATATTCAAGTGATGACACCTCCCTTTTTTCTGAGCTCCTTGTGAAGGCTCCCAAGCAGAGGTTCTAAACAGATAACTAAACATTTTCTATAAACGTTTCTTCCAAATAACAAACATATTTGGTTTGACTGAACTCATACATCATTTATACTCCCTTTCTCTTCGTATTTTGGCTATTTAGATAAGTGGAAAGATTCCTTGCAGAACCAGCTCAACTTTAAGCATATTGCAACTATTTGGAAAAAAAAATTCATATTTATTTTGGGGAGTGCCCATGGTGTAGGAGTCACTTTGATGAGTTTGATGTACAAAATAAAGTAGAGGAAGGAGCTTTCAGACAGTGAAGCAGCACAGGCCTGATAACCCAGAAGATACTGAAAAGAGGGGCATCCTTTCTAGCTGAAAGCTGTCTTGTTTTATCTTACATTCTCCTCCTAAGATAGGGGGCAAAATCAAGGCTAACCTTTTATGTAAAAAAGATGTGCTTTCACATGGGCTGATTTTTCTGGAGATAGGTATAAAGTTCTCACAAAGGCAATATCTTTGTATGTGTGTAGTACCCTAACCTCAACTGCTCAGAGATAAAAATGACAAAGTACTCCCACAGGTAGAAATTTGAAAATTCCTGAAAATGTTGAACCATGTACCTAACTATGTTTTCTTTTTTCTCAGACAGTGACAAGGTTTAGATTTACCAAATGGAATTTCTAGAGATGTTTGAAAGTTAATAAATAAATAAATCTCCCAAGAAAGGTGGATTTCTTGGACAAAGGGAAAAAACACACTGTGTATACCACACAAATTGTATTCAAAGCAGTGAGAAAAGCTAGGCATGCTGATGCTAAACCATGCTTATGGTTTCACTTATTTGATGTGTTCATGGAGTGCATCAAAAATGGGATGAAAATCGGTGAAAGACGGGAAACAAAGGGAAGGAATAAATAGTCAGTGGCACAAGGTGAACAGTGGGATGCCTCTCCTCATTGTTCTGCATTAGATCTCGTGTTTGAAATCTGTATTAATGATCTTGAAAGAGGGTAATACTGAGGTTAGCAAAACTTGCAGATGACACGAAGTTATTTAGCAAGCACAGACCAGAGAGATCGTGAGGAACTTCAAAGAGACTTAGCTAAACCATGTGGGGGCAAATGAAGTTCAATGCCAGTAAATGCAAAGTAAGCCATACTGAAGGGAAAAATATAAATTAAACTGCTTGTACATCTGACAGGGGTATACATTCACTGTCTCAACCAGGAAAGGAATCTGGGTATCAATGAAGACAGATTTCTCTACCATATGCAGCTGTAGTTTTAAGAAAAAAAAAAAAAAAATTCAAACAAGATGTGAGGCTTCATAAGAACTGAGATAGGGATTGATGCAGTAAATACTACACAGCCAACCTATAAATCAAAATGTGGTCTCATCTGGAAAAAGTTGTGAAGTATGATTTCACTACTGTAAAAACAAAATAATAAAAAATAAGGAAAAAATTGACAAATGAAAGTGATCCTTTGGGGAAAAAAAAAAAGAGGAAAATAATCTGTCACATAGAATGATTGAAAAGATTGGGAAGAGTTACCTTAGAAAGGAGAGGGACAAAAGGACATAATGAAAAGATAAAAATAAATGACTGAGGGAAGATAAATTAGGTGCTCCTCTCCTCAGTAAGTGTCAGGACAAGACAATGTGCAATAAAATTAAGGAGGCCGGCAAGTTCAAAACAGATAAAAGGCAACAGTGTTTTTTTTTTCCTACAATGAGTGATAGAGCCAGGGAGCCTTCTGAAATATCAGAATTGATAACTAAAGGACACTTCAAGTAAATATTTTAACAGATAACAAGAATTGCTAAAGTGGAAATAAAAAGGTCAAATATTTTTGGGAAGTATTTGAAAGCTCTCTTTTTAAAGCCAGATTTCTTGAAGTTTCATTGGAAGAGCTCTTCTAGCCTTGTGCCCAAATCCCACAAACTTTGGAGGAAAGAGACCCTGAGGACCTAGTAGCTCATACTGGGGTTAGTTAACATAATGTGATTTCTATATTTGAGCATGCTGAGCATCAGTCTTCATGCTCTGCACATAGAATGTTACTTCAGCTTTGCATCAAATATTTGTTTCCAGACATTCAGCCAGGAAAAGTTCCTTGGCACCCACATGGCCATTTAGGAGGAACACTAAGGATCTGTGTGATGGCCCATGTTTACTGTCCCAAATTCTTTTACACACAGTGCTCACAAATCATGGGGATGAGACACTGGGCTACAGGATTCAGGATCAGTCCCACCAGAACAACACTTTTTCTAAACTGTGAATAGATCCAGGCTGCCTAAACTGATACAACCTGTTATTATTTGTCCTCCCCCTCTCCTGGGCTGCTTGCTTCACCAAATCATCAATATTTATCTTTCAGAACTGCAGGTTTGCCCACTGAAGGTGTGATGAATGCCCCTGTGTTTGTAGGCTGTCAAGCACAACAAGGCTCCCACCTCATTGAAGCCTTGGGTTGTGAAGCATCAGAAACTTGAAGGAGTATCAGTCCATCCCAGGGAAGGAGCAAAGGAGACACGTTCCTCCCTTCAGCCTGGAGTACCCCACATCTGACACTCTGAGTGCTGAGCCAAACCTCTGCTGTCTGGCAGCTCTCTGACACTCCTCTTTACAGTCATTAAAATGGAAATGGCATCTGACAGACATGAACATCATTTCACTTCCAGCTCCCTCAATTATCTCCTCCTTTCCACTGCCCTCCCACTCTCTGTGTGGTGAGAGAAATATGTTTTCAGAACTGTCATTTTAAAGAGTAAATACTTGAACCATCAATAACTGTGTGCACTTTGCCCCAGCTGAATGAAAACCTCCTTTGTGAGCATAGAAGCAAATGATGCACAGCTAAGTAGAAAGAAGCTACCTGAATGTACTTATTTCAGCTAACTATTTCTGTATTATGATAGCCTGCTTCCAGTAGATCAAAGAAACCTGGCAGTGTTGTTTTTTTCACACTGTGAGAAGCACAAACATCATTTAAATGCCCCCCCTCAAAATATTCATGCATCAAAAATCCGTTGAAGGCTCAGTCTATTCCCAAGCTGGCTTTCAGCCAACATTGTTATGTTGTTGCTGCATCATGATGGAAATAGAAGACAGCAGAAAACAACAAACAGCAGAGAAAAGTCTTTTAAAACAAATCCAAACAATTAAAAACAAAACAAAACAAACAAAAAAAAAATTTACCACTATTTAAAATTTCAGTGATAGCAAAACTCACTGATAATTGTTCAGTTATTGATTTAGCTTTACAAAATGAGATTTTAAAGGCTGAATTCTAGGTTCTGTATTCAGAGCTTTTCTAACCCTCAGTCTGAGGGTTTTTATTTTGTTCTGTAAAATATATATAGCACATGGATGCTTTTCTCACTTGATGGAAGTGCTATAGTTTCACTGAAGCTGACAATTACCTCTTTCATAATGAAGGTCAAGTAAGTAAGGAGATTAAAAGTAAATGGAATTTCTTGGTATCTGGTGAGCTTTTTCCAAGACACAGGGTGAATAGTCTTGCATCAGACCAATAATATCTTCATGACCTCATATCTGAGAAAGCTGTGGAGTTTCTACTTAGATGCTCGAGTAGATGGAAAATCTAAGTAAGTTATTCAAATGTTTAGTTGTCCTTATCTAATCTTATAATTAAAAAACAGAAAAACAAACAAACAAAAAACCTGCGAACATCTCATGGTATACAGAGAAGACTTTTTAGAGAACACAAAGAGGAAATCTGCATCATCTTTTTGAATGCAAAAAGCACCCCTTAGTTAAAATGCTAGAATGTCCTTTGTTCTGCTAGGATAAACAAAATCCAAATCTCTCTCTTCATTCCACGAAATTCATAAAAAACAACCATGTCATCATCCCAGGAAGAAGCTGAGGAAGCTGCTAGGCTCTACAGAACTTGGACTTACTCAAAGGTTTCTTGGCAAAAGTATTGGCAATCCCTGTCCTGTGCGCTGAAACTGAGGCACTGTGTACACAGAGCTGCAGCAGTACAGAGACCCTCAGAAGGGCAGTCTGATTCAATTTCAGCTGCATGGATGTAATGTTTGCATTTGATTTTCAACTCTTATTTAATAAAATATGTGTCCCTTTACATGTACATATGTGTGTGTATATATATATATATCTGTGTGTGTGTATATATATATATGTATATGCATATGCATATGTATATGTATATGTATGTATATATATATACATGTATATGTATATGTATATGTATATGTATGTATGTATATGTATATGTATGTATATATATGTATATATATGTATATATATGTATATGTATACTTGTGTGTTTATACATATATATACACATATGTATATGTATGCTTGTGTATATATACATACATATATATTTTTCTTTTTCTATAGTATATGCACATGTATAATCCTAACTCTGGAGAAAGAAATAACATTCAGAATTACAATCATAGAAACATCAGGGCTGGAAAACACCTCCAAGACATCAACTCTAACCAAATCACTCAGTCTCAGATGAACATCAGTCTCAGATCAAGTCCAGTGTGAATGGCAGCATTCCCAGAGCTCTTCCAGAGAACTGCTGGTGGGAGGCAGATGTGGATTTCACAGAACCATGGAATTGTTTGGGTTGGAAGGGACCTTCAGACCATCTCATTCTACCCTTGCCATTGTCAGGGGCACCTTTGACTATCCCAGGTTGCTCAGAGTCACATCCAACCTGGCCTTGGACACTTCCAGGGATGGGGAATCTACAGCTTTCCTGGGCAATCTGTGCCACCTCACCACCCTCACATTGATTAATTTCTTCTTCACATCTAATCTAAACCTACTCTCATTTAGAAGTCGTTGCCCCCTGTTCTATCATCATGGTTAACAGAGATGTTGACATAGAAATGTGTCTTAAGAATGAGTAGTAAAATGCCTCATAAGTCTAGATGCCTATGAGTTTTGGTGGTTGTGAAAAAAAAAAAAAAAGTCTCTATAAAATAATTTATATTTATGTAGATCAGATTTCATCTAGACTTTGAGAGATATCCTTAGAAATCTTGATTTCTCAGCTTCAGTTCTCCAGTTCATGTTCTTCTCTGGTGACTTCCAACACAATTCTCTAACTTTTCTCCATTCTGTGCAGCCCTGGTGCCCTGGAAAGCTCTGTGATTCTTGGAGTGCAGTACATGGGAACTGTGGAAACAAAGGTCATTTGACAATCTTTGCTGTGAGCAGGACAGCCTGGACCACTTCACTCTCTTCCCTTCAGCCTTTCACCATCAGTTCTTTGGCTCCCCTGCAAATTCTTGTGGAATTCATTGTTGGAGATCATCTCTCTGGTCTTGATGTCTTTTAGGCAAGGCAGGGCTGTCATTTTAGGCCTATGAGCTATATTTGCTGGTTGATGGATGCCTCCACATTGCCAACTGAAAATCATCCAGAAGTCAGCCATAGCAGATGTGCCATGTAATTACACTGTCAAGGAAGAATTCCAGACATTGGCCTGGTAATTTTAAGAATCCATTTCTGTCCATCAGAACATTCCCAGTTACTTTTTTCCTAGATATCCTAGCATTTCAGCTTTTTTTTTTTTTTTTCCTTTTCCGTGATGAGATATGTATTTCAGCAGAATTTTAAGACACAAAAGCCAAGCAAGATCTCATGTTATATCATGCCTATGGCTGACACATCTTGAGCTGGGAGTCTAATCACCCTAATCACCCTTCTTATCCTCCTTAAGGGTAAGGCATGTGAGACAGAGACCTGCTTGCAATCCTTCAGAGCTGAGGTGGCACAATTCACCCACTGGAGTGATGATGCTTTACATCTGCTGGTAAGGAAGCTTACAGTTCAACTGGCCTTATTATATGGGGACTTCATTTAAGAGACTAAATGCAGGAGAGCTGAAGCCACAGACAGGCAAGGAGACCTATATAATAATTTTTTTTTCTTTATTAGACCTCAGATACAGCGTGAATCAAAGCACAAGGTGCCAGAGTTCCAATGTTACAGCATCTGATATACTGTGCTTTGGGCACCCTCACATTCAGGACAGTTGCTTAGCAACTGGGATACAGGCTGAGGATATAGAGAGTCTGGGATCTTTTCTCTGCCCAACACGATTAGCATGACTTGGATAAATTACTTCACCTTTCTGCATTTCTCTTTCCCTTTATACATTTATTTATTCTGTCTCCTACCAAATGCTTCAGCAACTCCTTTGAAGATATCACAGCCTTCATGTAATGAAATTATTCATCTCCTATGAAGCTGCAGATCCTGGACAATGACTCGGGTGTCACCTCCTTTTGCTACCTGCCTTTCACAGGTGATCACCTTCTCCTTAACAGTGTTCATCACCAACACAAAAGAGCTGCCACATTCACTGCATAGCAGTGAGAGCATTTCAGCAGGGAAGCTCTTTTAGTCTGTGTATGAAAATTTCTGAGTGCAAACCATTTCCAAAAATCTAAGATGGCATTTGGCAGAATGTCAGTAGACTTTATACAATAACACTATCCAACTAGACATATTAGGAGAACAGAATCTGCAAGACAGCATACTTTTGGCTCTGTTACACATTCGTGCTGCTGCCACAACCACCAGCACCAGAAAATAAAGACAGGTGGAAGGACAGTAGGGCTAACATTGGACCTTTGTGGAGGCATTCTTTGCTTGACTGATGGTTTGTAACTGCTCATCATGGACAGTGAGCTGAGGGGTTTTGTCGTCCAAGTAAGGAGCTCTGGCTGATCAGCAGATGAATGAAGAGTTGGCTCCAAAGTCTGTAACCCTTTGATTTCATGGTTGTTTTCTACATCCTGATCTCTCTGCAGCTGCCACCTCAAAGAACAGGGTGAGAGTAATTGTGTTGGCTTGCCTCCAAAGCCTGGAGGAGTAGTCACTTGCTACTCTCCCAGATTATCTGCCAAGCAAACAGAAAGGTTAATGATGTAGAGCTTGATTACTCTGGTAGAAAGAAAGCAGTCAGCTTGATCCAAAAATCTTTATTGTGTGTGTAAGGGAGATGCATTAAAAGGATTCAGAACTGGAATACGTTGTCTCCTCCATTCTGTCTTTGAACATGGGAGTATTTGCCTTCTGGCACATATGGTCTTGTAAGTAATAGCTTTCTGCTGCACATACATCTTTTTGCCCGAAGCTTGTTGTTTAATTTTAAGACATTTACAATAGTTTTGTTGTTAAGAAAGCCAGTCTTCTTCAATATCAGCAGAATAAACATTTGAATGTATGCATCCCTGGAACAGATTGAGCACCATTAGTTGAAGTATGTACATATAAATACATGTTTTTATACAAAAATACATACATAAGCGTGTGTGAGAGACACTGTGTCTGTGTGTATGCATGTATGTGTATACCATAAGCACATGATTTTTGGTGCTCATCTCTGAGATAAATGTAAACAAGGTGTATCAAGTAAAATGCATCAACAACTCTGACAACACCCCAGAAGAAAAAAAAAAATAAAGCAAAGAAAAAACACAAAGGGATGAGAAGCCAAAATAAAAACAATCAGAACCTGCCAACTAAACAAATGAACAAAAACAAAACTACAGGATTGGGAGGATAAAGGAGATCTTACCTTGGTTGGAGACTGTAAAATTTGGTTAGTTAGGTGTTTATAAAGCCTGGCTTCCTTTTGTAACAGCATTCTGCTTTGTGGAAATGTTTAATGATATAAAAAGTAGCAAAAACGAAACTTTATCAACCCACATAAATTGAAATCTTTCAGCCTTTGGTTAAAAACCAGAATACTCTGGCCCAGAACTGAAATACTGAAGCCAAAGCCCAATATATTTTCTTCCACAGTGGTTTATGGACTTTATAATTCAGAAGCATTCTTCTTACATTATTCCTTGGGGATTTGATTCTTTGGCAGAATCATATATTGAATCTAGGGAGGAAAAATTATTTTGTCCTCCACACTTTACCTTACAGTGACTTCTGAAAAATTTAAATTTTTAGGAGGAAAGAAAACTATCTTTGAGATTGGCTCTACATTTTACTTACCTTATGGTGAAGAACCTGGAGGAAAAGAAGTTCATGATAATTTGTTATCTCTCTTCTCCTGCCAATTCCTGATTACTCTAACACAGTTTGTGATTTGCAGCTAGTTTAAATTACTTTATCTAAGGAGTTTCCACTTTGGCTTTTTACATTATTCATATTATAATAGAGCTTAATATAGTTATCTTTAAAATGAAAACTCCAACAAAGATGTTTTTGTTGAGCACTGGATGGGTTTATCACTTCTGTTTAACACATTGTTTTTTACTAGATTCTAATTAAAAAATGGCATTTATTAACTTCTCCTTGAGCTTGTATTTATATTTTTGATGTCACTTAAGGGGAAATCAGGGTGCCTGTACTATATTTCTAAAGATAGCTGCAGGTCTAAGATGTAGGGACCATGTCTCAGCCTCAGGGCAGGTGTGATCCCTGTCCTACTGTGTTGGCTGCTCATCTTTTTCACCTTGTGTCTTAAGATAAAATGCAATGGACATCTACACAAGTGTTTCAAGCACTCTTAGGGAAGAAAACCTCATCTGAAAATAATAAAACATAGGAAAAATCAACAGAATCTTAGTGGGGAAAAATATGGTGCACTCATGCCACTGAGGAAAGAAGATTCTATAAGGCAAAGAGCTAAAAACCAAGATGAAAAGATCTCTATTTATAAGCAAGAGGATTACAAGTGGGAAAGAAGTGAGTGAAGAAAGAATTCAGGACAAATGAAAGCAGCTATGGAAAAAGATCATCAAAAACACAGAAAATGTTTGGAAAAGCTGGAGGGGGAGGAAGGATGCCACCAAAGTTGCCTGGAAGTCACAAGCTGACAAGTCAAGGCAGGCTTTCAAAAACTAAAAGTCAGGAAATGTCATTCTTCCTAAACATCCACAGAGGCCCTGGGGCACAACAAAGGAAATCCACTACAGCTGCATGGCAATTGGTAAATTCTTGTTATCATGCTATGTGCCAAACTCCTTTCTCTTTGCTCCCCTAATTCATCTGTCAGCATGTGGGGGTAATCCAGACATTGAAGGGACTTGTGTGCAGAAACGTCAGCTGGGAGACAACCCTCAGCCCTTGATGGGGAGATGAATTTATAAAAATCTCAAAATACAGAGGAGAGGAGCAAGAAGCTTGGTTCTGGGAGGAAGAGGTGGCAGAGAGTGGGCGAAAAAATGAGGCCAGTTTTCCAAACCACACTAGCTCAGTAATTAGCCCTAGAGCCATGGCTTTAAAGCAGACAGTAAAGATTAATATCATGCCATCTGAAAACAATTTAATCCTATAATTTTGAGTAAATAATGCTTCAAGTTTCTACAAAACAGAGGCTCCACAAGAAAACATTCATGGCTCTAATTTTTGAAACATAAGTGATGTAGCATGAGTATGTATATGTGTGTGTGTGTGTATATGAAAACTTTTTATTTTTATTTAACTGACAACAAATACAGTTCTGCTTTATCTTCAGAAGCCACAGATGAGGATGTGTGGGCTTTCTGAGCTGGATTACAGGCCACTGAAGAAACCCAGAGGAAAGGGAGGATAAAAAAAGAGCTATCACTTTGCCTAGCCAGTGACAGCAAAACTCCTTCTTCTCCACTACCTGCACATCCTTCTTTGCATAGCAAATATCATCTCTCTGGAACAAGACATTTTCAAGACATTGTGAGCTGCTGAAAACCTTTCTGGTGGTCTAGGTAGGCCAGGATTTAAAAGCCAGGCTCTGCTGGGGGAGCTGGGAACAGCTGGCACAGAGGATGCTGAGAGTGCCTGGTGATCCTCCGCAGGGTCCTCCAGGGGCTGAACCCAGCAGGTTTACAGGTGTTTTGTGCCTCTGAAGTGCCTCCCTTGTGCTTTCATGTGAGGCATACCTGCCTCTAGGGTGTAAGTCTTCCTTAAAGAGGGGGAGGAAATTGGTATTTGTGTTGCTTCACTGTCTTTGTTATATCCCTGCTAATTACAGCACTGGAACAAAACCGAACACAACATTAAACCACTTGTCCTTACAGGAGAAGAGATTTGGGTGGATTAACCTGCCCAAAAGATGTCTGTGAGGTACATTTAGGTACATTTCTTTCTGGGGAACATCTACTCTGCTCTCTTGACTGAAGGCAAATACAGAAGATCTCGAAAATGAATGATTTTTAAATATCAGTTTCCATTTGCAGCATTTGATGAGACTAGGGAAGGCTAATGTAGGTCTTAAAATAACATGATAAAACAGTTACCTTTTCTAAGACTGATATCAGTGCAAATTTCCTTTTTTTCTTATTTTCTTTCTCTCATTTTAAAGGTGACAAATTTGATGTAGCATTTATTACTCCAAATGGCAACATGACATGCTTAAGAACAACCTATGAAAATAGGGAAAAGGAAGGAAAATACATGGAGTTTTTGTGCATAAAAATGGTGTTGGATAGAAGATTTCAGGATTTCCATTCCCCTGAGCTTGTTTCTTCTCTTATTTGTCTTTCCTCCATAAATTTACCACAGTGTCACTAAGTTGATGTTTGAATATACCTCCAGGCATTACTCTACACCTAATAATCCTACAATAAATACATTGTGTGATTGGTACCAAAAAAAAAAAAAAAAAAAAAAAAAAAAGACAGCATGCTTTTATTTAGAGTGGTATAAAAATCTCATGTAGATTTAAAAGGATAGAGCATTTCACTCCCCACAGTTTCAATTATAGTAGTGTTATCAGTAGCAGGTGGAACATTCATGTACTAGAAACTTTATTAAGAAAAAGTTCACAAGACTGTCTTCAGATAACAGGAGCAAAATACAGTAAATGAACTGTAATAGAAAATAAAAAAAAGAAAATCCAGTAATAGACCACAGGCCCTCTAACACACCTCTTCTAATTATAGTTTTCAGTTTCCTGCAAAACAAGTGATAATCCTTATGTCAGGTGTGCACATTTGGAGATGGAGTATATTTTCACCAGATATCCCAAACACTGTTTAAAACAAAGGATATTATTGCAAAGAAAAACAGAGATTACTCTCATTTTTCAGACCATAGTGTCTCTCCCCTTGCTCGGGGTGTCAGCAAGTTCACATTGACACTCTTGCCTGCTTAGACTACTGCTTTATTTTCACTAATAAAATAAATCATTAAACCCATCTCATTGTCTTTCTCTTAGCATGGAATGACACCCAGGATGGCAGGGAGGACACTCAGTGTCCATAGTGCAGCTCAGCAGAACAGGACAGATGCTCAAAAAACCAATTTCCAATCAGGAGCAAGCCAGTAGAGAAACCAAGTGAATCAAAGAGTGGTGGGAGGCTAAAGTTCTACAAGGCACAGCTGAGGGTACTGGGAATAAAAGAGGTTCAAGGAGAAACTTCTCCCTCTCTACCCCTGCCAGAAAAGAGGTTAAAATTGGAGGGCTGGACTTTTCTCCCAGGGAACAAGCTACAGGAGAAGGGGAAATTGGCCTGGAATTGCACCTGGAGGTTTAGATTTGATCTGGGGAGTTTTCCACACTGAAGAGAAGCTGAGCATTGACACAGGCTCGTGTCAGCATCACCATCCCCAGAAGTGTTCAAAACACAAGTGGACATGGCACATTTTGTTATGATTTAGTAGTCATGGTGGTATTGGTTGAAGGTTGGATTTGATGGTGTTGGGGACATTTTCCAACCTTAATGATTATATAATTCAAAAATCTTTTTGCCTGAATTGAGGATTATAGCTACATATAGACAGGATTATATAGCTACATTGAATTAAGTCAGATATTGGTCCAGGAAATCTTTTCACTGCACCATTTCATTACAGATGAGCAATTAGATTTCCAGTAACTCTATGATTTCTTTTTTTCACCTGCAACTAAGTAGTTTATGATGAAGACATTGATAAATCATTCACATTTTTTAATAAAATGAAAAGTATGGTCTGCTGCCTGCTAGCCACAGGAGCCATTTAGATTTCTAACAAAGATTTTCCAAATTAAGGAGCAGAATGAGTTTATGTGTATGTGTAAGTGAGTAAAGATGACTGTTTTACTTATTTTATAACATTCATACACATTATGATCTTGAAGCACTTGAAGTCAACCACATAAATATATATAAAATCCTTCCCAAAGCTTCTAACCCAATCATTCTTCTTTTGCATTGTCTGGGGTTTTCTTATTCTTGATCTGTCAGGTCAGGAATCCCAAATTTGATCTTTTGAACTGGAGGTTTCTTTGGAAACCCTTCAAAACAAAAACAAACAAGCAAACAAACAAAAACCAAACAAAAAAAAAAAGCACAAAACAAAACAAACAAAAAAATATCACAAACAAAATGAGCAGAAAGCAAAATGTTGGGCTTTAGCTGATAGACCATTAAAAAAAAAAAAAAAAAACAAACAAAAAAAACACCCATGATCCTGAAACCTATAATTTTACACAAAACAACTATGCTTCTCAATCCATAAAGAGAAACCCAAATCCTTCCAGAGTGGGGCAATATTCCTGTGCTTGTTCTCCATAATAAGATTAGCCAGGCCTGTAAAAGAACAATTACATCACTACTAAGCATTTTAGATTTTAATCTTCTGAATTCAACTGCTGGAGTCAGAAAGAACCAATAATTTATTTTCTCATGGGGTGTTTTTTCAGAGACTTTTTTATGACATGTCCAATTTAGGCTGATGAGAATGATATGTACTAAAACCAAGTTTTAGTACATGTAGCATGCATTTGTCTCTGAAGTCTGTGAGCATGTGAGTCATAATGGCTTCAGGTTGTAAGAAACATCAATGATGAAAACATTAAACCACAAAAACAAGTTGGCCTTATAATGGTTCATTTGCTCTGGAGAAAAATAAATAACTAGATGAAATCTCTTTTAATAACTAGGAAGATTGTCATGGACTATTCATTTCATCTGGCAGACATTTTCAGGCTATCTCCTAGAAGATTATTATTTCTACATATTTATAAATGACTGTATATATTTATTATACTTTTATTTACAGCCATGCTATGATTCACTTTAGAATTCAAGGCAGAGAGCTATGTAGATCAAAACTCTTGATATTTAACCACAGACAGAAGGTGGGACAGAAATTAGAGGAAGGTAAATGACAAGAAGTTTCATAACTGTATTCAAATATTTTAAAAACACCACAATAACACATTAACAGTGTTTCCTCAGGAAATTAGACCTTTTTGATAATTGAACCTTGGAGGTTTGGTAGCTCTGGATGTGACTAATAATAACTCTCAGCCTTCCAAACATCCAGTTCAGAGGGCTTGCAATTTTTGAAGCTGGAAGGTGATGTTTGCTGGAAATGGATCAATTTACAGACAAGAAAGTGATCAAGAACACAGGGAGGATTGGGGCCCAGCATGTGCCAGGATATGGAAGACAATTATGAGGAGAGAATTCTTGGATTCAGAGATAATTCATTGACTGGGGACTTACACCTCTAACCTGTAACTGGAAATCTTGTTCCAAGAGGCAGTTTCCTGGCTACAGCACTTCTGAGCACTGTCTCTCAGAAATCCCTTTGGGCACCTGCCACTTAGGATCATTTAGCAGCAAGTGCTGAAATAGCAGAGAATTTAGGTTTTCTTTCCCCAACAGGGATGCTGAGCTACAGAAATAGAAATACTTTGCTCTTTTGTCAGCAGTGGATAAAATATCATTTCAAGTGCAATGAGAAATATTGTAAACAAACTGCAATTTTTATGCTATACCTGAAGATGAAAGTCAGTTTGGCTGCTTAATAACCTCACTCTAAAAAATCCGTCACGGAAGACAAGTGACTGCAGGTCTCATTAAGGAAACCTAGCTCTTAAAAAGTTGCTTTGGCAACTTTAGCTATCCTCTTCAGGATTGCAATGCCTTCTGAATAGCAGTCTGATATTTGTTACATCCACAACAAATGTACTGCACATTATTAGGTCAAATAATAATAAGCTGCTGTTGACTCTGGCAAGTATAATTTCTGTTCATCTTTCCTTCATGTGAATATTCACTGGTCAGCTTCTTTTATGTATCATCCCAACAAACATAAGATCATAGAATGGTTTTGGTTGGAAGAGACCTTAAAATTTTTCTCATTCCAACCCTCTGCCATGGGCAGGGACACCTTCCACTGTCCCAGGTTGCTCCAAGCCCTGCCCAGCCTGGTCCTGAACACTTCCAGGGATGGGACATCCACAGCTTCTCAGGACAACCTGTTCCTGAGCCTTAGCATCCTCATAGTCCAGAATGTATTCCTAATATCCAGTCTAAAAAATGTGTTTCAGAGGGAGAAAGGGAAGAACCAGCCCTGTGAGTCAGTTCAGAGAGATCTCTGTGTCTAACATCTCATGGAGGATACAGGACACCTGTGAATGGGGATTAATAGGAACAAGAATCTGTTAGGAAAAGATGGTGAAGAGATGAGAACAATTCTGAAGGGAGAGCAAGTAGTCATGGAAGGACTCAGTCAGTGCTCAATTTCTTTTTTTTTTGTTAGCTTGATATTCAGATCTGAATGCAATGACATGATCTACTGTCTTAGTTTCTACAACACTTTAGAAATCAGTCAGAACAACCTCTGCAGTAAAAACAGCTACTCCGAATAACACTTGGAAAAAAGGGAGGTCTAGATGACTTATAGAAGTAAAAACTAACAAGCACCCTTGAAAGGAATAAAAAGAGGATTTTAGAGAACATTAACATTGATTTATCAAAGAAATGGTAGAAAAATTTGCAAATTAACAAAAAAGAGTTTATATTTCTGAGTAGTAAGGAGACTACAATTGCAGCAGATTTGGGAAAACATCAAATTATATCCTTATAGTGCATAGGTAGAGAGGGTGATAGATGTGAGGCACATTGATTTTAATATGTCTTTATACTTGGTCTTTGTGACATTCTCACAAGCAAATAAGAACAATTCAAGTGCAGTGTAGCAACACAACTGTTCTTCAATAGTTGTATGCTGACACTCATCTATCAGTAGAAAAGAGACAGACTGTGAGGACATTGCATCCAGGAGCCTGATTGGAGTCTCCTGCAAGAGAGGATTTAATTTCTTTATGAATTACTTCAGTGATGGATGCCCATAGAGGTGGTTCAAGGAGCTCAGTGGAGAAATACAAAGCAAATACTTTACATGATAGAATGAGAATTCAAGCTGATCTTGAGAACCTATAAAAATTATCTGAATTTAGATAACATTACTGGAGGAAAAATGTAGGGAGGAGGTTTTTTAGCTTGGAGAAGATTAATAGTTTTTTCAATAGCAAGAAATTCCACAGTTTTGTCTGTGCAGCCTTTTAAAGGAGCAAATCAGATTGAGAGTAATGAATAAAATGATGATCATTTCATAATTTTGTGTAGGTTAAATAGGAGCAGGGTACAGGCTACTGTTCTGTACAGTGTTTTTTTTTTTTTTGGATTTTCACTTTTAAGAAAAAGTGAAAGCTCTTGGGAAAGATACAATTGATATTTTGCTTTGTTGGGGACAGAACACATTGGTCTCTTTTGGTCCCTTCAAGCTCTGTGTTCTTGTGACATTGTATTTTTATGGAGAGTTTAGCAGCTTCCCTGTAGAGGCTGAAGAAAACACACAGAGATTTCTGTGTCTGTGAGCAGGGGAGAAACATCAAGGGTAAAGAACAGATCCTGGGTCTGGCAAATGGAGCTGCCTTATTGGAAAGGTGAGAGGTGGAAAGGTGAACAGTCATGGAAAATGTACTGACTCCTTTTCCCACTACTCACAGCTGGTGAGGCTGTGTAAATTGGTGGCTTTAATCTGTAAATTAATGAGGTACTCCAAAAGATTACTGAAAATTGTGGAGTCAAGAGAGACAAATAAGAAATAGAGGACATGACTTACATTTGTTGATTATAATGAGTATATTTGTGACTGTCACAAATAACCCAGTCAAAGGAAAGGAATTAAAAAGAAGTAAACTTACAAGGGAGAAGATCTTGAAGAAAAAGAGGATAGCACTGTGTATCCCTTCTAATTCTGTAAAAGAGTGAAAAACCATCTTCCATGTAATGTATGAAAAGTTGTCATTATGAGCTGCACTGAGGAAACTCATGTAAAGTGGAACACAACCTGATCTTTTAATTAGTGAAGTAAGGCTGTGAGCAAAGGTGCTGATCAGAGGCAATTCATGGTAATACACATAAATGTAGAGGGCCAATGAAGGAAACATGGTAGTTTTGCTCATCAAATGAAAAGAAGCTTAGAATTGTCTGAGCTTTCAGCAGGGAGACACAAGGCACCTCCTTATGGTCTGGACAAAACTTAAACACATAAGCCTTACAGAAGACTTCATCCCCTGGCCTTTATGTGTGCATAGCATGAGGGATTGAGAACACAATGAACTTCACACAGAGAGTGAAACCACAAAATTAAATCTGAAGCAGCCAGCAGGAGTCTCAAAACCACTGTGGAGGTGGCACAGAGACTTGAGGAGTGGTACCTGGTATAGAAAGCCTCTCATTACCTGGAATAATTTAACTGCTGTGTAAAATCTGCTTTGTTGTCTCATTCTGTCTTGCATGAGGAGCATTAAATACATTTCCAACAGCTGCAGAACCTTTTAAATTAAGGTGAAATTTTGTGTAATGAAAAATATCAGAGAGATTGCTCAAATATTTCTTTTTTGGTTTTTTTTTGGAAAGAGGTAGGTCTCTCTGAAGTAAAATCCTATGCTTTAGTAACATTCCATGGAACTTTTAACTCATCCTATTTTATTCAGCTGATTCAATACCTTCTCTTCTGGGAAGGAAAAGAGCCATCACACATGACAATACATGTGTGCATATTCTTGTGTCTACACCTGCCCTGCCCTGAGCTGGAAGGTGAGCTCAGAAGGTTGCAATGAGAAAAAATGTTAAGAAAACACAAGAGGTGGAAAGTAGCCTTATGTGTGATGAAGGTTTTGTCTGAAGCTGCTGGTCAGGTAGCAAGGAGTGATGCAGCCAAGGGAAGCAGGGACTGGCGCAGCTGGGCTGGTGGAGGCACAGGAATAACTCACAGAGCCTGGTTTGAGGTCCCTGCTCTATCTGTGCTATGTAAGTCAGAGCTGGTATGTTTTTAATAAAAATTATTACAGGAAATCCTCCCTACCAGATTGGGATTTTTTTTAATACAAGTATAGTGCAATCCTATTCAGCTGAGCTATACATAATGCAGGGCAGATTTTGGCTCTGCCTATAAACATTGTTTTAACCCTTTAAAAAATAAATTATACTACATACAACATTTCCCTGCAGATTACAGGAAAACTACAGATTGGGCACCCAGTTTAGTTTGGAAATATTTACGTGCTGTGCTGATCACCAGTCCTGAAAACACAGGCTGAGCAGTCCTTTCTTTTCCTCCCCTGGAAACCACAGTCCTTTTCCATCCCTTGCCCCAAGGGTCTTGGTTAGCAGAATATGATTTGTGGACTTCAGTCCAATTCAGGAAGGAGCAACCTGCTCCTACAAGCTGCCTGGTTTATTTGGATACAAAGATACAGTCTTAACCTCAAAAGGAAACATCTCTATTATCATGCCTAGTCATCCATGTGTGGTGATGGTTAATTATTTATATAAATTTATACCAAGTAAAGAGAGAGCCCTTCAGCTAACAGCGACTTGCCAAAGGATTTTGTTGTGTTTATTATCCATAAATGAATATAAATAATGTCATCTTCTGCTCTCTAAAATAATCTACATAGACAGGCTGCAGGTAGAGGTACCACTAAATGCATTAACATCTGTTTTTGTTTTGATATTAAAACACACAGTTATTTCAACAGAGTAAACTTTGGGATCTTCTGTATATTTCCAACTGGAGCCAAGGCATTTTTTTCAATTGCAGTTTTGGCAATTCTGTTGTCTAAGGCAGTACTCTAATTTGTGATTTTATTTTTTTATGCAGAAGGAAAAGACAGGAAGTATTCCCTTCAAGGGAGAAATGTGTTTGTTTGGCCAGTACCTTAGGTAGAATAGCACCATAGATTCCTCCAGGAATTATTACAAAAATTCTTCCTGCCACTGCTGCTCTTCTTTTCACCTCCTTGGCTGGCTGATGCTTCCCTAAATGCCAGCAGACACTGAGAGGAATAATTTCTGATTTGGATGCTAAAATATGCTTTGATGTCCTTACACGTCTTGTGTAGGCTCCAAGTCCTTTATGCCTCTCAGCAAAATCACAGCCAAGCACTATGCATTATGGAAATATGTGTCATTTTCTTCCTGATGTTTTCCTAGCATGATACTTTCTGGGGATATAACTTCTTTTTTCCCTGTACATTTTCTTTTTCCATTCTAATTAAGAATATGTTTTGGTCTGGTCTGGATGTCAAGTGCTATTGTGAGGTGGTGTATTTTCTTTTGGTTTTCCTTTTCCCAGCGGCACAGGAAGAAATTGTTTGGTTTCTTCTCTGTTCTTTTATCTAAAACATTTAATAATAACATCTTTTAAAACTTGTTATTATTCCTTTCTCTTCTTTTCTAAAAAAATAGCCTACACTTTGTAACTGAGCTGCTATTAAGACCATAATTTTTAACCTATTAGATTGTAATCTTACAACATTGTTGGACTTGGATACACAATTCCAGACTTTGAATGAATACAATGCATGATGTCTGAGTTCTTGAGCTTAAATTCTTCCTTTGAATAGATTACAGCAAGCTCAGAACTAAATATTTTCTCATTGCTACTGAGTTTAGAAAGTCCTTTCTCTATTGAGAATACAATTTTAGTGTGTCCCAGCTTCCATCCACTATCAGAACTATGTATCTGTATTTATGGACATACACAAAGACATTTCCCATTGAAGTCACTCTGTATATGATCAAGTCTTTTTGAAAACTTAGCACTTTATCTAATTGTTTCAATAAAAATTTCGCTTTCCACCTTTAGCAGCTTATTAAAAAAAAAAAAAAAAAAAACCAAAATTGGCCCAAGAAGCTTGTGCCTGCCCAAGATTAGAGACCCATAAGCTCACTATTTGCACCACTCCCTTCTTCATGACAAACTTCTGCTACTGCTGCCAGACTGACAGCTCTGCTGACTGGATCTAATTTTGTTGTGCCAAGTCTGTAGCCCTCAGTAGGCAACCAAGCATCATCAGCTCTGTCTTTTCCATGTGCAGCTCGGGGGGAAAACTGATTATCATAAACATGTTATTTGCAGGAGTTTTTTTAACTTTTTGATTTACTCCAATGCCCTTCCACCATATAAGTTATTTGTGGTCCCACTATTTCATGCTGGAAGTTGTAGTGCTAATTCTAAATATACAAGCACAGCAAATTCTTCCTTTCCTTTGCTTAGTGTTGGGTTGATTGATACAAGAGTCATGTGGAAAGAAATCATCATAGAATTCTGGAATGGTTGTAAGTATCTTTAAAGTTCAATTAATTCCACCCCCTAACAATGTCAGGACACCTTCCACTATCCCAGGGTGCTCCCAGCCCTGTTCAGCCTGGCCTTGGACACTTCCAGGGATGGGGCAGCCACAGCTTCTCTGGGAAACCCATTCCACTCATAAAAGATTATTTTTTTTTGCAGCTGCAAACTAATCAAACCTAGATTAGTTTTAAATCCATTAAAAGATATTCCTTGATGGCTCAGAGACTGATTGAATTGGTTGATACCTTATAATTGCCTGGCTGCATTTTCCTCTGGGTGAGCTATAAGTACTCTTTGGAAATTCTCTTACTATACAAGAGATAAAATATCATGAGACTTACCTAGGCCCAGAAATAAATACTGGGGTACATCAGAATTGTAACAGGAGGAGGGGGCAAGAGAAAAAAACTTTGGCCATCATTATAATACAAAATGTCACATGCAGAAATGAATGGGGTCTATTTTCACTCATTTTGTGTGTAATGAATGTTTCAGTGGTTTTATATATACAGAATTACGCCCACAAATGCCTGTTTAATGGCCTGCAGCTAATGAAAATTGAAGCAATGAAGATGTCATCCCTGATCCTTCCAAGCTTATATAACACAAATGTTTTTCAGTCCTATACTCCTCTGAAAGAATATGTTAGAGACTTCTCAGAGTCCAAGCAGGAAGCAGTGATAAGGCTGTGCTTTCTTTTGCATCACTTTTACTTTTTTGCAGATTTCTTCTGCATCATTTTTACTGCACTGTGGTTTCATACCTGCCAGGAAGGCTGGGAGCGTCCTCAGAGGGACAGTGTAAAATACTGCACCATCCAACAGAGAGTGTTTCACTCCTGTTTCATTTGAACAGGGACAAATATTGAGACCACATACAGCAGGATGCTTTGGGTGCAGTAATTTCACAGAGCTGAAGAAAGGGACTGGGAATTCTGCAGGCACTGCCTTAAATACTCATCTGGGAGGAGAGCATCTCATGGTCCTTAATGTACTCAACTCC
Source organism: Oenanthe melanoleuca (assembly GCF_029582105.1). Taxonomy (NCBI): domain Eukaryota; kingdom Metazoa; phylum Chordata; class Aves; order Passeriformes; family Muscicapidae; genus Oenanthe; species Oenanthe melanoleuca. The sequence goes on along the minus strand of NC_079362.1, from coordinate 72,975,594 downwards.
ACAGCACCCCTGAAAATCAGGGAATTGCTGTTATCACTATTTTATGCTTGAAGAACTACAAGGCTAAGACAGTCTAGAAAAGATATTGTACCATAAGCCAGGGGATACATTTTTGATGGAAAATCTCATGTTTTTTACCCCCCTCAAAGGGAAAAATTGTGAATATAGGTACATATGGATTAACCAGTGATTTGCTTGTCATTATCAGGGCTGTTTGAATAGACATAGGATGCAACAGCAGACCTGACTAACAGTGTCACCACAGGGCTATTTTGGTTCTTCTTTATCCCAAAATATAAAAGTTATTTTGTTCCCAGGTCACCTTTTGCCTTCAAAATTTTTTCTCATAGTGACCAAGTCATTGGTCAAAGGACAAATTTCAATTTATGCAGGAGTTAAAAGTGCTCCTGCAGTGATTGTATCTGTTTCTGTACATGCAAGGGCAGGACTATGGCCTTGCTCTTTATTTTGCAGAAAGTCCAATTTATAGGAGACACAATAAAAATACTTAGATGACAGGAACACTCAAAAATGAATTAAAAAACAAAAAGAATGCTTGATATGGGCTTGACAACTGGAGTAGGAAGTGAAGGCAGCAAGGGGAAATTTATCAAAGTTATAAAGCTGAAATCTTAACAAACACAGCAAGACAGAGACATGTAATGAGCCAGCAATTGCTGGAGATATGAATGGAGATATGAAAATTCAGGTATAAAGGTTGCTTTGAGAGCCCTTTCTGTGGGGGAATACAGCAATAGAGAGTGAGTCTCAGAAACATAATTGTCACTAAACTTGTAGGATTGTAACTGTCCACAAGGTTGGCAGCATCACTGTTAGAAATAACAGGGTAATTTTTTGCCTCCACTCAATGTCAGTACCCAGCAGGATGGAAAGAAGCCTGCTTCCCTCAAAATACCATGGAGAAAACAGCAATGAGCATGATATAGCTGTGGACAGGCAAAAGTAGAGAGTTTGCAGAGCACAGCATTTCTCAGGACACTTAGAGGTGCTCTGCAGAGGAAAATGACACTCAGCAGCTTCACTCATCCCCTGCTCAGAGGAACACTTGCTTCAGGTTTCTCAGATTTTGGAAAACAATACCTCACTCAATCTGTAAGTTTAAAGTGACACCAAGAATGACACACCATTCTTATGAAACTTGGATATCAACAGAGATTTTAAGTATTCTGACTCTGTGAAACAAAAAAAACCAAAAAAACCCCCAAAAAACCACCAAAAACAAAAAAACAAAAACAAGCAAACAAACAAACAACAACAAAAAAAAAAACCAAAACAAAACAAAAACAAAAACAAACAAAAACATAAACAAAAACAAAAACAAAAACAAAAACAAAAACAAAAACAAAAACAAAAACAAAAACAAAAACACACCCAAAAATTTACTGATATGGGCTAATGTTGGGAAGGAAAATGTTTTTGCTTTAACTCTTATAAAGTATAAAACAAACATGAAGAGGAATTGGTGCAGAATGTGTTAGGCAACAAGTCTTTTTGCAGGGCAGATCCTTGTTTTTGATCAACTCCAATAACCTTGACAAACATTACTAGCAACATAGGATGGTTTCAACCTGAGGCTCTTCAGGGTTGCTTGTTCTCTTCTTTGTTTAACTCTGACTTCTATTAAAACTGTGGGAAGTGTCCATGCTGCTGTCTACTTCTCTGTAAGCTCAGGGCTTTTGAATCCAATTTTGTGTGACTGTGTTTTTTGGAGTGCACAATTTGAAAATAGGTGTTGTGCAACCTATGTTTATGAAATGGGCAATTTCCTAGCACACTAAAGGACACCTTCGCTTCTTACACTCAGTTTGTGAAAAATTGATTGAGTGACACCAGGATCCATCACCTTTGCCCTTGGTACTGAATTCCTGTTGACCTATAAGCCAGATGCTGCCTCAGACCATCCCTGTGTCCAACCTACACTGTAAAAATGAAGCATGTATTTTTGAGATAGACTTTTGTGTATTTCAATGAATTCTTCCAAAACCTTGCTTCCTGATTCCACTCCAGACCTTTAAAATATTTGAGGGCTTGTGTTATGAATATGTAAAGAATAATAAAATTATTTTAAAAATGGGGCCAAGACCAGGAACATCATGAACACGCTGAATTTTAAGAGGACTTATCTTAAAAACCACAGAGAACAAATATGAAATCAGTGTCTAAAGAATGTTCAGCACAGCCTTCCTGATGTTCCATCAAGTATCAGCTGCTAACACCTCAAAACATTTGTGTTTCCTCATTCAGATGGTTGCATACATTAAAAGAACCCTTAAGAAAGAGAGTTAGTACTCAAATATTCTTATGCTTCTTTGGGAATTGCATTATTTCACTGTCCCTGAAAGATGAACAAAGGCAGTGATTTCCAAGAGCTTCATGGACTCAAATCTTCTGGCCAGTAAAGGGTTGTGGAAAAATCTTTCAAGAAACAGATACATTGAAGGAAATGTCCTGGCAGCATTTCAGCACCCTGAAATATGTCTGTTTCCCTGGCAATTTCAACCTCAGTTGAAACTTTGATGTGGCATTTTTCCTTTCCTGATGAATTTAGGTGAGAACACCCTGGGCATCTCAGACAACTCTCACTGAAGGTGGTGAGGCTTTGCACAGAATCAAGACTAACTCAATACTTTTATCTAGTCCAGGATTATCACCTGTTCTTGCTGTCTATACGCTCCATGTCAAAATATTACTGAGCAGAGTCCCAGAAATTATAAGACAAGTATGAGTCTGTATGTGTGGTCATATATAGGTAAGTTTTTCCTTTATCTTAAACCCTTCTTCTCAACAAAAGAACCATACTGGAAAGGCCTACAAGATACTGTAAAAGATGTGGATAACAAAGATAGCTCAGGCATAACCAGCCTGGCCCAGGCCCAATTGACTGGATTTTGGAGTCTGGATTTTAGAGTCATGTGTGGTAGCTCTTTTTCTCTGTATTTGTGCAAAGAGAAGGAAGTAGGGAAGAGCAGTAAGTGAAGAAAATGTTGAAGAAAATGTCCCAATGTCAAGTGTATTTTATTTACATGCTGAATCTTACTAAGTGGTCTTGTTTTTTTCTTGCATTGCTATCACAAGCAGGTTTATTTGGATGAAAGAAAACCCAAAGTGCTATTACCAGGTAAATTCCCTCTATGTTTGTTTTTTAAAATAAAGATTAAACACATACAACTTTTATACTTTAATGAATTTGGGCCTGTTCTAGCTGGGTTGATTTGTTATCCCAAATCCTTGTGCCATCATATTAATGACTGCTTGCATCAAGGGGCACAAAGGGTAATCCCCCATCTCTGGCAGTGATTGCTGTGTAATTAATCAGAGACTGCTGCTGGAATGAGGACATTGTAATCTGATGCATAATGAAACTTATTAATGGTGTCCTGCATAATTTATGGGATCTAATCACACTAATGTAGGTATAACATATAAACAATTTTCTTTCATTAAGTCTATGAACTAGCTTGCCACAAGAAACTAAGGACTAGGATCTTTTATTTTATCCAGCTGTTGCTGAATTGGCCCATTTTAGCAGATGTACAGGAGTAATTGATTTCCTGTAAAACCCTAAAAGCAGCCACCCCTAGGAGGAATATTTGCAAACATTCTGCTCTGTGGTATTTGCATTCCCATTGTTCTTTATCTGACTGAGGTTTGAAATCCCACTGGGACAAGCACTGTATAAACAACAGTGAAGAATCAACTCCTGCTCCAAGTAGATGACATTTTATAAGGACAAAAAGGACCAAAAAAAGGCAAGATTTTTTTTTCCCCTAGGTCTCTTAAGTGAAGTTTTGAAAGCAGGAACTGAAGAATTGAGAAATTAATAACCAGATGCATAAAAATATTTATTCTGGTACCTTTCCTAGTTGGCTATTTCTATTGAACTCCTCAGCTCTTGGAGATATACATATACTCAATTATGTGACCAAAATAGAAGATATATAGCTAGGACCACAGTAAACAGAAGAAATAGGATTTAAACTGGCATCTTTTAAATCCCAAAGTGTTTACTTTAAGAATAAACAGCTTTCTTTACAAGTGGTTTTGAAAGTAAGGTTTTAAAACAGCAAAGTTAGATACAAATATGTGCAGAGCAGCCCCATAACCAGTTTGTTAAAGGAAAAAAAATTACTCCAAACCAAGATCTCGCATGCCAAATTTCAGCTTTACTTTAAATTTTATGGTTGTCGCTATGAACACCTGAATATAGTGGTTTATAATGGCTCCTCTGACAGGCTGTTATAACCTCAATGGTACTAACAATACTACTATAATTAGTGACTTTTGTATTGTATTAACAAATGCCAGAGTGTGCTACCAGTCTTCCATACGACTTATCCAGGTTTTAATTAGTGTCTATCTTTCTTTTCTTTGTGGAGACATACACTTACTAAAATGACTCAATGCTTTGCACCGTGTACAGGTCAAAATATCCACCTGTCAAGTGGGTTTGGAGCTGCATGGAAGGAGGAAACGACTGGCGACGTTTTATTAATGGAACAGATTGCATATTTCTCTAAATAGAAATGGGGCGAATTGTGTGACAGATGGATCAAAACCTTCCCGTTGTTGAAAACCAACAGATGAGACAGACTTCTCTTATGGCACTAGCTGGATAGCAAGATGCTGATTAACCAGACCTGAATGAATCTTCTGCCCCTTGGCTCAGAGTGTTCATGAGACCCTCAAGTACAGGGTGATTTTTCTGTATCATATTCTACATCTGAGCAATATGGATGTGGTCTATGGCTATGTTACATGTTTGCACTTATATGGATGTATAAATATCAACACAGGCACACACATAAAAGTAGCATTAAAAAAGCATTTCAATTTCCAACAGGAATTGTTTCATAATCAATGTTTAAATTGCCATTTACTAATACTGGAGTATGTCTAGTGTTAATACACATATGTATGAATAATATTGCCTAATTTAGTAGGAAGTCCTACCTATTAGAAATTTAGAGCTTCATGTTACTGAAAAAACATGTACCAGTTTTTGAAACATCTCCCATGGCACAGTAGCTATTGTGCAGCCTATGAGAAGAGCAGTTGTGTACAGTCAAACTGGAATAGCAGGATTCCTTTAAACAAGTTGTTAACAACACATTAATCATTACAGTTTCCATCCTACTAAGAGTGACACAGTACTTCCTCTACTGAATGTCACTGCTAAGATATGGAAATGCCACTCTTCACTGTTGTTTCCATGAATGCAGGAAGCTTTACCTGTTCCCACACATATCATAGGTTTCAGAGTCTCTGTTTCCGTGGGCTAACCATAAAGGATGATTTTAGTTGTTTGGTTTCTTCTTTTTTTTTTTTTTTTTTTTTTTTTTTTAACTTTTTAAGTGTAAAATGTAGATGCCACCTATGAAGAGCTGTCATTTTCTCATGAAAGAGCACATCAGGACTTTTGGTGTCACTTAAATAGGAGAAGCTCAAAGAAGCTGCTGAGGCAATAATGTACATTCAGGAAGCAATTGTGAGTGAAGGAGGACAGGCACAAAATCCCCCAGCCTGCCAGGAATCTGGCAGATGAACCTGAGCGTGAGGATTTATCCTTAGGTGTGTTCCCAGGAAGAGCAATAAAAGTGATAAAGGCACTGAAACAGTTCACACACTCTGCACTGGAAGATGAACTACATGCATAATGTGTGTTTTTAGCACAGCCAAGTTAAGGGCTTGGTGCTTTGTAAGAAACCAATGGTTTGTTACACAGAAGTCATAATAGTTCCTCCTGGTCCTAAAATCTCCACATCTGGCATTTATTCCTAAAGAACTACTCTTATGGGATGTATGTTTCTATTTCTGTTACAGAGAGAAGATGGTGAAGGAAAATGGTTCATTGCCAACCTGAGGGTTCACAGGGCAATTTGCATAAATACAAATCAGTGCCAGGAAGGCTTTAGCAGTTTTAATCTTTAACTGACCATAGTAGAGCTCTTTGGAGGAGATGTGACAGGGGATTCATTAGACTTTACAACCCAGGAAATACCAACGTGTTTAAAGAAGATGCTCCCATGACTCACAAAATGCTGTGCTAGCTCCAGTAATATTTGGGACTTTGCAGAATACTGCAGGACAACATCCATTTACAGGATCATTAATTACATCTCAAGCTATCTTTGTGTTAAGTTCTATCACAGTGATGTAGGATTTCGTGGTAACTGGTTACAAGGCAATTCCTGGGGGGAAAAAAAAAAAAAAAAAAAGGTTAACCTGATAGAAAATTGCAGATACATTAACAAGCACTAGCTCAGCAATAACTCCTTACTGCACCTTAAATTGTGTGAAGTATTTTATGACCTCTAGGCTTTTTCCTCTCCTTTTAACTTTGTAATGCTTAATAACAGTTATACTCAAACTGCTACACTGCCTTAAAAAATAAGAAATTAATTATGAACACCCCATTAAATGTTGGAGGAGTACAGTGTCCACAGTTTCTTTAAAGCATCAGTGAGGTAATTTCACTACTGCCAATTGAACAGTTATACAGAATACATCTAAATGTGCTCAGTCAATGAATCCTTGGAGTGTTTCTGCTTCATTAACTGTTTACATGGTGACCTCAGTAGAAAGGCTTTAGCCTGATGAAATGCCTGCTTTGCATACTGCTGCAGGCAACAGCAGAATATCTGTTCCTGATTATTCATGATAAACTCAAAATTTAGGAGTAGCTCATCAGCCTGCCCAATACTGCCCCATCAGCTCTTGCTGTGTTAACCTCTCAGCAGCTTCTGTGAGGCTGCAATAGACATCAGTAATGTGCCCTTCATCTTCCATAAAGCCAGTCAGATATTTTCATGGGTGTTTCATGAATACTGGATACTGGACTTTGCATTTGAATGGGATAACTACTTCACTTGTTTTTAATGGTGCTGTTATTTGCCTCATGAATTACAATGCACAGGAAGCCCATGATATTTAAATTTTATGGCACTGTCTTCCAAAGTAACAACTTTCTAACTCAGCACAAAGTGAAGAGAAACAATTTACCTTACATGAACTGCTATTTGGTTGACAAAAATAACCCCCAGAAGAACACTGACTATCCACATTATTACCTTGGATATCCCACCATGGGGCTGTGCAGAGCAAATAACACTCACTCATCTTCTGTTCATATGCAACAATATGGATAAATAAACGGCATAAGTTTAAATTTCATGACAAGAAATAGCATTTCATAGATGCATTCCAGCTACCATGTAACTCACTCTAAGTCAGAAATTCTTCAGAATATTGCAGTGGATTTATTCTGCAATCCAAAAGCTAATGCATCTTTTTGTTGATGAGATAAAGCTTTCATGGTGTCAGAACACAATAATGGCATAATAATTAAGCTCTCTCTTCCCCTTTTCCATTCAAATTTCATTTACTGCCATTTCCTTATTGAGGGAAAAGTGATCTCTATATGTACAGATTATATATAAAATTATACAGGAAAATTTAATCCCTGCATTCTCTCTAGGTAAGGAAAACTAGACTACACTGAATATCAGAAGGGAAACCTTGCTTTTGGCAGGCTCTATTAAATATGTACAATTATCTGAAAATACAGCTAAAGACCCTCACTCAATGCTTTACTTCATTTTAAGTTGCTCACTTCATACTGCAAATTTCACCCATTTCCCCTAAGACACTCTTGCTGTGGTAGCAGAGAAATTAAGGGCTGTAACTGGAGAAAGAGAGGTACTTTAGTCCTCTGCACGAATAGCATTGCTCCCTGGAGGACAGTTGCTAGGTGATGTGTGTTATCTGCTATTAAAAGCCTTGAGTAGGGGTCTTCTGCTGCTTTTTAAAATGCAGCTTTTATATTGAGCTGATGCCTTAAGCTTTAGCTTTCATATTTTCTTAATTCTGCATAACTCTGAACTTCATACAAAGTGTTAGCAATCTCTCATCACAGTTTAGTTAGACAAAACAACCCTTTTCCAGCCTGAGAACCAAGGGCACCATTGCAGCTTCAGGCCCAAAAACTGCAAACAACAGTGAGGAGAGCAATCTGTGAGGATTGGACTTCATAGCCTGAATCTGTAATTGGACAATGAACCCCAACATGTAAATTGACCAAAACTTATAAAAGTGTGAAAACTTGTGACCAAGTATCCACCTTGGGTGGAGCCATGGCCAGGCTCTTGCACTGCCTAAGGTGAATCCTTTGAAGGCTTTTTAATAAATCCCTGCTTTATTCCTTTAGCACTGTCCAGCCTCTGCTCCAGGCAGCCTCTCAAGGCATCAGAGCAGTTGGAAAATGTGCAGCAAAGCTGAATCACAGGGGTTCTGAGGCCGTTTGCACAGCATGCATTTTGCAGTGCCCTGCACAGACACGAGCTCTGGGCTCAGAGGGATTTTTGCCCGTCCTGCAGCAGCTTCAATGCACCCATGGAAAGATCCTCTTCTGTGGGAGAGTGCTGTTTTCCCCCTCTAGAACCATATTACTGTGGAAATCTACTCTGACAACTTCTAACACCACAGTTCCCTGCAGTACTTGCAGCACTGTGGTTTCTCAGGCTGTTAAAAGGAGGCTTTGAGATCCAGGACAAGAGAGTGAAGATGTGAAGACAAGTTGGACCAGATCTTTTGATGGTGGGAGCTGACACTGTTCCATTTATTTTGATTCTGTGACATCAGCCACTGCTGTCTGAGGGATCAGACATAAAATAATATAACTTGGGAATTATTTTAGCAATATCTTCCTTTTGTATTCCCTTTGTGTTTTGAAAAGAAAACCTGTGGAGGGAAAGAAATTATATTCTACAAACTTGGTTTAAGTCAATAATATTCAAGAAAGAACTAATTTTTTATTTAGGACAGTTATGTTTTCAAAAAAATGCTTGTTCCCCATTTTAAATAAAAAGATTTGGGCAGAATCTTAGGTTTCCATGGGTAAGGTTTAAAAATATGTAATTTCTTCATAAGTGCATAAACTCAGAAAAACAGTATAGACATTTCTACATCTTTTACTCTCTCCTTTAGTCATAAACAGGACTTTAACCTTCAGGGGCCTTCTATGGATCACCTAGCAGAATAAACCTACAAGCTTTTAACTTCTGTGAAAATACTGTACAAGAAATAATGCAATTCCTAAAAAATGTCGAGAATGGCAAGAAAATTTCCTGTTGTTTTGTAGGGTCTTTTGATATGTTTACAAGCATAAATATCATCTACTCAAAGCATATAAGTGTAGATTCTTAATCAGAGATTTTATCATTCAAATCTCTTGATTTTAATGAAGTAAAAATATAAAAATATGCTCAACTAGATAAATTATATTCTTTTTCCTGAAATGGATTTATATTCCATTTAATTTTGAGCAAAGTGTTTGGGGCTTTTTTTGAACACAGTAAATAGGAGTATATTTTGCCTTGATTTTTTTCAAGTTGGGTTTTTTTCTAGTAATGTAAAATGTTTTCTAAAACTAGCTTAAATTAATTGATTGCATATACCAGCAAATGCCACTTGTTAAAGAAAAAAAAAAAAAGGAAAAAATCAATTTGAAAGAATATGTGCTACACTTCTGAGGCAGCACCACTTTGGTCACAGTTATTATATTACAGATGGCACTTTCCATCTATCCTCTGACAAAGTGAAAATGAAGAATGTTTCATTTAGGTCTGCCATGTAGATGAAGAGTCAACAAACAGATTTTTTATTTTCCTTTAGCTGTTAAAAATATATCTTAAATGAGGAGAGGAGAGGAGAGGAGAGGAGAGGAGAGGAGAGGAGAGGAGAGGAGAGGAGAGGAGAGGAGAGGAGAGGAGAGGAGAGGAGAGGAGAGGAGAGGAGAGGAGAGGAGAGGAGAGGAGAGGAGAGGAGAGGAGAGGAGAGGAGAGGAGAGGAGAGGAGAGGAGAGGAGAGGAGAGGAGAGGAGAGGAGAGGAGAGGAGAGGAGAGGAGAGGAGAGGAGAGGAGAGGAGAGGAAAGGAGAGGAGAGGAGAGGAGAGGAGAGGAGAGGGAGTCCTGCTATTTTCTCATTTTAAAACTAAGGAGTAGTGAGAAAAGAAAGTTTACAGGGACTTTAAACTTGAGCAACAGCAGTAGTTTTGTAATCAAGGTATCAGCATATGTTTGTCTATCTTCTCATTTGAAAACGTTCTCAAATGACAATATAACTATTTGATTTTTCAGTTTCAGATGCTTTGAAAGTTGAGTTCTCATTTCCATCTATTGAAAGTCATATAAGTTCAAAAATTGAGCTTTTAGTCTCATACCATGCAGATATAAACAGAGTAGAAATAGAATAATAGAGGAGGTGGATGTCACTCTTTTCAAGCCAGTGAAACAAAAGGATGAGGTGGAAGTTTTACCTGGCACCTTGAGAGCTGGCACACTCTCCCATAGCAGAGGAGACCCAATTTCATTTCCCTCTTGCTTTCCAAACCACACCGTCGTGGGACTGCAGGGGACTGGGTCACCAAGTCTTGCTCCCTGTAGCTGAAGCAGACAAGTGAATGACTTGTGCCATTCCCTTTATAAACATGTGAATCATTTTTATTTTGAGTCAGGAACATTCAGAGCCCCATCCTGCCTAGCCTCAAATGCACTCTTGGCTTTTACATAATTCATGGTCATAGGAACAGTAAGACTCTCTGTCTGATATAATTTTCTTCATTGTAGGCAGCATTTATGCTTTAAGATTGATCAGTGACTGAACTTTTAAATTTGCTTAGGTTGCTCTCATTAATAGTGCTGCACTGAAATTCTGGTTGGTGCAAAAATTGTTATTTTTAAAGTTTTGTGACCTGTTAATATTGCAAATATAATTAGGAAAGAATGATAAGGAAGGCTGTCGTAAGCTAAAAATGTAAATGGCAAAAGGAAAAATGTAGCAAAAAGTTGTGTTATCAAAAAATTTAGTAGCTTTTTTTTCTTGAAGAATTGAAAATATTAAAATCTAAGCATTTGAGACCAAACTTTGACCACGTTTTCTGACAGGTATTTAGTATTTTTGTTAGTGTTTACATCAAGTGGGGATTTCACTCTGATTAATTCAGATGTATCTAAGGAAAGGAAAATGTCTTTCATATTTTTCCAGTATTCCCATATACACAAACACAATGGAAAAAAAACCCAACCCAAACCAAACAAACAAACAAAAAAAAAAAATCAGATCCAATCAGATCATCAAAATCTTATGGCATTTGAAATTAATTTAAAATTAATATTATGATGCTTTTTAGGTCATTACATAATTAGCGATGCACTGCCACAGTACCTTGTTTTTCTATTTCAGTTTGTTACTTCCCTATACCTGCAAAATTATATTAAAAGCACCTCACTGTTTTTATTTCTGTCTTCTTTCTTTAGATAAAAACCCTTTGAGACCAGGATTATACCTCATTTTAGACTTGTGCAGTACCCAATATGCACCTCCATCCAAAGACTGGTTTTGACCACTATCCTCTATAGTCATATATATTAGTAATATTAGTATATTAGTAATAACAGTGCAAATTGCAACACTAAAAATTATATTTTCCCTTCTTTTTGCTTTTTGAAAAAGCTAATGATTTTTTTTCTTTTCTTTCTTTTTTTTTATTTTTTTTTTAATACTCTGGGTTTAGTTGTCAAAAAGACCCAGAGTAATTTTTTTAAAATTAAATGTGTAAACCATAAACAGCCACTTACTACCCTGTCTACAGAACTTGCATAAAATTATTTATGGGAAGAAAAAAAAAAATAAAAGGAAAAGGGTTTTTTTTTTCAACAGTGGAGGAAAAGATACAAATTTTTATGTATTGCCCCACCATTTAAATTTTTATTCCTCACATAAAAAACATGTTAATAAAATGTTTTTAAGCATTTTATTGATGTTAATAAAAAAGACATCCTTGCTAGAATTGGTGAATATGAGGTGTTTTTAATTTGGTCTTAGTCTAATTCTACTGAGCTGCACCAACACTGATGCAATCACTATAGCCAGTACCTTTTGCATCATTAATTTGACTTCTACAAACAATAAGGTTTTATAGGTCCCTACAGTGATTATCCCATGAACTGATATGCAACCAAGTGTGTTTTGTATCTAGATATTGAAACTATTAATTGCCTTAATGCCATCAAAGTCATAATCTATCCCAGCAGAAGTGCCTGGGAATAATGTCCCACTACTCCCCAGACACTTTAAAACTTATTTTAAATGTGGATTAATGCCTCATATTTTCAGAGGTCAGCAAAGATATGAATACCAGGGAAAAAAAGATTTAAAATTGTAATCAAGGCTGACAAGGTTATGTGCAGGAGCACAGCAAATAAGGATAATATTTAAAATTTTATAGAGATAATAATTGTCCTTAACTTTCTTCTAAGTTCTTTTTCTCCTGAGTGTCCTGGGTTGGTGTTTTGTCTGCTCCTCTCCCGCCCCCACACCTCTCTGTCTGCATGGAGCTGCCGCTGGTGCCCTTTCCCCCCTGGAGGGGTGGTGCCCCAGGGCTGTGCTGCTTGGCTTGCTTGGCTGCCCGGCTGCTGCTGCTGCTGCTTGCTGCCCGCTTGCTTCTGCCCCGCTGCTTCTGCCCTGCTGCTGCTGCTGCTGCTGCCCCGGCACTGCCCCGGCTCTGCCCGGCTGCTGCCTTCCCCTCTCCCTTCTCTCCTTCAGCTCCAAGATCTGTACCGGCTCCGGACGGGACCTGAGCATCAGAGACTGCCTCCGGAGCCTGCCCAAGAAGCTTCTCGCCCTTCCCAGCAGCGACCGTCTCTCACACTGGTGAAAAAGTTTTTGTCATCTGGGATTGTACTTTCCTGTTGTTGGGAAGTGTTTTCTTTTGTTTGTTAATAAATAGGTTTTTTCCACTTTTCCCCCCCGAGTACAATTCTTTCCGAGCCCAGTGGGGGGGGAGGAATTGTGAGGGGGGCTTATTCTCTGGGGGGCTCCTTTGGAGGTTTCCCCCAGATTTGTCCTAAACTTGGACGTACGGGGAAACCAGAGAAGGTGGAAAAAACCTTACTCTAATAATATTTTGTTTTCAATTGTTTGTGTTGGTATTGGTATGGTTATTGAATCCATAATGGCTTTTGGACTGGAAGCCTGCCTGTATATTTGGTCTTTAGGGTTTTTTGAAGTGTTAATACCCCTGTGGTCTTTGGGCTTGTTCTCTTATCCGGAGATAGCCTCAGTGTTATCCCTAATACGTAGTTTTTGCATTAAAGGGGTATTAACCAAAATATTTATTAGGCTAGGCTTGTTTATGATGATTTGCAGGAGGTTCATAAGAATGTTAGAATCTACTTCAGGGATGTATACTTCCTGGTTTTTTGTTGTGCACTCAATTTATTAGAGGAGAAGCAGGCAAAGAGGACTTCTCGCCTTTATTTTCCTTCTTCTCCTCTGAATCATTTACATCTCTGTTAGAAAATGTTCAGTTCTCCCTGAATATTAAGGAAATCATCTTTCTGGTATTTAATTTAGTAAGTTTTTTATATACTGTCTGCAGCTTATATAAAATGAAGGCTGAGATTTCCAGAGGGGCTGGTAAGACTCCTGATTTAGGAGTAAAGCCAAGCAGAAGGAATCTTGAGTGGAGTGGGAAATGGGAGAACATGGGCCAAATTCTAAAAGAATTTTCTGACCCTACATTCTGGGACTTCCCATCTGACCAGATTCAGGATCCAGTCGAGGTTGCAAAATATCTGAGAGAGAAATGTCAGGATGACCATAAGGAAAAAAAAATCACTGCAGTGAGCTGGGCTTTGGGTATGCTTATCATACCCTGTTAGATAGTGTAGAACAACAAACAAAGGAAAGGGAACAGGGAGATAACGTAGCTCCTATGCCAGCTACTCAGGCTGTAGTTAACACCCCAGGCTCGAGGACAGGGACGAAATTAGAAAGAAAGCTTCAACCAATGGCTGTGGCTACCAGTACAAGGAGTGGAAAGTGCACAAAGAAAACAGATCAGCCAGTGGAGGATGATGATGAGGATGCAGGAGAAGGACCTTCAACACCTCCTGATGTAAAATCAAGTGTTAAAACAACTGGTGTGAGATCAGAAACTAATAATGAGTCCCTTTCCCTAAAAGATCTTCGTGGTTTAAGAAAGGATTATACAAGATGGCCTGATGAATCCATAATTAGTTGGCTGGTCCGGCTTTGAGATGAAGCAGGCGAGGCTACCATCTTAGATGGCACTGAAGTGAGACACCTGGGATCCCTGTCTCATGATCCGGTCATCGATCAAGGTATGATGAGGGAGGCTAACCCTCAAAGCCTCTGGGCATGTGTTTTAGACAGCGTGGCACAAAGATATCTGTGTGCCGATGATCTGTATATGCAGCAGACCAAGTGGAAAACCATAGAGCAAGGGATCCAACGTCTGAGGGAGATGGCAGTGGCGGAGATTATTTTTTCAGATGATGTAACAACTAGGAACCCAGACCTGGTACCATGCACCCCTGTAATGTGGAGGAAGCTGGTGCGACTCGGGCCATCTGAATATGCGTCTGCTTTGGCAATAATGAAGCGGGAAGAGATCTATGAAATGGTGCTCGACATGGCAAAGAAGCTCCGGGCAAACGTGGATGCTGTGCATGGCCCAACCCATGCCAGAATCGCCGCCGTGGAAACACGATTACAAAATTTAGAGGACAAGATAGAGGAAAATCATAAGAGGCTCAGGGAGGAAATTAAGGAGGACCTCCTCCAAATTTCAGCTGCGCAAATTAGACGTCCTGGCACTCAACGTAGACGTTCCCCCGATGGGGAGAGGAGGTACACTCCCCGGGCCGAGCTATGGTTTTTCCTGCAGGATTCTGGAGAGAACATGAGGAGATGGGATGGAAAGCCTACGGCTGCTCTGGCACGACGGGTGAGGGATTTGAAGGAAGGCAAGATTGAAAGCGGAAGTTCCATCCGAAGGAGAGCCGCTCCTGTTGCCCGTACCCAAAGTGCCAAATATGATAGTGATAATGACATGTCTGACCCTCTCGAAGGAACTTCTAAGACGCATGCCCCAGGAAAGAAGGATAAACAGGCTTAGAAGGACCCTGCCTCTAGCCAGGGTGAGGCGAGGGAGAATCGTGTCTTTTGGACTGTGTGGATTCGGTGGCCTGGCACATCGAAACCACAGAAGTACAGAGCTTTAGTTGACACAGGTGCCCAATGTACGATAATTCCATCAAGATATGTGGGGGAAGAATCCGTTTCTATCGCTGGTGTAACAGGTGGCTCGCAGGACTTCACCCTGGTGGAAGCTGAAGTGAGTTTAACTGGAAGGGAATGGAAGAAACATCTTATTGTGACTGGTCCAGAGGCCCCATGTATTTTAGGCATATATTACCTTCGGAGCGGGTATTTTAAGGACTCAAAAGGCCTTAATTGGGCATTCGGGATAGCAGCTGTGATGGCAGAACACATCCGCCAATTGAACACCTTGCCTGGACTGGCTGAGAATCCCATTACAGTAGGACTGCTGAAAGGAGAAGAGCAACGAGTGCCAATTGCCACTTCAATAGTACATCGCCGGCAATATAGGACAACTCGAGATGCTGTGATCCCCATCCACAAGATGATCCGAGAGCTGGAGCGCCAAGGGGTGGTCAGCAAAACCCACTCACCCTTCAACAGTCCCATCTGGCCTGTGCGAAAATCTAATGGAGAATGGAGATTGACTGTGGACTATCGTGCCTTGAATGAAGTGACTCCACCGCTGAGCGCTGCCGTGCCGGACATGCTGGAACTCCAGTACGAGCTGGAGTCCAAGGCAGCAAGGTGGTATGCCACCATTGACATCGCCAATGCGTTTTTCTCCATTCCTCTGGCCGCAGAGTGCAGGCCTCAGTTTGCTTTCACCTGGAGGGGCGTGCAGTACACCTGGAACTGACTGCCCCAGGGGTGGAAACACAGTCCCACCATCTGTCATGGACTGATCCAGGCTGCACTGGAAAAGGGTGAGGCTCCAGAACATTTGCAGTACATCGATGACATCATCGTGTGGGGGAACACAGCAGTGGAAGTGTTTGAGAAAGAAGAGAAAATTATCCAAATCCTCCTGGAAGCCGGCTTCGCCATCAAGAAGAGTAAGGTTAAGGGACCTGCACGTGAGATCCAGTTCCTGGGAGTGAAGTGGCAAGATGGACGGCGTCAGATTCCTACTGATGTCATTAACAAAATTACAGCTATGTCCCCACCTACTAACAAGAAGGAGACACAAGCCTTCCTAGGTGCCATAGGCTTTTGGAGAATGCACATCCCTGAGTACAGCCAGATTGTGAGCCCTCTCTACCAGGTCACTCGCAAGAAGAACGATTTCCACTGGGGCCCTGAACAACAGCAAGCTTTTTCCCAGATTAAACAGGAGATTACCCATGCGGTAGCTCTTGGTCCAGTCAGGATGGGACCAGATGTGAAGAACGTACTGTACTCTGCAGCTGGGAACCATGGTCTGTCCTGGAGCCTGTGGCAGAAGGTGCCTGGTGAGACCCGAGGCCGACCCCTGGGATTTTGGAGCAGAAGTTACAGAGGGTCTGAAGGCAATTACACCCCAATGAAGAAGGAAATTTTGGCCGCCTATGAGGGAGTCCAAGCCGCCTCTGAAGTCATTGGTACGGAAGCACAGCTTCTCCTGGCACCCCGACTACCAGTGCTGGGGTGGATGTTCAGAGGAAAGGTTCCCTCAACCCACCATGCCACCAGTGCCACGTGGAGCAAGTGGATAGCCCTCATCACTCAGCGTGCCAGAATCGGGAAACTAAATCGTCCTGGGATTCTGGAAATAATTACAAACTGGCCCGAAGGTGAAAGTTTCGGTGTCGTGGATGAAGAAGAAGAACCAGTGACACGGGCTGAAGAAGCTCCACCATACAACGAGCTACCGGCAGAGGAAACACGCTATGCTCTATTCACTGATGGCTCCTGTCGCGTCGTGGGGATGAACCGGAGATGGAAAGCAGCTGTATGGAGCCCCACACGACGGGTTGCAGAGGCCACTGAAGGAGAGGGTGGATCCAGTCAATTCGCCGAACTCAAAGCTGTCCAACTGGCCCTTAACATCGCAGAGAGAGAGAATTGGTCGAAACTCTATTTATACACTGATTCCTGGGTGGTAGCCAATGCTCTGTGGGGATTGCTGAAGTAATGGAAAGAGGCGAACTGGCAGCGCAGAGGAAAACCAATTTGGGCTGCTGAAGAGTGGAAAGACATCGCTACTCGATTAGAGAGACTACCTGTGAAAGTTCGCCATGTAGATGCCCATGTCCCCAGAAAGAGAGCCAATGAGGAGCAGCAACATAATCAGCAAGTAGATCAAGCTGCAAGGATAGGGGTGTCGAAGATAGACTTAGATTGGGAACACAAGGGAGAATTGTTCCTAGCTCGATGGGCCCATGATGCCTCGGGTCATCAGGGCAGAGATGCCACCTACAAGTGGGCACGAGACCGAGGGGTGGATCTAACCATGGACAGCATCTCCCAGGTTATCCACGACTGTGACACGTGCGCTGCCATCAAGCAGGCCAAGCGGGTGAAGCCCCTCTGGTATGGGGGGCGGTGGTCCAAGTATAAGTATGGAGAGGCCTGGCAGATTGACTACATCACACTGCCTCAGACCCGCCAAGGCAAGCGCTACGTGCTGACCATGGTGGAAGCTACAACTGGATGGTTAGAGACGTACCCAGTGTCTCATGCTACAGCCCGCAACACCATCCTGGGCCTGGAAAAGCAGGTCCTGTGGAGGCATGGCACTCCTGAGAGGATCGAGTCAGACAATGGGACTCATTTTAAGAACAATCCCATTAACACCTGGGCTAGAGAACACGGTATTGAGTGGGTGTACCACATCCCTTACCATGCACCAGCTGCAGGTAAAGTGGAAAGGTACAAAGGATTACTGAAAACCACCTTGAAGGCATTGGGTGGGGGGTCCTTTAAAAACTGGGAACAACATCTAGCAAAGGCTACTTGGTTAGTTAACACCAGAGGTTCCATCAACCGAGCAGGTCCTGCCCAGTCTGACTCCCTTAATATAGTGGATGGAGATAAAGTCCCAGTGGCCCATGTCAGAGGTCTGTTAGGAAAGGCAGTATGGGTTAATCCTGCCTCAAGTACAGGCAAACCCATTCGTGGGATTGTCTTTGCTCAAGGACCAGGATGCATGTGGTGGATAATGCAGGAAGATGGAACAACACGGTGTGTACCACAGGGAGAACTGATTGTAGGATGAGACAGAAAGACATATGTAAGTGTTGAAGGTCTGAGTAAGTGAAATGAGAGGAAATGTGTAAGTGATGAAGGTTTGAGCAAGTCAGACGAAAGCTTTTACGTTGTAGTGAGTGGGTGTATATCCCAATTGTGTGTAACGTTCACGATGTGGGATAAGGGGTGGAATGTCCTGGGTTGGTGTTATGTCTGCTCCTCTCCCGCCCCCACACCTCTCTGTCTGCATGGAGCTGCCGCCGGTGCCCTTTCCCCCCGGAGGGGTGGTGCCCCAGGGCTGTGCTGCTTGGCTTGCTGCTGCTGCCCGGCTGCTGCTGCTGCTTGCTGCGCGCTTGCTAGCTACCCCGGCCACTGCCCCGCTGCTTCTGCCCTGCTGCTTCTGCCCTGCTGCTTCTGCCCCGCTGCTGCTGCCCTGGCACTGCCCCGGCTCTGCCCTGGTTGCTGCCTTCCCCTCCCCCTTCTCTCCTTCAGCTCCAAGATCTGTACCGGCTCCGGACGGGACCTGAGCATCAGAGACTGCCTCCGGAGCCTGCCCAAGAAGCTTCTCGCCCTTCCCAGCAGCGACCGTCTCTCACACTGGTGAAAAAGTTTTTGTCATCTGGGATTGTACTTTCCTGTTGCTGGGAAGTGTTTTTCTTTGTTTGTTAATAAATAGATTTTTTCCACTTTTCCCCCCCGAGTACAATTCTTTCCGAGCCCAGTGGCGGGGGAGGAATTGTGAGGGGGGTTTATTCTCTGGGGGCTCCTTTGGAGGTTTCCCCCAGGTTTGTCCTAAACTTGGACATGAGAAAATATTCTGAAAAAAAACACAGTTGCACCAGGGTATCTAACAGAGCACTGATAGAGCCTCTGCTGCTTTCCCTGGAGAAAAATCTGTAGAAGGGGCAGAAGTGGACTGTCTCCACCTCCAGAAGACAAACATTTTCCTATGGTCTCCAATACCTTGTTCATCTCTAATGACCTGAGGAATGCAGAGGAACATTCCCTCACCCTTTCCTCTGGCTGAAACTCATGAGTTATGTATTACAGCTGCTTCTCTCTGTCCCACAGCCTATATTTTGTGTATTGTCACACAACTCAGTTCTTTCCTCTCTGTAATTTGCTCTCTGAAACTGATGTCAGTCAGTATAAAATTATCTGAAGTGTCCATAGCACTTTCACAGAAAGAGAATTGACTGCATTGAACCCCAGATTTCTCTGTCTGAATAAACATTAGAAAACATAGTTGAAACATTTAACAGAAATCTGATAGTGACTGTAGAACTTCCCTGGTTAATCTACAACATTCTTTGTGACCAAACAAATCTATCTGTGTTAAGATCACTGCCTTCTTCCCTCTGGAAGTCTGCATTGAGACTGTACCTTCCAGATACCTATTATGCATTCACACACCATTGATCCTAGATTGCTGTAGGCAGCATAGATAAGAAAAAGATAGGAAACAGATATGGTCCTTGCCCAAGGTGAATGAGTAGGGGCAATCACTGTTTCCATCACATCTTAGCTGAAACTGTGATCTTCACACTTCTCAACACAAGTCTAGGAATGACTGCTAGCATGGCTATTCCTGGAAATGTAAGAATGACAGATATTATTCCTTGCATCACCCTGTTAGAAATCATAAGGCTAAGAATTTGAGGACTTTTGGATTTCTAGACCTCCTTATGTCTAAGGGAGAGATGAAGTCGCCTCCAGAGTAGCAACAGCTGCTCCAGCACCAGCTAGAAGGCAAAGTGTATCTTTTTACAATTGTAAATCAAGGGGTTTCACATGTGAGAACTTCTGTCTGAAGATATGCCTATCAAATAACTAACTTGGAAAACCTTTAGATAAGAGATAAGATTCATGTAAATTATTCTGGGGTTTTTTTGAGAGGTATGGCCTGGGGGACAAGAGAGGCACAAGGCACAACCAACATTTGTTAAACCTGAATTCTTTCTACAACAAGGTAAGCCACACAGCTGATCTAGAAAAACCCAGAGATGTCAACATTTTGAATTTCCACAAAGCTTTTTACGCTGTTTCTCACAATGTCCTTCTGTAAGAATATCCATCTCAAAGCTGGATAAACACATCATTCAATGGGTGAGCAACTGGCTCATGGGTGAGGCACAAAGGGTGACAGAGAATGGGTGGCATCAGACTGGTGGCCTCCCACGAGAGGGGTTCCAGAAGGTTCCAGCTTTGGCCCAGTTCTCTTCAATATCCTCATGAACAACTTGGATGAATGACTGGATAGAATAATAAATAAGTTTGCCAACGATATTAAATTGAAAGGAGCTGGTGTTAGAGAGGCCCTACAGAGACCCAAACAAATGGAAGAGCTGGGAAATCATCAACCTTATGAAGTTCAACAAGGGCAAGTGCCAGATTCTGTACTGGGATGGGCACACCCTGGATGTACAGGCAGACTGGGAATGAGATGCTGGAAAGCAGTGCCATGGAAAGGAGCCCGGGGTGCTGGTCAGTGGCAAGTTGAACTTGAGTCAGGAGTGCCCTGGCAGCCAGGAGGGACATCCCTGTCCTGGGGACACCAGGCACAGCATGGCCAGCTGGGCAAGGGAGGGATTGTCCCACTCTGCTCTGACCTGGGGCTGCCTCACCTCAAATACTGTCAGCAGTTTTGGGTGCTTCAATAAAAAACAGATATTAAGCCATTAGAGAGTGTCCAAAGGAGGGGCAAAAGGAATGATGAAGAGCCTTGAGGGGAAGCTTTATGTGGAGCACTGAAGGCACTTAGTCTGTTCATCTGGAGAAGGGGAAACTGAGGGGAGACCTCATGTCAACATCCTCATGAGGTGAAGAGGAAGGGCAGGCACTGATCTCTTCTTTGGTCACTAGTGACAGGACTCCAGGGAATGGCCTGAAGCTATGTAAGGGGAGATTTTGGTTGGACACCAGAAAAAGTTTTTTCACAGGGAGTGGCTGGGCACTGGAACAGGTTCCCCAGAGCTGTGGTCACAGCACCAAGCTTGTCTGAAATCAAGAAGCATTTGGAAAATGCCCTCAGGCACATGGTGGGATTGCTGGGGTGTCCTGTGCAGGGCCAGAAGTTGCTCTTGATCATGGTTGGTCCCCTTCTAACTTGGCATATTCTATGCCTATGGTTCTATGATCCTGTGGTTCTGTGATTCAGTGGCTCTCTGATTCTATGGCTGTATGATTCTATCGGTTTATGATTCCACAGTTCCATGATTTCATGGTTCCAGGATTCCATGATTCTACAACAAAATAACAGGAATTTCTCCAATGCAGGTGTCTGTCAGTGTAGACTCCCTTCATCAGTGAATGGGAGCTATTTGGAACAGAGTGGTATAGAAATCTCTTTAATGAAGTCAGGTTTTCAGTTGGGGGCAGTGGTTCCCTGTGGTGACTTGGCAGATTTGGGCTCGCTCCTTCTTCAAGGCCAGAAGCCAAGAGAACTTTTCCCAGGCTTGCCCATCCTTAAATATGTTTCATAGAGGTGTATTCAGCTTTTTTAAGTGGTTTAACTGGATGTCAATCTTCAAACCTAGGCAGCTAATTGGCTCTAATTGCAGCGTGATCCTTTCATAAGTCTAGAAAATATAATGATATAATTTAGCTTGGCATTTCCATGCCTTTGATTTGCCTTCATAGTATAATTTATTCTTAGCAGGATTGTAATAATGTAATGGATTCTGACCAGTCTCTGCTCTGAGACCTGATTCAGTGTTTTTATTCAGGTTAAGTAATACTCTATATGTCAAAACTGAGTTGTAAAAGGGTAGGAAACCCAGTTGTTTCAACACAGGGTCCATAGGTTTCCAGAAAAGATTAAAACATTTATCCACTGCTATTTTTTCACACCTCTCAGATTTTTTATGCCTTGAATAACAATGTTATAAATGAGTTGATGTTTGTGGATGGAGTTATAAGTTATTAATTAATATAATGTAATTAATCATTATGAAGTTATGGATTGTTAATGAGTGGTTATGTAAGAATTGTTACTGGATTGTCATAAGTGAGTATGAAATATTAAGTTGTTAGGTTGGAAGTGCTGCAGTGTGGGTGTGTGTCCACTCAGGGAAGGGCTAATGGGTGTTCAGTTAGTTGGGTGAAGGGAACTTTCTGGAATATTACCTCATGGGGTGAGGACAGCAATTTGAACCGTGATTAGACAACGAGCCAGCCTATATGCACAAAGTATTTTGAAATGATTGGTCAAGATTGCACCCTCTCATGGACCAAGCAGTGACCAGGAAAGGGACCAATCTAAGCAAGGATCAAAAACACACAAATTGAGAGGGGCCAGGCTTATAAAGACTGCCCTGTGCTCAGCACCTGGTCCTCTGGGGAAAACTTGAGTCCAAAGGAGCACCCAGTGTGTCACACTCCTTGTTATTAATTTTCTGGCTTATCTTGAGTCCCCATTCTCAGTTATTAATTAATAAATTAGTTAACCTGCAGAAGACTGAAAACCTCGTTTATTGCAAATAACACGTGTTAGGAGAGGAAACCCCAGTTGTTTGAATTTCAGACAGACAAAAGCAAATGTCTCATTTATTACTAGTCAAATTTGAAGATTTCTAGGTAAGGGACATCGCCTTTATTCTATTCTTGTACAGTTACTCTCAGACCTCTGTTATGGCTTTCAGCAGTGAAGTAAGGCAAGAATTATAAGGGGAAATAGAAATCTCTCCTCACATTTCAATACATCATCCACCTGTCCATCAGTTCACAGTTTGAAACAATTTTAAATCATAACAGAAATTATTTCACTCTTAAATATCTGCTTGTACTTAGAAAAATTTCTTCCTCCCTTGGTTATGATAGGCTTTTAGCAGGGATAAACCTGGCCCTGCATGTATAACCTATGTCTTGGACAAGCAGCAGAATTAGAGAATTGAATACATTTCCATTGCCTTCACTTGAAAACTGTGAAATAATCTGTACATTTGACAATTTGCATATTATTTTCTGAGTAAGGACACAATTGGCTGCAGATATGACATCTTTGTGACAGTAAATCTGCAGCAGCACTGAAAAGAAAGGGGGAAGGAGCAGGGTCACAGAGAGGACAAAAGGAAAAAATAGCTGTCTAAATCATATATCATTAAAGTGATGCTCATTGAATTACCTCTCTTAGGGCCTGTCAAAACATGTGGTGCCCTTGCAATATGATGTGAATTAAATGCCTTCTGGCCCCTGAAATATTGTTTTCAAGGCCAAATGTGTGCTTTCACAGTTTCTCTGTAGTAACTACTAAGAAACACTTAAAACACTCTGATTGACTCCTATGATAAGCAAAAACAACTCAGGAATACAGCAGTGTGTGCAATATGTGGCATCAGGATTTCAAAAGAAAAAAAAAAGATGTGAGTACTTGCAGGACTTTGGTGATGGGCACTGAGAACTCCATCTACTGAGGAATTGGTCAACATGACTTAAAGTTGCCCCTGGGAGAGAAAATGTAAATGTCATAGTTCACAGAATGATTTGGTTTAGAAAGCACAATAAGGAGCATACCAGCCCCCCTGCCATAGGCAGGGACACCTTCCACCAGACCAGGTTTCCTGAGCTGAGGCTGGATCAACTTCAACAGCATTAACTGGCTTAATCCTTTCAGTCACTGTAATCTTATTTTGTCCTCTGTTAGCAGAAAAGAGATGTTATCTTTTTGAGAGACCCCATGTAGACATCAGAGGGTCGTGAACCTGTTACCAGGTGAGACCCACTCTTTTTTTCCAGGAAGCAAGAGATAGGAGGAGAGAAAATGGTCTCAAGTTTCACCAGGGTAGTTTTATACAGGATTTTGGGGAAAACCTCTTCCCTGGAAGGGTGTTCAGGCCCTGGAAATGGCTGCACAGGGCAATGGTGAAGTCACTCTGTTAATGCAGAGTGTAGATTGCTCTTGGACCCATGGTTTAGTTGTGGAGCTGGCAGTGCTGGGTTCAGAGTTGAGCTCCATGACCACACAACTACTGTATGATGGCATGATTCCATGATCCCAATCTGCCTGAGGATGTGAGGCTTGGAGTTCTACAGTCACTGCCTCAGCAGGTATCACAGCACCACAACAACTCCATGAGGTTTCCCACCAGCCACTCAGACCACTGACTCCCAGAGGAAAAGGATTTTCCTCTTGCTTCCCACTGAATTTTGAGTTTTGGCTAATTCTGACAATCATGAGTTTTGCCTGTATTCGTTGCTGGTTTTATATGGTGAGATTGTTTTGTTCTGATCAGAGTGCTAGACCTGTTCTTCACTACTAGGCACAATTGGTACTTCTTTTAATTTAAAAATTAATCAGCTCTGTCCATCAAGAGGCACAGTAGTTTTTTAATTACTGGGAGGCTGCAAGGATACGTCCAGAAATCAATGTCTGTAGGACCAGGACAAATATAGTTAATGTGTGAAGAAGTGAAATCTCACATAAAATGACGTGCTGTCAAAAATATGACTTTGTGGAGAAAAATTGTACCATTAGTCATCTTAGACATGAATATTTGCAGGGGGAGATGGAGGGTGACCTCACTGCTAAATTCAGGTATTCAAAATTCATAATAAAAATGCCCCTCCAAACCATTCACATTTCACACATTTCACTTTAGATTTTTAATTTTTTGAGCCTGTATTTCACATATCTATTATGCATGTCAGCTTTTCTCAAGATGTTATTGACTAGAATTCTTTTTTTCTTTTTTTTAAAAAATCTGCTTATCTTCCTGTTTTTTAGTGAAATTTGCAGGGGATAATATTTTTCTCATTCTGGAAACCACAGTTTTGAAGAAAATAAAAATATTGTGATGGTTGCAACAGAAATGTTAAAATCAACATCACATTTATTCATGTTAATTATAACAGCTTCATGATTTCCAGAATAAGGATATTTTTTCATGCCAGAATCATAGGATGAAAATCCATGTGCCACCATTATGTACAGAGGCCTCCTAAGAGTTCTGAAATTAGATATTATAATTTTTGATTGCTTAAGAAAACCTAGATAAACATCTCTCTAAAAAATAGAGAGATGATGTGTCTCCTCAGAAAATACAGTGCATCAGTGACAAATAAAGATGCAGAGCTCAAATCAGTTGGATTTTAGTGGTTTTCTCTATCTAAAGTACCAAATAATATTCCCCAAGAGTCCCCTAGATGCCCCAACTTCACCAACACATGCTGCATTTTTTTTTTTGTGGGTTATTTTTCTTAGCACTACTGTAGGTTTGTTTTCTGTTTTGTTTGTTTGCTGTTCTGTTTAGTTGTTTGTTTTTGGAGTTGAGATTTTTCTTGGGGCTTTTTTGTTTGTTTGGTGTTTTGTTTGTTTTTTTGTTTGGTTGATTTTTTGTGTTTTTTCGTTGTTGGGGTTTTCTGTTTGTTTTTTTGTTTGTTTGGGGTTTTTTACTTTTTTTTCGAGGGGATTTTTTTGTTTTTGTTTTGTTTTTTGGTTTTCTTTTTTATTCACTTGGGTCAAAGCTATACACTGCATTTTGAGATATGAGGGGGAATACTGACATCTTATGTATTCTGTGGATCTTGCAAAGGTTGTGTTCAGGATATGAAGGAGACAAGACAGGACCAGGACTCAGTACTTCTGAAGATAATCTTTGCTGTATGCCACAACATCAGGGCAACACATGGAGAGGCATCCACAAGAGAAAAGACAGATAACTGTAATTTTCTTACCCTTTTATATCCCTCTAGTGGTTGGCAGCACCTTCAGCACAGAATGACTTTCCTTAAATTCAGCACCCTCTTATTTAGCAGTTACTAACAGCAATTGAGACAGTATCCAGCATTTAAGAGCAACACCTGTAAGGAACCTTCTTTTTCATGAACAATTGCTCTTATTTTATGGTCCAGAATATAATCTGTGTAAAACCTCTTTATATATTCCAGTTTTGGTAACGTGAGTTCTGCAGCAATTTTGTAGTAGAAGATGTCTTTTTTTCATGGAGAGGTTGAGACTTCAGCACAGATGTCTTTTAGGGGAACCCACTGTTATGTATAACTAGAGAAAAAAATGGAAAGTGGATAGCTACTAGGAACCCAGTTCTGCAGGAGTAGATCCTGGAGCTCTCCTGCTTCATGTAGCCTTGATTCCAGCCCACACAGATTATTTGGGAAGAGCAAGGGAAGATTTCTTGGCCCTCAGCACAGCCTGGCCATGCTGCCTGCAGTCTTTCTGGTGGAAAGCATGAAAGCCCGTCCTGACCCTTGTCCTAGCTCAGAGACAAATTTGTAACAAACCAGGGAAGGAAGAACACAGGTGTTTCTGCCACCCAGGTTGTCATTCCAGTCACTTCTCCTCACTGCCTCCAAAACAAAAATTGTATTGCTTGGTTTTGGAAGGTGAGAGACTAGTTTTCCTTGTTGGGGAACTATTTTTGGAATGCTGACCCAATGAATGAGTCCTGGCTAGTTCCCATAAGTACAGCAGCAAAAATCTCATGTTTTCATCCAGAATGCCTGGGGTGTGCTCTGAAGTTGGGATCTCACCTCTCTTGTCTTCATGCTGTGATCAAACAGAGAGTGCTTGATTTTTCCATCTTCTGTAACTCTTTGTTATTTATTAGTGATTCGAGGTGCTGAGCACTTCTGTGAGACGCTGAGCACCCTGAAGTTTCAGTGATTGCCAATTAGAGGTGTGCAGCACCCTTCAAGACTGAGACTCACAAGAGCAATTGTGTTGAAAGGGAAGTCTCATCCTGTTAATTACAGGTTCAATTAAAAGACAACTTGCATCCAGAGTATAACTCAAAAGGAAACTCAATGCACAGTACATTTGCAATGTATGAGACAAATAGGCCTTTTTATTAATTTGAAGGTTGTGTTCATCAGATTACATAAGTTCATTATGAAACTGTGCATGTTCCTTCAGTGTGATATGTAGCAATCAACAGGAACATTTCAGGGATAAAATAAAAGGGAAAAAATAACATTAATTGTTGAGAATGAAGAGTTAAAACTATGAACTAGACAGAAAGTTCATTTCTTCAGACATGGTAGGTCCCTTTCATCAAGGCAAAAAAATTATTTTTTTGAGATGCAAATGAAATAGTAAAGCAAGCTGGCTTAGAAGGCACAGAGATGCAGATTTGGGCTGACAATGTTTATGATGACCACAGCTTTCTTGTTTTTCCCCTTTACCCTAACATAATTGCTTTTGACTGGGCAAATCATGTTGTTCTTGTTGTAATGTCATTGCGATTTATGATTCCACAAGGCACTTGAAAGGATTTTTTGTTTTTATACACTTTGCATTTCATTTTAATGCCATCTAAGGAAATTGCATACCTAAAGCTGTACGTGTTACTTTTTATTAAATACCAAATGGTATAATCCCTTTTCCCCCCTCCCTTGTTTCTTGATTACAATCAAGATGTGTTTTAGATTTTATTACAGAATCACTTTCCTACTCAATTAGAGCCTTAAGGTTAATTTCCGTTTATACTTTGCACTAGATGTCAAGCTTAATGCAGATTTTACAGGGATGTAGGGGAATACCCATCCACAGGGGTTACACATAGCCTCGTGGGAAGATTTACACACAGCACCAAAAAAAAAATTCTGATCTGGTATGCAAGAAATGACACAGATGGCGTGAAGTCCATAGGGAGTTTCTCAGCAATTTCAAGTGAAGTGTACTCAGATACTGTGACAATAGTAGAAGATTTTAGCATTAAAAATATAATATATAGATAAAATATAGTTGAGTACTGATCTACCAGAACCCAGTTTGTGTGGAATTCACCTGGTGTGGGGAAACTAATATTTTATTAAAGCCTTTCTCTCCCATGCGTGGCTCCCTGGAACAAAAAGAAGGACTGAGGACTCCTCTTGGAGAATCAATAGAAGCCAAAGGTCCTTATTGCTCTCATAGATTTGGATAATTATTATTTCTCCCAGTTGTATTAAAAGTTTGATCATTTCCCAAATGAAAATGCACTAAAGGCTCAAGGGTCTAAGGAAGAAAAAAATATCAAAATACTTACAATGTTAAAATTTCTCATTAATGTCATTGTAATGAATTATTTATTATACAAATTATAGCAGAATATAAATAAGAAAACACTGATGTTACAGTTATTTTCTGAGCACAAAGGCTCTTCCACATCCAAAATCTTAGTGATTTGTGGAATGGATTTGTAACATCTCATGACAGCATGTTATTATCTCATGGAAGGTTTTGCATGGAAACTTCCAAATAGAATCTTTTTCTATGGATAGTTGTGGTTAGAAAATCCATTTATTTTTCTTTAGAAGATAATTTTTTTGTCTTCTTTGACTTTTCCTGCAGAAATCTTTTTTCATTTTTCTTTTCTTCTCCCTCCCTCCTTGACAAGAAAACAGAAAAACCAAAATGATCAGAGCCTCAATTCCAACAGTTTTCATTTAAAGTTCAGTGAGGTCTACTCATGGGGGCAAAAAATGCTGCAATGGTTATTACATGTGCTCTACATTCTTAATATTTTCACTAGGTTTTGGGGAACTATTAATAGAGAAATGGTCTCAATCTCTGTAACATGAAGGGAAATTTAGCCTTGCCTATTTGAAAGGACATGAGAAGCTAGTGTGCAAGACAGGTACTGAGGGATTAAAGTGCCAGCATGCAAGATTAAAACATATACAGAAAAAAAATCACCACAGGCCTAATAAGCTATTAATGTATATCTTTATCTATTGCAAGCAAAAGGTTCTGTAATAAAAAAGAATATGCACACACAAGCCTACATAAATATATACAGAGAGTTATAAAATAATAATTTATATGTGAAACCCAATGGGAAACCAGCCAAGATATTCAGATTTAACTGACAAGCAGTAACTGCAAAGCTTCTGATATATACCTAAGGGGCAACATTTTAGAAAAGAGATAACAAGAAGATATTATATTAATATTAATAAAGTTTTATTTCCAAAGGGAAAATATGATCAAGTACTTTGCTTTCTAGGCTGTCTTTTTTGGTTTTGTTTTTTTTAAATTTATTTCTGTTAAAGTTGGAAACAAATTATCCTAACTTAACCAGTTGCTCCTTTTTCATATAATCCTTTTAAATTATACATTAAAAAGAAGGGGTAGTGAGCAGTGAGGTTAACAGAGCTGTACTCCTCAGATGATGTGTGATGAGCAAGGCTCAATGCCAAACATTTTTAGCCAAGTCAAGTCAGTCTATTCATGTTCATGTACCATAAAATTTGCTTTTACAAGAGTAACTATAACATTTGCATTAGAAAGGAACACATGAAATCCTAAAGTCTTTGCATATATCCTGAGTACTTCTATAGTGACATATAAAATGAGAATGTGAATTCTAGCTTTACATACATATTGGCTTCATAGCTGATGAAATTTTATAATGGATTACATATTCTCTGGAGACTGAGGAAGCCAAGATCTGTTTCTTTTTGTTAGCAACACCCTACTCAAGGGCAGCCTTACAATGCCTTAGGACAAGGATAAAATTTGACAGAATCACTGAATAAACTGAGTTAGAAGAGATCCTCAAGGATCACTGAGTGCAGCTCCTGGCCCTGCCCAGGATCATACCCAAGGGTCACACTATGTCCACAAGAATATTTGCCTAAATTTGGAGGTTTTCTCTCTTGACTTTGTCTTCCATTAATCAAGAGTAATTGAAGGCTTGAGTTAATTTCAGGTCTGTCAATTTTCATCATGTCAGATGCCTCTTTCTCATCAAGAAGGCCAGGCTACCTGACGTACCATGGGATGGTCAGATGAAAACTGGTTGGAAAAGATACTTAAAATGCTGTGAACTAGAAACATATCTACGTTTAGCTTCTTCTCTCACTCTTTCTCTTGTTCTCACTAACTTCAGTCCAGGAGGCAAGATCCTGAAGTCAAGTAATTATGAACTGAGAAAGGAAAATAAGTAAGTAGATAAATAAATAAATAAATAAATAAATAAATAAATAAATAAATAAATAAATGCATTTATATTATATACTATATTTTAATCATGCGAATGACTAAAATTATTAAAATTTGGTTTTACGGATCTCTTAACTTGCATTTCAATTTCAGGGAAAAAATGGAGATGTTGAAATTTAAGAGAAAGAAGTAATTGCTCACACTAAGAATTTTCTGAATGCAACCTTTTTTAAAATTAATTTCTTTTGATCAAAACAAATTTTTAGTTTAAGTCCACCCAAGAAAACAAACAAAAATTTTTTGTCAAAATGTCATTATTAGGTCTAATGTGTAAGTTTCCTATACCCCTCATTTCTTCTTTGAGTACCTAAAATCTTCAGCTAAGTGCAGATTTCATCTGCATTACAAAATTGAAATGATTGTGTGCTTGATGAGCATATTAACTCTGAAATCTACAAGGCATATTAGTAAACTTGATAATGAAGCCTTAAAATAGGGGTAGTCAAGATGTTCCTGAATCCAAAAAACTAAAATGTTAAAAACACCTTGAAAGAACATGCATAGTTATCACCAAACAGCAGAGATTATCTGAATGAGCAGAAAGGGATTGCAGGGGTCTAAAGTGCTTTTAGCACAAGACCAGAGAATTTGGAATTGGACAGCTCAGTAGATCATATGGTCCTCTTCCACAAAAAAAATGTGTCAGTGATGCCCCCTGGGAAAGTCTACACCATCAGGAAAGTCAGACTAATGTCTCCAGATCACAATCCTGCTTGTTGATATTCTGTCAACTCTTCTTGCTTCTCTTGATGTGTAGAGTCCAAAGCTGCATCAAATACTTCACTTTAATAGTCCAGCAGTGTAGAGTAGAACAGAGTAATTATTTATGTTGCAGATGTCATTTCTCTTTGTATGTTATGACGTTATACACCATAATGAAAATATCAATAATTTTTTTTGTGACCCTCAATATCTCTTAGCTCCTTTTAAGCAGGGATAATTCCCTGCTAGCTGTTTCCTGATCTTGAGTTGGGTGGTTCAACATTTCCACATGCAAATAGAAATATTTACTGCTCCTTTTACAGAAATTGTTTCCAGGTTTTTGGGGGCAGAAGAAAGTGGCATGTGCCTTGATCAGAGTTTTCAACACAAATACAGTTTCATACATGCAGATATACAGACCTGTCTGGTCCTATCCAATATACTGCTTCATTGGCCATTGACCCCATGAGTCAGCCAAATTCTTCCCTACACACTTTCTTCCTATACACTTATTTTCTCATTCCCTGCTTTCTGCATACTAATCCCTTGGAAACAGATAGTACAGATCTCCTGCAGCAAATGTATGCAGAGAGGTGGATTACAGGTTGTTTTGGAGAGCATTCATTTTTATATTCAAGGCAAGGAGAGCATCTGTAATCGTAGTTTTTCTTCAGAACCATGTAAAAATTACATGCACCTTTTTCTGGAAATTGAAATGAGTAGCAGAATTCAGGTTCACTTATTTGCTTGTGAGTACATATTTAAGCACAAACCATATTTTGCCTTCCTTTTCTATTGCTGATAACACACTTACAGGTAATGAACAGGTCAGGTCAACTGTGTCTCTGAGGCCAAGGAACCTCACTTCCAGAAAAGGAGAATAGCCACTACTCAGAGAAGACCATTAATCATTCATTCAACTGCTAGAACACAGACTACTCTCAGACAAAAATCTTCTGAAAAATTAAAATATGTAAACAAATATACCAATATAATAATATTTTAGTCCATATTGTATTTTTCATTGCAAAGAACCCCAAAGATCTTAATGAATAACAAATGCAAGAACCCCACAGTAGGAGGGGTGTCTAAATTTAAATATGGTTTGGCTACTCATAAGAGATGTTTTATCCCAGATTTTTGAGCAACAGATTTACCTTCATTTACTCTAAATTGTTGTGTACATCATGAAGAACACAAAATACACATTTTCTTGTACTTACAGTTAGCATAAATGTCTAAACAAGACTGTCTGGACTTTCACAGATGTTAGCTGGCACCCACGAACATCAGGATATGGTCAAAGGGTTACACTTTCTAGGAAACAGAAATCTTCCTTGTTAGCATTGTATTGGCTGGGGTTGGTTGCATTGTGCAGAGACAGGACTGAAGTGTAGGAAATATTAGTTTAGTCCAACAAGAGCAAGTGCTGGTTCTGCACCTGGGGTGGGACAACCCCGGATGTACAGACAGACTGGGAATGAGATGCTGGAAAGCAGTGCCATGGAAAGGAGCCCGGGGTGCTGGTCAGTGGCAAGTTGAACTTGAGTCAGCAGTGCCCTGGCAGCCAGGAGGGACATCCCTGTCCTGGGGACACCAGGCACAGCATGGCCAGCTGGGCAAGGGAGGGATTGTCCCACTCTGCTCTGACCTGGGGCTGCCTCACCCCAAATACTGTCAGCAGTTCTGGGGGCCTCAATGTAAAAAAGGTCTCAGTCCATTAGAGAGGGTCCAAAGGAGGGACACAGGGTGGTGAGGGGCCAGGAGGGGAAGCTGTGTGAGGAGAGGCTGAGGGAACTGGGTCTGTTCATCTGCAGGAGGGGAGACTGAGGGGAAACCCCAGAGCAGTCACAACGTCCTTGTGAGGAAGAGGAGGGACAGGCTCTGATCTCTGCTCTGTGGTGGCAGGGACAGGACCAGGGAATGGCTGGAGCTGTGCCAGGGCAGGCTTAGGTTGGATATCAGGAAAGGTTTTTCACCCAGAGGGTGTTTGGGCTCTGGAACAGGCTCCCCAGGGAATGGGCACAGCAACAATCCCAACAGAGTTCCAGGAGCATTTGGACAGTGATCTCAGCACAAAATGGGATTGTTGGGTGTCCTGTGAAGTGCCAGCAGTTGTACTCAGTGATCCCATGGGTCCCTTGCAACTCAGAATATTCTGTGAAATCTGAGTGCACTGTGTAGTTCTGACCTCAGGCTAATTCACTGGAACTCTCTGTGGTCCCTTCTTCTTTTGGCTCACCTTTTGTTGCAATTTGTTTACAGAGGAAATTATTTCTGGTAAAAAAAAACTCTGAAGGCGAGAGGCTACTTTACAGGATTCTAACACAGTCAATTATTGTTCTTAAATAAAATGTAGGTTTATAAGTTATAACAATGAAATTTTAATGAAATGGTATTTTGCACAGCAAGAAATGAAGGAAAAATGAGGAACAAACAGTGTCTGGTAAAACTAAGGATATTTTTAAAAATCCCAATATTTTTCTTCTCTTATACCAGTCATTGAAGATATAGAGAAGAGTTTGAACATGATAAAGTTTGTGAACTGGGTTGATACAATATTAATGTGCAGATGGAGTAATCATAAGAAAAATTATGTCTTTGATCAATTAAGAATTTTTTTCTCTGGATGGAGCAATCAAAAACTATTAGTGGAAAACAGATACATCTAATAGTAATGGGATGGGACACAGAGCAAAATTCTTCTCAACTAAAGGAAAAACTCTTTCAGATAAAAATCTTGGTAGTTGAATGCAGCTCACAGGAGGAGTTCCAGAATATTTTCTTTGGATCCTTAAAAAAACAAGTCTCAGCATAGGCTGCACATATCAAGCTCCAGGAACCACTCTGCACTATTTTAATTTTTTATTTCAGTCATCAGTGATCCACAGTACATGCACTGAAATTAACAAAGAACTCTTTAAAAAGGAGAGGTTTTCAAAAGTGCCAAATGTTCAGCAAGTTTTTGCTTATATAATTGCATTCAGGAAGTTGTGGTTCCCAGGAAGGTTCTGCAAACTGAAAAGGAGGAATCAAATATTTGCACCCTGAGATCAAGATTGCACTCCTAGGGCTTCCCATTACTGAGAGTGGAAATTATTTCCTTATGGAAACCACATTGTCTCCATTGTCTCTGTCAGCTGATCAAATAAAACAGATTCTCCTGAATTACTTCTGAAAAATGTAACATTTTACCCATTGTTTTTCATACAGAGTTATCTTTTGAAGCATCAAGAAGAGTTTCGTTTTGTGTGCTGGAAAAAGTGTTGAGGAATTGGAGCTCTCTTTAATGAGATTAGCAGGTACTAGTTAGAGCACCCTTCTTCTCTTTATTAATTCTCTTTATTGGATTAAACAAAACAGTCTGCAAATAAAGAAATCTGAAAAGCTGAGCTAGCAAAAAGATGCAAGAAAATAAGAATATAACAATCTTGGAATGAATATAATGTGATTTTAGCAAAGAGAAGAATAATAATGAAAGAAAGAGAACAGGCAGATTTCTGTCAAGTCTGTTCTCCTACCTTTACTAAGCTTGCATAATAGCTTACATTAAAGTAGTTCCTTTGCTTCTAATTATACAGCAAATGCTGCTTTTGGGAAAATGCCTTATTGTTACCTGGGTTTGGATCCATACATGGTGTACTTCAGGATTAAGTTTATTCAGTATCAGGCTGTACAGATTCCTTCATAAAATCTTACCTAGGATTTTTGATAATTAGTCCTTCACCATGTCATTCAGAAAGGTCTTTTTAGTGTAAGAGCTGCATGGTTTCTCTTGAAGTCATACCCTGGAGTGGAATCCAGCACTTCCAATAAGGCATGTAGAGAAAAGGGAATGCTAAAGAGAGGGATAGAAACTAACTCCATTCAGATAACTATTCAAAAATGAGGAAGATAAGTTAATTTTAATGCAAAATGGGGCTTTATCTGCTTGCAGTCCAAAGATCATGGGCAACATTTTCAAGAGTCCCTGTTACAAGCGTCACACATTCTTCTCTTCTGTTTGTAGAACAGTCCCCAGAATGTCAGATCTTGTCCTCCTTTAATTAACAGTTCTGTAGTAAGGGTGTTAAAGGGTGTTAAAAACTGTGTCTTGATTAAGGATAAGCCTAAAACAGAGATGTCATCTACCTCAGGTATGGCCTAAGTATCAAGATAAATAATTTTCTTGAGAACTTCATTTTTTTATTTTTTTTTTTTTTTTTTTTTTTTTTTTTTTTCCCCTGAAGCTGATCTGCTGTTCAGAGTGTGTTGGGCCACAAAATCTGAACAAGGGGGAGTTTGAGGCTGGTGCTCAGTGGCCCTTTCTTACTGTTGATTCCACAGCTGGTTTCAAATTAAAAGGCTAAATGTGAAGTTTACAAAAAGATTTGGACATCACTTGAAGAGAAAAGGAAAAAAGGAGAGAAAGAAAAGGGAAGGGAGAAGGGAGAAGAAGAGAGGAGGGAGAAGAGAGAAGAGAAGAGAAGAGAAGAGAAGAGAAGAGAAGAGAAGAGAAGAGAAGAGAAGAGAAGAGAAGAGAAGAGAAGAGAAGAGAAGAGAAGAGAAGAGAAGAGAAGAGAAGAGAAGAGAAGAGAAGAGAAGAGAAGAGAAGAGAAGAGAAGAGAAGAGAAGAGAAGAGAAGAGAAGAGAAGAGAAGAGAAGAGAAGAGAGAAAAAGAAAAGAAAAGAAAAGAAAAGAAAAGAAAAGAAAAGAAAAGAAAAGAAAAGAAAAGAAAAGAAAAGAAAAGAAAAGAAAAGAAAAGAAAAGAAAAAAAAAAAGAAAAAAAAGAAAAAAAAAAAAAAAGAAAAAAGAAAAAGAAAATACTCCAATGCCTCTGATATTAGATTGTAGTTGAGTAGAGTTGTTCAGATGCATTGATTTGGATTTAGGCAACTAAACCCCACCTTTTTTCTATACTAGGTTCTGACATTCAAACTGAATTTAGTTCTTAGTCCCTGGTCACAAATCTATGACAGAACCACAAGTAAACTGAATCATAAATCCAGTTTCTACCTTTTGGATTTTAAGATAAACTTAAGGAAATATGATTATGTACTTGATAGCTAATTCACTTATTTCCAACTCCAGTACCCTTATTATGCACATTTTTGCTTAGATATTAGTTGAAAAAGAAACTTCATTACTGTATGTAGAGTTTGTTAACCAGTTACTTAATTAGCGTGAGCTCCCCTCTTCATGATATTTTGGGTTACATATTATCTTTGAAGGGGAAAGTTCCTCTGAATTGATGTCAATATAATTTTTCACACCAAAGTAAGGGATTTCTTTTGCATTTTTGGGGTAAATTTAATGCTCATAATTTCCTCCTTCAGTCAAAAATATTTGAGAGAGGAGGATTTTTTAATATCTATATGAATGTACTTTATAATGTGTTCTGGTTTAAATCTTACAGGGAAGGAGAGTGACACAAGACAGTAAAACACAAGAAAATCCTTCAGCTTTAAAATCCACAAAAAATCTTTGAATGGGATATTTGGTAACTTTTTAGAAAGTTGACTCTGGCAATCGATGAAATTTTTTGTTTTGTTTTGTTTTGTTTATATCAGTACATACAAAAAGGGAGATAAAACAAAACACAGAAATTAGAAAAATTAATAATCCTTAGTAATAACAAACATGATTTCAAGAAACCACCATCTGGGTATGTGGAATAACATAAATACACAAATAAGATTGTAATTATATACTTGTGGAATCACAGATTTAAAACAAATACCTCCACACAACATCTGATAGCAATTCACAAATAAGGGTTTTATCCTGGACATTCACAGTTGTATAATTCTAGGTCTTGGATATTTAAAAGCTTTCAAAGACCCCATAAAATCTTTTTAAAATACAAACCCCAATTAAAGCAGCAGGATGAGGGATTTAAATACCTACTGAGTAATAAAATCACTTGGGTTCCCAAAGAGTCTTTCAACTCTTGTAGATTAAGAGATTTAGGGGTACACAGTATGTGCTGCAGCAGGGAGCTGGAAAATGGATGCTGGTGGATCATCTATGGCATTGTGTGGGAACAATTTTTCTCCCTTCTTGTTTATACTTGAATTTAGGAGCTCCCTCAACCAATGGGATGTTTCACAGGAAAATATTTCACTTTCACTTGCAGATGAACTTGCACACTTATCAAAATCAAACCCATTGCTCCACAGAAATAAATATACATAGATTGCCTAAAAAAAATTTGTGAAATATGTCCCAAAACTTTTTTCTTCAAGGCAGTGATTTCAAGGCTTTTGGCAATGGAGAAATCAACATACATCTACAGGTCTTGTTTTCTAACAGTAAATTTCCTTCAGGTTAAAAAAAAAAAGACCATCTTACATACTTTTTATCTGATGATGATTCAAATATTAATGATATATGTTGAAGATCCACTTTTCATAGTTTTCTTATGAGCACTTGAGTACAAAAGTTATGTTGAATCTCTCTCTAAAAATTGTCTCAGACAATTCAAGAATACCCCTTAAATCTGTCAATATTAGGCATACTTTTTTCATATCCCAATTTTTTAAATTTAGTTTTTCCAACGTTTTCTGACTTTTTATAAAAAAGCCCTGAAAATGTGAAAATTTCAGAATAATCCTCAGTGTTCATGCTCCTGCCCTTCAATTCTCCTCCTGCCCCAGGCCCAAGCTGGGAGTGACCCCATAGAATACCTCAAATGTTCTTTCTTCCCTGGAGATCTTCCAAGATGACTGTACTACCCTTGAAGGTTTATGGAGTTGCAGGAAAAGGCCAAGCTAAAAATGTCTGTCACCACTCACACCTTTCTCATGTA
This sequence comes from Oenanthe melanoleuca, assembly GCF_029582105.1. Taxonomy (NCBI): domain Eukaryota; kingdom Metazoa; phylum Chordata; class Aves; order Passeriformes; family Muscicapidae; genus Oenanthe; species Oenanthe melanoleuca. The sequence goes on along the minus strand of NC_079362.1, from coordinate 72,938,017 downwards.
CTACTTGGTGAGAACAGAAGTAAATCCTGCTTCTCTTCTCACACCTCCCTTCTGGCTCCACTCTTCCTGCCTTGGGAACTTCCTGCTAATCCTTCACTTTCAGACAAGTGAAAGTTGGGGAGAAGGGAATGTTGGTTTCCTGAACTGCTGAGAAGTCAGTTCTGTCTTGGCACTTCTTTGAGCCATCTTTTTCCCAGGTGTCAAAAATGGTGTTTTTCCCTACCAGATAAATCATGACACTGGTAGAGAACAATGTGGTCTGGTGGAAGGTGCCCCTTTCCATGGAGTGGGGCTGGAATTACATCATCTTTAAGGTCACTTCCAACAAAACCCTTCTAGTATTCTGTATTGCTCTTAGCTGGACTATGATCTGTCTTGTAATGGCATCCTTGGTACCAACTTGATAACTGGTAGCTCCCCAAATTTGGTTCATAATGTTTAGCAGACTGTCTGAACCACAGGTATCAAAATTATCAAAGCTAACCAAAATTATCAGCTGGAATTACTTTAAACTCTACAGAGTAGCCTTCAGGCCAAAATAATGATAATAGTAATACTAATATTAATAGCAATACTAATAGTAATACTAATATTAATAGTAATGATAATACAAATACAAATACAAATAAATACAAATACAAATACAAATACTAATACTAATACTAATACTAATACTAATACTAATACTAATACTAATACTAATACTAATACTAATACTAATACTAATACTACTAATAATATATATGTAAATTAATAAAAACTAGCCAAATCAAAATAATATGTATAGTACATGGTATTAGACCTGTATATGGTATAGAACATGTATAACATGGTTTTATAAAAATATGCAAAAGTAACATATCTTGAAACATTGCATGATTCCTGTGCAATGTTAGACTCTGGACAGTCATTCCAGCTTTCATATAGGGATGGGGAAGACGAAAACTTGCTCCTGAGAAACTGTACCTCAGAAGACACATATCTTAGCAGAATTATAAAATAACTAGAAGGCATATCAACTCAAAAATTCTGAGTTCTTGCCTTCTTGAGAGCGTCAGTTGCAGTAATTCTTGAATATGCTCTGAAAACAGGCTGTGTGTCTATGTAGAGAAGAATGTATTTCAAATATCAATTCCTCAACAGATCTGAAACACTAATATAGACTGACTTCCAGCGGTTTTTTTTGAGAGTATTCTCTCTGTGTAGAATTGGGCCAATCAATCTGATGTGCAATTTTGCATTTTGTCTGATTGCCTTAGGGTAGTAAATATTTATTTTTCTATTTGTTTGACTCAAATATCTTATTTCTTCCTAAGAGGATGATATTCCTCTTAGGGCAATTTTGACTTTTAAGAGCAGGAATCCTTGACTTTGTCAATGTCTATTAAAGAACAGATCATCATGATCCTTCTCCTGTAAGGGAAAGAATCTGTTATAAAACAACATGACAGCCATGACACCATACATTGAAACCTCCTTGTTATTGAAATATAAGCAAAAAAATTAGTTTAACAGTGTGTAGCTCTTAAACAAGTTACACTTTCTTTCCCATATTTTTGTGTTATTTAGGATCATCTATTTCTTTCATGATAGTGTGGTGGGTTTTTTTCTGGTTCTTTTTTTTTTTATTTTCTTCCCACCCCCCCTTTTTTGTTGTTGTTGTTGTTGTTGTTGATGGTTTTAAATTTTTTATTTGTCTGTTTATACTTAAGCTATGAATCATGGCTGGGGAAATCAACTTTTAGGTCAAAAAGTCAGAAACCACAAGTTTCTCTCAACCAAATGTTCCCAGAAAATATTGTTAGTATCAAAATATTATCATTTGCTTCAGAATATAAAAAGAGAGTGAAAAGAACCAAATATGCAATTTGAATACTTTTTGCATGGAAAAATATTTTTTCAGTAAGTTCTTCAGTAAGTTCTACCTAATATGCATGGGGAAAAGGATATCCCTCATGTCTACCATTACTCCAGATGTATTTCAAAGAGAATATTTCAAACACTCAGTGAGATGGGAGGGAGATATCATCTTCACACCAGTGAGAAGCAACTAAGATCAGCATCCAGAAATACTTAGAACCTTGAACTGATACTTACAGAAAATGAATGTGCGTCTGAGCAATTCTGAGATTTTGAGAACCTATACTCTGGCAGAACCTCAACAAGAAAGTGTGGAGGACTTCTCATTCCTCAAATTTATCTAGATATGCCTCTCCTTATGACTAAAAAAAGCTTCTGCTGGAAGGGAGACACAGTTTTGCACCATTTCAGTCCATGAAGAAAACTGCTCATTCCTAAAGAGTGCTCTGGGGGCTGCATGGGAGGGAGTTGTCTGCATCCCTTGAGAGTTTATAAAGAGAAAAGTTTAAAACACAATGAGTGCTTTCTAAGAAAATAGCCTCATAACTTCTGGTGAAGATTGGGATTCATGAAGATATTAAACTATTCCTGGTTCCTGTATAAGACAGATGTCTATCCAGTACCTAACATCCCTGGGACATTTAAAGCTTGGTTAGAATGGCCCTTAGCAACTTGGCTGTATTTAAAGAAGTCTGCACAGAACTGAAGAACCATTTAGGATTTACAATGTCTCGAGCTAGTCATTTCTATTTTCATTTCATTTCCATATGTGCTCGGAACAGAGCATCTTGTAACAAGTCACTTCTCAGAGCAATTTCCAAATCTCCTTAATTTATACAGAGGGTCTGGTCCAAGAAACACTTGTACATTTAACTGACTTCATGCAACTAACATGGCAGTACAGAAGTCGAGTATAATTAAGAAAAACTGAAGATATGAATAATTACAAACTTGATCTTGTGAATTACAATATTAACTCATCTTTGAAATTTTATTTCCACATTCTGCTTTATAATGGCAAAGCATAAATAACCAAACAGAAGAGAACTCACAGATCACTCTGCTAAAAGTTGTTGACTAGATAAACGAAATTATTTTTTCTTTCTAGATTCTCCAGCTGGTGTTATCTTGGCCTTCAGTATCCACTAATTAAATGGAAAAATGTTTGAGATAAAAAGTTAATTTACTAATTAAATGACAAGTATGATGCTTTATAAATTGTCTCTTTGGCTTATTGTGCATTTTGAGAATTAATTAACAATACAATCTAGCTGCAGTTGTGAGATGCCAAAATGGATGTGATTTGAAGATACTTTCACTTCTGTTTTCTATCTCAGTTTTTACAACAGCTGCACCGTAATGAAGATGCTTGACTCTTAATTTGTCTCTGTAAAATTAAAATGAGTTTGTGGTTTCTTGCTCACTGGGACTGCAGACAAAATGGTGCATTTAGTAGTAGACTTCTGATGAGCTGACACAGTCATCAAGCTGCACCAAGCTGCCATTGTTCTCTACAAATGGGGGCTAAAAAACCTGGCTTCACATTAGATTATGTTGTTCTGTTAAAGTATTTTCAATTGAACACAACAATGGAAATATAAATATAGTTTAACTGATGTTGTATTTTAAAATTCATGCTAAATACTTGTAATTTGTAAACAACATTACCAAGTGACAGCCTTATTTTAAATCTGCACCAATAAGTCTTATAGGTATGGCTAAACAAACTAAAAAGTTAGTTTAGGAACTGCCAAAGTATAATGGATAAGTTTGACTTTGGAATGTCAGATACATGTAAACATGACATGTCTGGACAAGATTGATCTTGGGCTTTGCCCCTTTGAATGTGGGGGATTTCTTTTGTTTGGTTTGCTTTTGTTTCCTGGTTGAAATTAAATACAAATATTAACTCAAAGTCAAATCTTAAGTTAATCAGAATTGAAAGAAGAGGGAGAGGAGAGGAGAGGAGAGGAGAGGAGAGGAGAGGAGAGGAGAGGAGAGGAGAGGAGAGGAGAGGAGAGGAGAGGAGAGGAGAGGAGAGGAGAGGAGAGGAGAGGAGAGGAGAGGAGAGGAGAGGAGAGGAGAGGAGAGGAGAGGAGAGGAGAGGAGAGGAGAGGAGAGGAGAGGAGAGGAGAGGAGAGGAGAGGAGAGGAGAGGAGAGGAGAGGAGAGGAGAGGAGAGGAGAGGAGAGGAGAGGAGAGGAGAGGAGAGGAGAGAAAAAAGGCAAGGCAAGGCAAGGCAAGGCAAGGCAAGGCAAGGCAAGGCAAAGGAAAGGAAAGGCAAGGCAAAGGCAAAGGCAAGGCAAAGGCAAAGGCAAAGGCAAAGGCAAAGGCAAAGGCAAGGCAAGGCAAGGCAAGGCAAGGCAAGGCAAGGCAAGGCAAGGCAAGGCAAGGCAAGGCAAGGCAAGGCAAGGCAAGGCAAGGCAAGGCAAGGCAAGGCAAGGCAAGGCAAGGCAAGGCAAGGCAAGGCAAGGAAAGGAAAGGAAAGGAAAGGAAAGGAAAGGAAAGGAAAGGAAAGGAAAGGAAAGGAAAGGAAAGGAAAGGAAAGGAAAGGAAAGGAAAGGAAAGGAAAGGAAAGGAAAGGAAAGGAAAGGAAAGGAAAGGAAAGGAAAGGAAAGGAAAGGAAAGGAAAGGAAAGGAAAGGAAAGGAAAGGAAAGGAAAGGAAAGGAAAGGAAAGGAAAGGAAAGGAAAGGAAAGGAAAGGAAAGGAAAGGAAAGGAAAGGAAAGGAAAGGAAAGGAAAGGAAAGGAAAGGAAAGGAAAGGAAAGGAAAGGAAAGGCGAAAGGAAAGGAAAGGAAAGGAAAGGAAAGGAAAGGCAAGGCAAGGCACCTGGAATTAATGGGATCTTGAACCACTGAGTAAACAAGCTGGTTTCTCTCCACCAGCAGTTGTAGATTTTTGTTTGATTGCCACTTTTTATATTCACAAGTCATGTTAGTCCATCACATATTTTTATGTTGATGTTTTATAGCTTTTCTTTCATTAACCAGTTACTTTCACATTTTAGCAAAATTTAGTGCATGGTTATGGATGTGTATATAATCCCACTCAAAAATTAGAAAACTGATTATTTTGCATTCAATTTACTTTGATTTTTCTGTCTAGTCTGTTGGTGCCTATAGAAGAAAACAGTAATAAATCATTTATAAAATCAGCCCAATCCCTTCTACAGGGAAATACAGTGAGACAGACTGTCTCATAAATTGTTTAGAATAACACTGCTCTCCAGTGATTTAGCCTGATTTGTTTGTTTAAAAAAAATAGAAAACCCACAAAACCTGCAGATGGTGATTCCCGTCTTTTATAAAAGGGGTAACAAAAGTGCTCACTTAAGGCAAAAACAATGAGCCCAAGTACCTTTTAATGCTCTTGCAGACAATGTAGACAACATCCCATTAGCAGACAGACTGTGGGCCAGTGAAATTAGGAGGAACAATGTATCATGAAATGGAAGAAATGGGAATGAATTTTCTGTATTTATTGCAGAGATTTCACATGGGTCATATGGTCTGAGCTTTCACTTAGTAAGGAAGGATAAAATGGAAAATATTCTCCTGAAACAGACCTAGCATCACATTTTTTTTGCCTGTCTTCTTGTGTGGATCACTGACAGTGACAAAATGGCATTGTGTGCTGGCAGCTTGATTTCTGGCATTTACTGGGCTGTATGAAAGACCACATCCCCAAACACTTCTGTCATATTCTCTTCCAGATTGTGGTATATTAAACTGAGGAAATAAGCCTGTTTTTTCTGGGGATCATAGATTCATCAAAATTAAAGATGGAAAAGACCTGTTAGTGCAAATCACTTACATTATCCCTCATCCAGTGCAAGATTACTCCCTGTGGTGTGTTTTCCAGCACTTTTTTCAGCCCACTTTGAAATGACTCATGCAACAGTTTCCACTGTTTCTCTCTGGAGATCAGTCTCCATTCTAATAGATCTCATGACCCTTGGTTTCAGCCTAGATTTTCCATTACTCATTCAGAGATTTTTTTTTTCCCCCTGGCCATCTGGCAAGGCAGTCCATGGTGCCTCTCTTAAACCAAAAACTGAGCCTTTGGAGGCAAGTTAAAGGCTATTAGGAAGGGGGAAGGCAGCCACAACCTGGAAAGGACTTCAGCAAGTTTTCTAGTTCTTTACTGCCCCTGATCTACTGAGTTGTCATTTTGGTGTATCCAAGTCTGACTCCTGGCCTGATGATTTTTAATGATCTTTTTGCAAGGGCAGGTATTGATAGGAAAAGGGGACCAGAATGGCTTTACATAAGGGCTTAAATGAGATATTAGGAAGAAATTCTGTGCTGTAAAGGTGGTGAGGCCTTGGCACAGAGAAGATGTGGTTGCCCCATCCTTGGAATTGTCCAAGGCCAGGTTGGATGGGGCTTGGGGCAACCTGGGATAGTGGAAGGTGTCTGTGCCCATGGCAAGGGGTGGAATGGATGGTCTTTGAGGTCCCTTCTAACCTATTCCAACCTAAAGCATTCTATGATTCTATGATTCTATGTTCTGATGCTCTAATAGGAAATTGAAGTATCTTCTGAATATTATATACGTATCTTCTAGAGAGTTTGGGTCTATATTTTAGGAGATTTTGACCTCTTCTGGGTCTGAACACAGTTAAAACACTGCAACAGTTAAAGGAAATAATTGCAATAATGGAGTAGAGCAATGCAGATCTTTCTTCCTAACCTAGCCTCACCTTTACATTCAAGACCTACATCTGTGTCTAATAAACTCCAAAGTAATTTTCATTTTTGCCTTGAGCATTTCTCCAGCACAGTGGATGGAGCTCAGTCTGGACTTGGATTATTTCTCAGCTACATGGGTCTGTGCACAAGTTGGTTGCCTAAACTTCTGTTACAGCGAATAATGTTAGTGCCACAAGTCAAAGCAGCAGCTTAGGCAGAAGGTGGCTATGTGTAGACTACACATAGACATATGTGGTGGTGTGCAGCCTCTTAAAGCCAGGGCAAGCTGTATCCCTGCACTTGCACCTCTGATTTGGGCTGAGCTCTGCACTCCATCAAGCTGTGAAGGATGGGCTGCAAAGTGCATGGCAGGAGGAGCAGCTGCAGCCTCAGAGCAGTGACCTGCACTGACACCCCTGCTGCTGCCGCCTCACCTTGCAGCACCTCTGAGGGCAGAGAGCAGCTGCAGAGGTGATTTTCTCCTTCTTTTCCCAGATCTGGACTCACATGTTGTTAATGCCTTCTGAAATACTGGCTTAAAAACAATGTAGGGTTGTAGGCATCCTGTGGTGACAGAGGGAATGTGGAGGGTTTCAGTTTGTATCCAGTCCACAGAAATCCCATTTATCTGTGTGACAAACCCATGTAAGCTCACAAGTCCTTCGTTAAAGCCTTTACTTATAGTATGACATTTTGTATGATGTTTAGTAGGCAGAGCTGAAAGCAATCCTAGAACACAAAAACAAATAAACAAACAAACAAATAAACAAAAATCCCTCTAGACTAAGTAAACTCAAACAGAAGAACATGTTGTATCTTTAGTGTTGTATTGGAATACAGAGATAAATTGATTTTTCCAAGCTAAAGAGTCTGTAACACTGTCAGTAATTAAATTAGCTTTTCCAGATTCCAGGCCGGTATCCAAACTGCATCTGTCTCAGTCTCAGCAGAACTTCTTTTTCCTTTTGATTGTTTCCTACTTCATGTCATACTCATTTTTGAAAATACGTTGCACTTTTTTTTTTTTTTTTTTTTTTTTTTTTTTTTTTTTTTTTTTTTTTTTTTTTTTTTTTTTTTTTTTTGTGTATACTTAGGGGAAAAACTTTTTCCATGAAGACACCATCTGGAATACAATTTTCACCAGGAGTACATTTATGGGAGGAGCATTTTGTTGCCTGTTTGTCTCTGTTTTACAGAACTTGCTGGAGAAAAGATAAGTCCATTGTGAAAAATCATCAACCTGTTCCTTGCTTGAGGGTTGAACAAGAAACCAAAATATTTAACAAAATATTTTAAGATTCTGGGGAGTTTTAAATTTGTGAAAGAGAAGCTAATGAGACACAAACTTTTCCAGCTTGGATTGCCCCATGGGAATCACTATATACAAATTACTAGGGAGCAGAAAGAGGAAGTAGGAAATTCATGTCCATCTTACAGCCTGAACAGTGATCAATCAGCAATAAAACATGTCATAAATTGTCCTCCACTGATTTAATTTTTTCCTGAAAGAATAAGGGTAAAAAAAAATAAAAAAAAAATCCAAGCAAACAAGTGCTGTAAAAAGCATCGGAAAGGATTTATTTTGCTGAGTTGAGACACACAACAGACAGAAACTTCAATTTTATGGGCCAAGAGAGGTAACACTCCTAAAATAAGCTCATGGGCTTCTGTTCAATTGGTGGAGGAGAGGCACCTCTGAAGTCCTCCAGTGGGAAACCCACATGCCCAGGATAAAATGAGCTATGCACCCATCAGAATTCTCTGCCACTTTTTAATTCGCTTTTGGGATGGTATGTTGAGAAGCACAGGAATCATTTCAGAGTCTTCCTTCCTTCTACCTTCCTGGAGGAACAGTTACTGGATACAGTTTGCAATTTTGATTTGCATGCAGCTCCCAAAGAGTTGGACAGTCATGCCTAAAGCCACTGTGAGCCTTTCACGGTCCCTAATTTCAGATGGCAAATTTGAGTTTCTGTTAAGCCAGGTTTGAAAGATAAAGGCATTTTATCCATCTAGAACACCCTGAGACACTACATGTCATTATATAATGTGATTTCTTTTTTTTTTTTTTTTAATGCTCAGTGTAATTTTTTCCCATTGCTTTAACTGCTCTCTGCTGAGCTTTATTCCTACATCTATTTCCTCTCAGGTAGTTGTGCTACAAAAATGCATTGCCACACTTATTTTTCACCCTTGGGCACTTACCTATAGGTTCTTACTCATTTAAGCACACTTGACTTTGCCCAGATTCACTGAAGCCAAGAGAAAAACTAGAGGAAAAATTGCAATTTAAGTCATTGAAGTTAATAGTTGTTTTGACAATGCCTGTACTGGAATCCTGCATCATTTATTTATATTGCTTGCACAAGCTCTGAGGGTTTTTTGGCCATGTATCCTAATATTATTTGAGACTCAATTTAGGGAAATTAGTACTTAAGGATAATTTCTAATGGGTTATATGGATGAGACACACACATGCTCTTCGTTTATCTCTATACACTCCAACAGTTCTAAATTTATTTTCTGAGAGAACCATGCATGTCTTCATGCTACACTGAAAGGCAAGAAACAAAACCTCTAAGTTTCTTTCTGTGTAAAACACTATCACCATTTGCAATTGAATCTTACACTGTCAAATATTTTGAGAAAAAATGTACAAAAATAGAATTACGTGAAAGAGCCATGCTGGTTGGTCCTATTCAGGACACAGATCAGGTGAAAAGAATAATTCTCTATAAATGGCTTCAGTGAAACTTTATAATTTTACCTCAAGATTAGAGAAAGATCCCTTCCTTTCCTTTGTTTAATGATATCATCCTAATTTTTGCTGATTGATAAAAAACACATAAGGAAAACAATATCAGATGATGTCTCCGACTATTCAAAAATAATAAAACTATTACTTAATAAAATTAAGAAATCATTGCAAGAAGTTATGAATGCACTTAAAATTTATCTCGCTTTAACTAAGAGAGATCTGTTACCTCTACGTTAGTCATTTATTCTTTCTTCAGAAGAAAGTCTTCAGAGGGTGACTCATCTTAGACATCTATCTTTAGATGTGATGAATTGTTTTATGGCAGGGCTGGTCTCTCTGCAGCTACTAATGAGGTAGTCTAGTCAACTAATTTCTTAGACTGAGTTCCGAGCTTTTAGATGATTAAAGACAAGTGGTCTTAAATAATCTGTCTTTAAAAATTTCCCTGCTGTAAAATCTAAAGCAGGTTGATAGTGGTTGAGAGAGGAATTCATCTCTCTAAATAAGGTAGCAATATGTAAATTGCATTTTATATATTCTATGTCATCCTGAAAATCTGCTTGGGAATGTTGGATGTGACTCTTTCTTGAGGATTTCCTGGAGGCCAGCTGACCAGATGATGGATTAGATTTTTGGCATAGGTAACTAGAGTAACCCCCTCAAACACCTCTGTTTGAAAGAACTTTTCTCATTCCTGTTACTCAAATTATTTGAGTTGTTTTGTTTCTTGTTTTCTTTTTTTCACCTGTTGTGTGACTTAACTGAAGTCCTGGAACAAAGTGTCCTCCTAAAATTTAGCTTAAATCATTCCCAATGAGTCCTCTCAGAGTAATAAAGGGATCAATATGTCAGATGTGAGTAGCTGGAACAAAGACTTCCTAAGTCACCCATCCTTTCATCTCCTGCTCTCATTTCCACTTCTGGAGCACAGCTTCTCCTGCATGTCCCTAGCTGTGGAACTGGGAGCCAGCGGGGAGGGCATCTGAAGACTCCTGCTGCTCAGCCTCTTATCCTGAAGACAAGCTGACTTCATTCCCAGGAAACTGAATCACACAGACCTCTTCACAAAGGACCACATGGACATTCTGTGCTAATTGCAAGATTTGCAAGGAGGTAAAGGGAAGACAATAAATAGATACACAGATAAAATTCAGTAGCACTTGGCGTATATCCCAAGTGGTACAAATGGCACTTCTTTATAATATGTAATTTTTTCTAGTTGGGTAATTTGAGGCTGTGAGCCTCAGCAATCCTTTTTCTCTATTATGCTCTCTGACACAACCTCAGATGTCACTTTTGCACCCAAACAATCACGACTTACCCATGGAATCAATAAGAGGGCAAGGAGTTTGCATCCCTGTCTAATATTTAAAAGCACTGGGAGTATGCTTAATGCCTTTTGACCACCTACTAGGGAAATGGTAGCACTGGTGTCACAAGTTTGTCTAATTCCTATTGTTGCAGAGGTAACATCACATAAATTGGGGGCACAGGCGACTCGTTCCGCAGCCGCCTTTTGCCTGGTGTATAATTATCACGGCTCATCTTTATTAAACACCAGCCTTATCTTTGTTTTGCTCTCTTTGTTGATAGATGTAACCTCAATACTGTTGCCATGGCTACAGTAACAGTAGCTGAGAAGATTTTGTTTGTTGTAAACAAACTGAGCTGTACAGGCGCAGATCCTGGTGGAGCGTTTCCAGCCCCCTGCCTTATATTATGCTGATTAACACTGCCATCTCCCTCCTGCTACCTATTTCTTATTTTAATTAGCATTAATTTAAGCTGTATCAAGGAGTGCTTCCCCTTTTGTTGCCGTGGCACCCCTTTTCTGACAGGTTTTTTTTCCCTATAGCAACAGCCATAGGTTAGGACTGCAGCCCTGCTGAGAGCATCCTCACAGCAAAGCCCTGCTGGCACCAAAAATTAATCTCAATGTACACACTAGCTTAATGGCAAAAGATTGCTTTAATTTACTTCCTACATTCTCACCTCCAGGGGCAACTGAACTTGTTCTTATGTAGGAGCCATGGGGATCTGAAAATGTGTGACTAATTCTGAAACTTATTTAGCTTCAAGCCAATTCCTCAAAATCAAGGACCAAATTCAGCCCCTCGCACAAGGAGATGCAACTCCTCAGTTAGAAATTGTACTGTAAATTCTTGCCTCTCTGTTGATTTAACCCATGATCTCCCATGTGCACAGATATGACTGGAATGGGTTCAGGAATAATTTAAGTTTCCAACAGCACCAGTTCCTGTTAGTTTTATAGCAGACCTTCCTGCAGCAGGCATTTTTTGTAATATTTAGTCTTCCCTCCTGAGTTTTAGAATAATTTTATTCGCTATGTATGCCAATGTTAATGATGTCCAGTATATACCATATAGTTTTACTATTATTATTTTCATCTTGAAGAGTTTAGGCTCTAACCCTGAGGGAAATATGCCTGCCTGTTTCAAGGGACTAGTACCATGTTCTCTATGAAGGGCTCAGTGGTTTCACTATGTATACATACTACAACATCACTGTTGTACTTTTTTAAAATGCTATTAAACCAAAATTTCTTCATTTCAACTGGATATAATTCAGTTTAAAGCACAATGGGCCCAGTGTTATAACAACATATAAACAGGGGGAGTGTTCTTGCCCTAAAAGAGATGGGTTGGAAGAGAGAGAGGGGTAAGCTAGGTGAATTGTGTCTGTACTGCAGCAGGGCTGCAATTCAAGATGATGGGAACTGCTCCAAGGTGACATTGTGCCATAATATTGCCCAGCATTATTCTTTGCTCTGCAATGCACAGATGAACAACATGATGTTCTTCTTTACTCCTCTTTACTCCCTTCACAGCCCTCACTGGTTCTGTATCCAGTGCCCTCCAGAATGGAGCAAACCTGCAGACTCTCTATGAGGAATCAGGTTGTCCTGAGAATAAGGCAAACTCTTGTAGGGTATTGGACAAAAAGAGAGAACTGCCAGTGCTGCTCTGTGATACTTCTAGAATGTAACACCAGGAAGGAGAAATTCTTCTGGGAACACTAAAATTAAAGGGGGAAGAAAAATGTCTTTCTCTTCACCCAAAACATCAAGAGACATTGTTGTTCATGGACTTGACAGTGCTGGATTCATGTCTGAACTCATATTACAGGTCATTTCCAACACTGATGATTCTATATATTCTATTATATGTGGTCAGAATACTAATTATATCACAACCTGTAATCAGAGAAGTCTAGCAGTGTTTTAGTCCTAGGCATACTTAGCCCTTTGTGTGCAAATTGCAGGACCATAAAGTGAAATGACAGCCAGTGCCTGGGAGGACAGAATCATCAGCAGCATTCAGAACTCCAGCTAATTCATCAGAAACATTCAGAACTAATTCATTCAGATCTCCAGCTAATTGCTCATTATGAGTGATGAGTTCACCAGGGATGCTGGTAGAGCATGATCAATTGAACATTGGTACCCTTGGTTCTTGTCACTGTCACCATCCAGAGCAGCTGTGGCTGCCCCATTCCTGCCAGTGTCCAAGGTCAGGATAAGTCTTGGAGCAACCTGGGATAGCAGGAACTGTACTTGCCCATGGCAGGATATTGGAATAAAATGATCTCTAAAGTCCCTTTCTAACCAAACCTTTCTCTATGGTTCTGTGGTCAATGTACTCCACACTTTCTTTGTGATTTGACCTTGTTCTTCCAATCCTGTGACATGTAAGAAAGCTGATGATATTGCAGTACTCAATATCTTTCAGGTCTAGCCTTAATCTCTTCCTTTTTTTTTTTTTTTTAATTTTTTTTCCATTTAACCAAACACACTGAAGGTAGAGATGTATCCTGTTTGAAGTCTCTTGGCAAAACTTTTTACACCAAAGTAACACCAGCTGATGAGGTTAAGTCAAATAAGAAATCATATTTGTGTGAATTTCCTGAGTTGCATATCTTTATATTTCAATTCTTCATGCTATTTTAGTATAATTTTACACATTAATGATGAACAAGGTGAGACATTGACACTAGCAAACTTGATGAATGGGAAGAAAAACATTACCCCCTGTGTGAACTTATAGAATAGTTCACACTCATTTTCAGCTTGAAAAGCTGTTATCTGTTCATATAGCAGCTTTTAAAAGTGCAAATGGAAGCAATCCAGCATGGTGTGTAGTAGTTTACAAATGCCTCCATAGTATCTAAAAATCAACCTGAAATATTAGAATAGAATAAATGCTTGGTGAACCCTTCTTGTTTAATTATGTTTTACTAGACTTGTTTAATTACATTTTACCAGACTGACAGTGCAATAAAGGGTGGAATTTGGCAGCCCAGTTAAGAGTATTTTCACAGCAGAGCCCCACTTGCAACTTGTAGTTCTTCTAGAACCAGGACCAAACTTGAAATATTTCACCAGCACAAGTCAAAAGACTGCTATGAAGTTTGCATCCCTTTCCCAAAGGATTAAAAACCAGCTCTGTCTTAAAATGAGTGAAGACAGAAATGAAACCCAAGCCAGAAAGAAGCTGCACATCAGGGTACACTCTCTGTCTCACAGAGAGCATGAATGCCATGAGAGGAGGGAAGCTCGATGTAGCTGGCAAGTCAACCACCTGAGAAAAGTCTGAAGTTTGATATACACCTGCAACACTGCAGTCTGGCATTTCCAACTGACTTTGGTAGCTATATGTTTAGAAACCTTAGAATAAATGGTTTCTGCTCATGAAAAATGCTAATACAAACATATTTGGAAGGTGAGGGAGAAGGAATGCATAGTTTATATTTTGCATATTTGTCAAATAATAGAATCACAGGATGCTTTGAATTTGAAGGGACCTCAAAGATCATCCTGTTTCACCCCTCTGCCAAGGGCAGGGACACCTTTCCTCTTCCCAGGATGCTTCAAACCCTATCCAGCCTTGCCAGGGATCCAGGGGCAGCCACAGCTTCTCTGGGAATGTTCCCCCCCCTCCCTTTTAATTTAAAGCCCTTTCCCTCTCTGTACTATTACTATTTACCCATTTTCCATGTTCTATATGAATTCTGTGGTAGACCTGGAAATCTGAACAAAGCCACTTGAATCTGGTGCTTTTTCCACATGTCCTATGGTAGATACTTTCCTATGTCCTTTAGCTACTCCCTAGCTTGTTTTTAGTTCTTACCAAACATTTTCACCTCTGGACTAATGTTAGCAAACACAAGAAGAAGCACTTTAAGAAGTGACCTCTGCCTTGGTTGTAGTGGCTGGTGCTGAAGTTATAAGTAATTTACTTAAGTTCCAAACATATAAACCATGGCAGAAACTACTCCCAGAAGAAAAGGTTTGATGATGTAGGTGCATCTAGAAAGAATCCTCTTGCTTGAAGCGCCATGAAAGAGTTAAAATCTGGATATTACTCACACTCCATTGCACACCAGGGAGGGAATTTAAACATAGGTAATAAAGCATTGATAATAATGTATGTGCTTCCTCTGTGATATGATAAATTATATTTTCATGTCACTGCCTATATTGTCTATCAGTTCAATAAATACAAAGACTGCTTGAAGCTGGTTTACAAAAAGGTACCAAGGCTACAGACTAACATATAAGTAAATTCTGTGTGATGCTGAGGTTTTTCTTTAGCTATGTGAGGCTATGTATGAGAAAGATTCTTTGAAAGTCTGACACTTTCTTGGACACAGTGCTAAAGAGGGATGAGATGAAAGACTGAGAAATCAGACTGTATTCCTCCTATCACTTGCAAAAATATTATTGCTTCTCACAGCGTTAATCTACTGTTAACTTGAAGCAGAGACTATTCCATACCAAATAGATATTAAGGAAGTTATTTTTCATGCCATATTCATACTAGGAAAAGTGAGTGAAAAAGGAGAAAAAAATGTCTTTGTGACCTTGCAGCCAGTCTTAATTAGAAAAATCAGTTGCACTGATCTATCATGGTGATGCATGGCAGTCCTTCCTGCTCTGTTTCTGTTGAACTGAATGAAAGTTTACTCTTTACTTCAATTATAGACAAAATAGACTTCAGTACAATATTTTAATTTAACTTGTTTTCTCATTTAATTAAATATATGATACTCCCCTATTTCATTTTTAAGGAACTGTCTCATTGAACAGTGAAAGAGTAATTTTACCTGTGTTTTGTTGAGGTGGATGAATGATGAGAACAAAGGACAGCACAGAAAATTTAACAGGGTATTACAGTGTCCCTTGCTTCTAAAGCAAGCTCGTCATGAGCAGCAAGCTTGTAATTCACGTTCATACTCCAGTAAGCTTATTTTATATTAAAGTATTCCTTAATATTACAGTAATCTAATTGGTTTGTGTGGTTAAAGGAAGATAAAATTCTCATATTTATTATGAGTTATTACTATAAATCCCCTTACTAAAATAAAAAGAAGCATTTATCCAGTTCAAAAGGCACATGAACATCAATATTTGCTCCCTCTGATAATATCAGAATAGTACTTCATGTTGTCTTGAGAGCATGGAGAAAAACCTAAATTCCAAACCACGGTGAGCTCAATTCCTTTCAGGTTTGCTGGAGGACACTTGCATTCTTTGAGCTGGTGAATCCCCCCAGCCACCCCAGCTCTGCAGTGCTTTGCAGTGGGAGCTCCTGCAGCTCCAGCCTCCCTGGGCAGGGCACTCACAGCCTGGCTGTGTCTGCAGCTCAGTCCTGGCACACGAGCCACACTCCCTCAGCCTTCCCAGGGGATGCCATTGGGATGTTTGAGTTGGGCCCTGTCAGTTGTGACCTGTGTGACTCCACTGATTGCACAGGGAGCCTGGGGACTGGGATCTCTCCATTATTTCTCTGTGAATCCATCAGATATGTTTTGAAGTCAGGCGCTTTGTGTTGCCATTTTGTCTGCTCTTGCAAGTGCTCCTTGCTGTTTCTGAGAGACTGCTTTATCTTGCTTTTTGAAAACTGTTATCATGTTTGATATGAAGGCTTCCTGAAGCAGGGAAATCCACTGGGTAAGTGAGGATTTCTGTAATTGTTTCACTATATTCAGTCCTACTGGAGGGACTTTTTACAAGGGCTTGTAGTGGTGGGACAAGGATGTACTTAGCTGAAAAAGGTTTAAAATAGATATTAGGAAAAAAAATCTGTACTCTGAGGGTGAGGCCCTGGCACAGGGTGCCCAGAGCAGCTGTGGCTGCCCCTGGATCCCTGGCAGTGCCCAAGGCCAGGCTGGATGGGAATTGGAGCAGCCTGGGACAGTGGAAGGTGTCCCTGCCCATGACCTTCAAGGTCCCTTCAAATCCAAACCATTCTATCATTCTGTGAATTTCATATCTTAGCACTTTGTTTTTTTCAAGATCAAGGCAGGAACTTTAAAAGAATAAAATTAATAAATAGCATTTTGTGATACGCAGTCTGAAGTTAGGTTGGGATTGTTCTTCAGAATACTCTTAAGGTTTTTCATAATGAAATTTCCTTGCTAACTTGAAAAAAAAAATCCTTACTCTTCACTGCTGGATGGTCTTTCATATCACAGATATGCAGGTAGGCCTAAATACTGCTGTGGGGATAAAGCAACTGTAATCATGCCTGTTCCAGATGAAGGTGATTATTCCAAGCATTATATCTTTTAGAAACTTTTTCTATCTCTTTTTTTTTTTTTTTTTTTTTTTTTTTGCTTTCATTCAACTGAAAATCATATTTGCTTTTCCCATGGCTGCCAGATAATGAACAGATATCTTAGTCAAACATTCCATGAGTTTCCAAATGTTTTAGATCCTCAGAGAATCCTGCAGCTTGAGAAACATATGAGAAGTTTAGAGTACTTCTGTCTACAAGGATAACCTTGCTTGTATCCCAGTTGAATTCCATCTGTCATAAAGCAGCCCTACCTCCACAATATGTTGAAATTCACTGAAAAATTCCACTGTCCTCCACAGTACTTAATAATATTACAGTATGTGAGAAAACCATGGTACCAATATTAGGCTTTTGCTAAATAAGAAATATTTTCAAACACAAGTACCAACCAAGTGAATTTTTATATAAATGTAGAAAAAACATGTGACTGCTGCATATAACATTGAGTATCTTTCATCCTCTAGTGTTTTAATGTCATTTTAAAAATACCATTCTTGGCTTATTTTGAGAGTTAAGTTCTTTTCAGGCAGGTTTTTATATAGATTAGAATTCTTGGATTATTTTTTCTTTTATGGGAAAAGTTTCTTTTTCCCTTCCATCTAATACATTGTCCACCCACTTGCATTCTTTTTTATAAAAATAAATGCTTTTATTTTATAATTGAAAATAATGAAAATAAAAAATAGAGGTTTTATCAAGCTTGAATGTGTCACTTTTCTACCTGGGATTTTTTTATTTCTGTTTCAAATCAAATTGAGTAAATATTTGACTGTCATAAGATGTGAAAATATCCAGGAAAATATTTATATATACCATTTCTTCAGTAGAAACCTTATCTTTAATACCCTAAGTGTTATGCTCTTGCTCTTCTGTGGGAGACTTGTGGCTTCAGAAAAGGACACTGCTGCCAGCAAAAGGTACAGAGCACACTAAATCCCCTTTTCACACAAAAACATCCATTAGTTTGCATTAGCTGGGCAAGAGATGTCAATCAGGAATTGAAAGTACTCAGGGATTCCTCAGTAGCTCGCAAAAAATATCTCTACTATCTAGAATTTCAATTAAATTTAAATTTACATTTAATTGACTTTGTCTCCCTCATTTCCCTCTCTGTTCTCAGATGTATGTATAATTGCATTTATTCTAATTAATATTTACTGAATTTTAATCTACAATCCTGGGCTGTCACTTAGCACTGCTATTTTTCTGAACAGTTCTCGCAAAAGCCTCCTAATAATCCTTTCTGAGAATTCACAAAATGTATGTTCCCTGAATTATCTTGAGATGCTTTTTTTTTTTTTTTTTCTTTCTGGATTTTCAGAGAGTTTAAGATTTAGGACTAACATTTTATTTTATGGAAATGTATGCAGTTGGAGTCTATTAAGGTAGAGTTATCTAAGCCCCATGCTGTTTTTCTCTCAATTAGACTGTCAGGTTCCACAAGAACAAAGGTGATTACCATTGGCTTGTTATGCACTAGGTAGCCCCAAATTGTCTTCCCAAAAGAAACCTGATGTGGTCACACTGCCCAGTGCTCAGGAATGTTGGTTTGTGTCTATGGATTGACACACCAGCTATCTGGCTGTCGTTTGGACAAGGAAATTCGGATGGCAAATTTGGATTCTCCCCTTAGAGAAAGTGCTTCGAAGAGCTTATCTCCATCTCCATTCCCAAACATCTTCACAACTATGTTTCTTAGACACTCTCAACAGTTCCTGGGGCTGAGCTATCTAATCATGACTTAATTTGGTACCCACAGCAAATGTTTTTCAGTAGCTGTCTCTGCATGCACTTGGCAAGTACAAGGCAAGGCGATTTGTCTTAATCATCTTTGGTGATGCATTAAGCTATGCAAAATTACTTCATATTTTGCATAAACTAAGATTAAGCAATCAGACATTTACTCCAGATTGCCTGACACACAGTGAATCCTTAAACCACAAGAATGCTCAGATGTCTGATCCCATGGGCATTTATACATCTCTTTAAGGGTTTATTTTCAGCATGCAGAGTTATCTCTGTCTGAATTTCCCAGTTAGCCTTTCAATTCACCAAAATTATTTTCACAGGTCATAGCTGATATTGTGCTAGTGTTTCTCCAGACCTCTTTTTTTGTTTTTCCCTTCTCATCTTAGACCTGCTTCATTTGTCAGCTGTATTTTCTTGTGCCTGCAATATCACTAGGGGTTGATCACAGAATAATAAAATGGTTGGGGTTGGAAGTGGGACATTGGTCATCCAGTTCCAGCCCCCATTTCTCTCTTACTCTGGGTAAAGAAATGAAGGCGCCTTGGTCACTCCCTTTCATGAAATCATCAGCTGGGAATTTCTTTGTGTATGTAGGTTTTATTCATTCATGATGCAGGAAGCTTAATCAACCATGTCCAGAAATTATTTTCCTATTCTGGATCACTGCTGTCAGGAGCTAGTTTTCCAGCCTGGAAATCTAAATGCCTCATACCTCTGCTGTAGAACTGAATTAATACCTTCCCCCCCCCCCGCCCCCCATCCCCCAATATTTTTTTCTGTATGCCACAGGAAATAAACAGAGAGTAAAAAATGGCTTTTCAGAGTTCTGTACATCTACCTATAGAGACCTATAGAACATACATGTTATATAATATACCAAATATTATGTCTATACAGTGTCCTTGACAGAACAACTTTTCCATTTCAAAATTTTAGTTTATTACTTTAAATAATTGAAAATTAGAGCGGTCCAGACCTCAATCAATCACATCTTAAATTACTGAAACAAAATATGCTGATTGATTCAATGTTCATTCTTCCAGCTTATCAGCATGAACATTTTCAGTATTTCAGTTTTGCCTCAAAACCACTTATGAAGCGAGAAAACTAGAGTGATAACTTTCCAAGAACATATCACTTCTATCCATCATCTGGGACTAGAAACCTCTGTGCTAGTTTTATGATATTTTAGGGTATAGTGAAATTACTTCATCTCAATTTGAAATATTTCCCATACATATGAGTTTATAAGCAGTGTTACTGGCAGGCTGAAAGCCTGAATGCTTATAAATAGAGACCTGAAATGGGGATAAAAGTAGCCCCATGATCATTACAGGCTTCTTCCTTTGAGTAAGGTAACAAATAATTTGCTGCATCCAACAGGCCAAGACTGCTGAAAGTGGGCAAAGGTCACCCTGGTGCCAGAGTTCACAGCTCTGCCCTGATAAGCAGATGGTTCCTAAGCAGATAAGATGTTAATAGATACCCACAGTCTCTGGCGTTAGAGGTGGAAATAAAGCAATGCCAAAGCATTAGGTTCAAACTGTGTGCACCACTGAGAGACAGATCTTGACATTGTAAAGGTGTTTTTTCCAAGATCAGCCTTCAGAGCCTTGAGTTAGTTGTACCCTAACATGGAGGATATCCAAATCTACTTATCTGGCACAATTATTTGTTGATACCTCTACGTTAATCCCGGCTTAGGTAAAACAAGCGTGATAAGAGAATCATGACCCGAAGAAGAGAAAATAAAAACCTGCTCTGTACATCTCCTAGCTATTCTTTGCCCAGCACACACACACAAGTGCAGGCAGGTAGGCACAGCTGCTTGACAGGAATGACATCTGGTTATCTGCAATCTCCTTTACAAGAGCCTTGCTCTCCGCAATGCACCGGTGCCTCTGCTCTGTGTTAGATAAACATGGCAAACACAGATAGCAACACGAGAGTGGTATCACAGGTCCTGCTTGCCAGCAGCAGGAGCTCCAGCAGCAGCAGTGGGGGCTCAGCAAACCCCCCCCATGTCTGTCTGTTCACGGGCTCTGACAAGCCAGGTGGGAAAGTTGCACAGAGCAGGAATTTATTACAGCAGTGGGGGCTGGCTGGAAAGCTCCTCTCTCTTTTTATTTTAATGGTCGTTTAAATTACTTCTGCAGACTTTGACAGAGCTTTGATTAGCACACACAAATATCATCCACAAATTCAAACTGGATCTTTCATCCTAATAAACGTGAGCTCAGACCTGCATTTGATCCTGGGTGCTGCTCCTGGGCTCTCTCCAGATTTTCTGCCAAACACTGCCACCAAGTGTGAATCTTGGATTGTTTTACTGAACAGCCAAAAGGGAAAGAGACTCACCTGCCAGATCCTGGTCCTTATGACCTCAACAGACTTTGGAGACAAAAAGACATCCAAAGAACTTCTTCCTCTCTATTTCCCTTGTTGAAAACAAGGTTGTGAAAACTGATTCTCATCTAACATTTTATTTCTGTCACAATAAAAATTTAAAGCCATGGGCATTGGTACAAATGATGGAGCCCCATCCTTAGTGTAAAACAGTAAGACAAATGTGGAGAGAGAGGAGGTGACTAATGCCTAAAAAATAATAATTAAAAAAAAAAGTAGGGGAAAAAATGTTGCTCTAGATAATACAAATCCCCAGCTCCTGAGCCTCAGAATAATACATTAATAACACGACTGCCTTTGGTTTCTTTAGTTTTGTACCATAATAATCAATATGACATGTGAAACTGAGATGAGGAATAATATATTCTCAGTTTTAGGAAGGGAATATCTTTGTTGCTACTTTCAACAAGACTATCCTGAGAATTTGTCTGCTCACCACATGGAGAGGCAAGATAAATAATAAGGAAAGATAAACTGAAATATTTCTAAGTGAAGGTGGACAGAACTCTACATGAAGAAATAGAGTGACAACAGTTAAAGCAGCCTAACTTATTGGAGTATTAACTTTATTTGAAAATAAGAGCATCCAAACATCTATTTGGTTAACTTTACATTCTTTATATTAAATGGAGTTAATTATCTATACTTATCAGCTGTTGCTCTCTAAACAATCCCTAAGAAAGTCACTTGTCAAAAGGGATGTTGAGAAAGCACAAGCCCCTGAAGTTAAAAAGAAAGAATGTGATTTACAGCCCAGAACTGCTGCTGTTTGTTTGCAATGGGTTTGGTAAAAAAGGCTGTGGGATGCAGCAGGCATTCCTGTCCCTGGGCGAGGTGACACTCCAGGGCTGTTCCATCAGCCATGTTCCCTGACTTCAGTGTGACTAATAATCCATAAGAATACTATTTTATATAACTCTTGCATGGTTCAGGCATAGCCTCATGGTCCTGAGTTACAGCTCTGACCTTTAGCAAGTTTAAATTTACAAACATATGAACTAGAAGAACACACTCTAAGTCACTCCCAGCAGCAAGAATCCAAAATCATGGGAAACATTAAATTTAAAATAAGATTCAGGATTGCTGTAGACAACAAACCTCAAGCTGCAAGTCTGAAAACTCCATTTAACTAGAAATATGCTCCTCAGGCCATAAAGATCTGGGTTTCTATATTACACAAAAAACTTGAAATTTTTCCAGGTATGTTTAAATACTTCTGCATTTGGATGCACATGCATCACTTCTCTTTGTTTAACAGGTTCTGCCCATACATATCACAGGACTAAATTCAGCCTTGGGCGTTCATCAGCAGTTCTTGTAGCTGCACAACAAAGGATTATTTAAATAGTGTATACTTTTCCTTAAGTAAATATGAGTACCTGTATAATTATTTCTCCTACAGGCCTTAACAGCACCAGAGAAGCTGTTATCCTTTATCAGGTAAATCTGATGCAGCTTTTAAATTGCTATGTATGCCAGAGGAGTTCAGGGTTTTTTGTTGGTTTTTTTTTTGTTTTTTCTTTCTTTTTTTTTCTATTCTAGGTGGTCTAGCCTCACATCACCCAGAAAGGATTTACAGATGCAAAACACATTAACTTTATTTGAAATCAGGTCTATAAATCCCCATATATTGATAAGAAACCAGACCCTTAAACAGTAATTCTAATTCTAATAGAGATCTGAATGCTTGCTTGTCATAAATCACAGTGCTACAGAATGGGAAGAAGGTAAAACCTACATTAAAGGCATTACAGAGCACTTCTTTCTGGGACAGACTGTAAACTTTTCAATTCTTCATCCAGTCTGGTTTGGAATGTTTCAAGTACCAGATCTTCTGTCAATCCCCTGAGGAAAATATTCTGTGTCCCCACAGAGCAAGCATTGTTAAGGGTTCTTTCTAGACATTCAGTTCAATTATTCATTTATTCACTCCTAATTATGCTCACCTCAATAAAAACTGTTCTCCTCAGAACCACACTCAGTTGGAGATACCTCCTCATGCCCCCTGCTATTATTTGGACAAAGTTAGTGATTCTATTATTCACTTGCCTCGAATGAAGCCTGTATGTCTGTCTTCGTGGGATTTCTCTGTGTTTCAATTCCCCAGCTCTACAATAAGTCTCACTTTCTCACATCCTTTATCTATTCTTCTAAAAGCTCTAAGACAGGGTCAGTCTTTATTTGTGTACATTATCTACAAGCAATACTCAGGGAGCTCAACATCAACTTCTCAAATATTCTGAGATAGGACAGGAAAACAGCAACAAGAAAAGGAAAAGTTGCAGATTATGCTATTTATTTTTTGACATCCAATTGCTATAGGGAATGATAACTGAAGTAAGTATCCCTTTATAAACCTATCTGGTTATCTCTGGCTCTGAATAAATTTAGTTCCAAATATAGATTGAGACAACCTTACATAGATATATAATCCTGTGTGTTGGAAAGTAGCCAAAGTAACATTTACAATAATTCTATGAAAAATATCTGTTTTAAAACAGACCCTTAAAACCAAAGGTTGAGTTTTTCATGCATGTTACTAGAGGTCTTTTTTCCCTGAATGACAATTGGCCCTGGCAAACCCTAGCCAAATTTAAATTTCAAAATTGATATTATGCACTGTGTGCATAGAAAAAAAATTGTCTCACTATTTTTTTTCCAGGCAGGATAAGAGCTAAAAAATCATTTTTACAATACTTTTTTTAACTTCTCTATATCTGTGGCTCTATGTTCCTTAGCTGCATCAAGGAACTAAAATTTCAAGGGAACTTGAGCAATAATAAAGAAACCAAGATACCAATTGCAGCTCTGCTTTTATGCAGATTTTACCTTGCTGTTTCTTGCCTCAATTCCTGCTTGTGATGCTCATTTAAACAATGAGGTGGGAGAAAAGTAAATGGCAATGTGTTTGTGGATTCAGCTGGGGACAGAAGGCATGAACTGTACAATCATGGGTACTGCTTTCACCTGAAACTACACAGAAAATACTTTATAATTCTTCTGGTCTTTGACAATAATAATAATAAAAAAAAATATATCTAAATTATTTCCAAAAATAATTTTTCCTAAAAAAATATTATGTTACTACAAAATTGTCTGGACACGTGCTGTGGTACCAGTTGAAGTACACAAGAAATTATAATTTTCTCCTCAAAATCCCTATTTCCTTGCACTCTCATCTGTTCATCCTTCATTTTTCTCATTCTCATCTAAAGAGTATGTTTGTGCTCTGTGTAAACAGATGAGAAGGTTCACATGAAGGTATCTCTTTGAAACTCCAAGTTCCAGCCCAGAAAATGACAGCTATGTTCTGGAAGAGGCAGTGACAAGCAGAAACAGGGGTAAGAGCAGAATTTTTCTTTTTGGTGGTACTTGGCCAACCCAGTAGTTCCCAAAGCAAATTTTAAACCTGTAGGAGACAGATTCATGTTCTTTCCCTCCAAGTGTCACTTTGCTTATATTCTTGCTTGTACCTTTTGATGTTCCTGTTGAATTTATCCTTGGAAGTGAGGGTTTGGACACAGAGATAACTTGTAGGAAAATGTGTTCCCCATTGACCACTGAGTAGATGTAGCCTAAGGTACTAAAGGACTATTGGACAAAACATTTTAACCTGAAACATTCAGTGATAGGTGCCAAATTTTACCTTCTTCTAATTAAGGAGATGTTTCCTTGCCCTGATGTCACCACTGCTGCTTAACACAATACTTTAATGAGTTCCAGCCTGCTGTGGACACAGAATATGAGATTTTAATTTGAAATCTGATCATATGTCTGGGTCCTCCTGGAAAACTGTATTAGCTCTTTTCTTCATAAATAACTTCTAGAGGATCAAAGCCTGGGCATGAAACACCATGGCAAATTTGTCCCTGGATGATTTAGCAAAATCAATAGATCAGAAATAAATTTATCCTGACGTATTTACCCATATATAAAAAACTGTATGTGATCATCACATTTATTATGACATGACACAAGAAATCACAGCTATTCACAGTCTTCTTTGTCTGCCGCACACTTCACAGCTAATTTTGTGTTACAGTGGAGAAAATAACTGCTAAATATCAGCAGTCTCTTCTGCATATTCAGCATGAACCAGGGTCTGTCCTTGCACCTTAATCTGTTTCAGTATGAGGCAAGTCCTTAAAATAAAAAAAAAAAAATAAATTTAGGGGAGCATTTCAAATCTAATCTCAATAAATGTTTTATTTTTATAAGTCAGGAATATTAATTTAAGCAGCATTTGTCCTGATTTCCTAATAGTTTCTCCACATCACCATAGCATGATACAGTTTTAATTTTCTGAGAACTGGAATGCTAGAAGTGCAAGATATGCTCAGCACTGGAATGCCAGGGGAATGGTTTCCCTGGCAACAGCAAGCACATAAAAAGTATTCAGAGCAGTCCCTGATTCTCCTGTTCTAAGCCTCCATTGATAGGGGAATCAAATCTAGTTTGGATTTTTTTCATTTAAGGTGAACTGCAGGGCAGAAACATGAGGATGTGCTTTATTACACTTTGCCACCTTGTGGAGCAATCCTGTAGGAAGGGAATTTAGAAATCATGGCCATGGAGCCCCAGAGAGGGAATTTAGTCACTGGAGGTAAAAAGAGAAAAACCAGTAATTTAAAAAAAAAAAAAAAAAAAAAAAAAAAAAAAAAAAAAAAAAAAGGGGGGTGGGTTATTTTCTAATGGTGAATTTTCTAAGGTAATTTTTAAATGAGTCAGAGGGACTTCAGAGTTCAACATAGGTTTGTTTCTGATACTGCAAGACACTAGGATACACATTTACCTTAAATCTGAAGAGCAGATGCTGTGATTTGAAATTCAGATCCTCTGCTTTTTGGGCAATCCCATAGAAATTAGACACATGCTTCAATGTCTCACTGAACCGTGGTTTATAGGATGTCACTTCAAGATCATTCAGATTAATTTCTGCCTTTCCTAAAAGGAATCTCAGTTGGGCTCCCACTGCTAAGTTGCCCTCAAGAGGAGGAAATAAAACCAAAATTTGTCTTCAACTTACCTCTGTTTTGCCTTCACTGACATTTTCAAGTGAGGACACGTGAGTTTAATTTGTCTGCAGCTTGACATGTTTCACTAATACTAGTTCTAGTTGTGGTTTTGCATACAGGGAATGAAACTTAAACCCTAGACTAAAAAAGTTGAGGATATGACCGATCTTTCACAAACTTTTGATACCTGTAATTTTTAGTATAGGATGTATAGATACAGCTGAAATTTTTGGAGGTTGTTACTGTGCAATTTCTCATGAAGCAGCCTAAAAATATGAATATGACAAAAATATGAATATGATTCATCCCTTGAACATTTTGACCCCTCTGATATAACGTAGATAATTTGGCTATGGAAAATAATATACAGAAAGAAAAGTCTCCTAATATAATGTATTTGCATTATTATATAACAAAGGCTTATGAATTTTGGATCATTTGCAAAGTGGGAAAAACATTTTTTCAATACAGTACTCAACAAACTCAGTGGCTTGGCCAGAACAAATTACATATTAAAAAAACAAAATCTGTATCTTTATCCACACAATGAATGTGACTTGAGTTTCTGTTATTTTCCCTGCTTTCTCAGTTCTAGAGCCTTTGTTATTTCAGTATTCTCCTTGTTTCTATGCTTGTTGAGTATTTATATTCCCCAAGCGAATAAGCTTTCCTTTATCCTAATTGAATCTTTTAAAAAATGTTTTTCCCTACTTTTTACAGTAGTTGATACTGGCCTGCTATTTCTTATTCTTCTCCCCTCACAGGTTTCTATGTTGCCTTCCCTTAGACTTTGCAATAAAGAAGAGAAAAGTGGTATTTAGCACTTACACAGTATAAAAAAATAATCCAGATCTGCACAACACTCCATGATCAAAAAATATTCACTATCTCCATAAAATAAAAAAAAAACAAAAAACAAAAAACAAAAAACAAAAAACAAAACAACCAAAAAAACCCCAGAGGAAACCAAGTTTTTATTACAACTTGATATTCTGAGTTTTGATGTCTCTCCATAGCACATCAACCAGCACATGACATTTGCTACTTTAAAAGGGAAGTTGGGTCTTGTGAAGTGACAGAAGACCACACAAAGAAAATGATAATATATGTGGGATATATTTACAAATTTTTTCCTATTCTTTGCTTGGTGAGGTTTCATCATTTTTACAACTCATTAATAAACACTGCCTTGAGCCTCCATGCAAACTGCTCGTGTTTGGACAATAATGCTGAGCGTGTTTTACCCTCTGGGTGCTCCGTGAAAAAAGCTTCCCACTTGCAAACAAGCAATCAAGTGTGTAAGGAAGTGTGCTTTCCTGAAGGGAGAGAAGAAAACAAAATGAGGGAGGGAATTGGATAAGATACAATGACCTACTTACTTCTTTCACAAATTACAATAGGCTTTTAAAGTTACCCTCACCACGATAAGGCAACTCTGGGGTTGCTGCCTGCTTTCTGTCCCTGTGAAAATCCTCAGCTGGAGCTGTCAGAGCTCAGGGCTCTGCTCTCCATCTGGCAACCATCAGAACAATCAGGTTTCTGCCACTCATCCACCTTGTGCCCTCAGAGTTGCTCATTCTTACCCTGCTGGCCCCAAAAGCTGCCCCTGTTCTTCAGAAATTTCTGTTTTAAGTGCTAAGGGCAGCCAATCTGATGGACTTTGGCTCCCAAAACAATGTCCTAAAGTATGATAAAAAGTGACTGTATCTCAAGGCCAGTCAGCAGTGCCTTTATTTCTGTTCCCACTCTCTCTCTCTCAGGTGTGAGCTATCATTCCCCCGCTCTGGGCTTCCTTCTACCCTCTCACCACCACTCTGGGCACCTTTCTTTCAATCTCAGCTGGCAGCTCTTGCCTGTTAGTTTTAGAAAAGCAGCTGAACTATGCTGCAGTTTTATTTTTTGCCTTCTAATATTACCTAATCAATTCTCTGTTTGCAGATTAGAGACTTAATCCAGTGGTGCCTTTGAGTTGCTGCAGTGCTAAATAATCCCCTTCTGCACATCTCCCTCTCTCCCCCTCATGTCCTCTCCTACACAGCTTTTTCCCTCAAAACACTTCCATGACTTTCATCCCACTAGCTTGATACAGTGCTATTTAAAGCAAAGCTATTGAGGATTTGGTATTTAAACAATATTAGTGCATTCACCATATCCATGTATACAGAATATGCTTACTCTGCCATCTGCTTCCGCTTATACACACACTCCTACTTCTGCCCTTGGGAAGATGAGAGAGCAAACACCTGACAGATGCTTAGTCACACTGTTTAGTATTTCTGAAAAATATTCAGGTGCTGAGATTAGAAACAGGAGAAAGGCAGTGCAGAATTATGTCAAACTCCCTGCGAATCTATCAGAATTTTCCATATGAAGAGTTCTCGCACAGATTAGATGTGGGAAAGAAGAGCTGTATCTCTCCCCTTTTTCACACCACTCAATTACCACAGCATCATTGAGAGCCAGTCTAGGTTTTATTCAAATAGTGACTGCATAATGGGATCTAAGACCTACTGTTTTTATATATCCATTCCCATCTCTTCAGCATCTGAGCACCTTCTCCTACAGTAATGTAATTAGCATCTGTCAAGAGATGCTCACTCTCCAGAAGAGGGAAAGATTGCCTGTGGATTTTCTTTTTTCCAGCTATGTCCAGTGCCATGCCTGCATTGACCAGCACATTAAAAAAGAAAAAGTAAAAAAAAAGGACTCGACAATTGAAGACAAAGAGAAGAGAGGTGAGTAGTGAATCCTTTGCCAGTTTGTGAAGCTGGTAATTGATCTGGTGTTGACACAACCCGGCAAATCACACACTCAGAGGATCACAGAATCTGTGAGGTTAGAAGGCACCACAGTGGGTCAGCCCCATTCCAGAGGATGGGACACAGAATTGTGTCCAGAGGGTTCTGGAATATCCCTGGTGAGGGAGACTCCACCCCTTTTCTGGACAATCTGCTCAGTCCTCAGTCCTGTGTTCAGGTTGAACCTCCTTGTATCAGTTTCTGCCCTAAACACCTAAACTTAGACCCCTGCACTTAGTTTTCTGCTAATTCATCAATTCCAGTTCAATTCAAAATTTATGACTTTGGATGACTTTTATAATCTCAAGGGAGGTTTCACAGGTGAATCCAGATGTGCTCTAGATGGAAGGCAGAGGTCTCAGGACACACAAAGTTTCTGTTCAGCTCCTTACCTCTAATTTAGGTTTCAACAGGAGCAACAAAACTCCTTTTTTAGTGCAGACAAAGTTTCCACCCCTTCTTGGAAAGCTACCACATCCCTTTGGCTCTACTTTGTTCTTTTCTTCCTCTTGAGCAGGCCAGCTAGTTCCAAAATATCCATTTACATCCTGGGGACGAACACACAGCATGCATCTGAATTCGCTAATAAAGCACCTCAAGTTCATTCACATTCCTTTTTGCCTCAACCTAAGCAGTTCCCCTGGGACAGAGGAGTAGAGCCATCACTTACCAAGGAGTTTAGGCAGTCATTCAGATCTGCTGTGCCCTGATATATGAGCACTTTGTAAATAGCCACCGAAGCCTTGAATATTCAGCATGATGGAATTTGTTTAGTCTAGAGGAGGCAGGAGTGAGGAGAGACATAAGTATCTTCAAACATGTGAAAAATGGCTACAAAAAGGAAATTAATAAAGTGTTTTTATTGTTCATTGGGGCTAGGGCAAGCAACAATGGCTTTGAATTGCAGTGAAGGAGATTTAGGTTTGCAATTATGGAAAAATTCCTAGCTTAAGGATTTTTAAGGAAACACAGAGAGGCTGGAGATTCCTCTTTCCTGGAGTTTTTTAAAAACGTCTTAGATATATATATATCTGTCAAAAAAAAAAAAAAAAAACAAAAAAAAACAAAAAAACCCAAAAAACCAACAAAACAAAACAACACAACAAAACAAACCGAACAAACAATCAAACCAACAAAAATCCATAAAAATGTTTAGGTAGAGTTGTTGTAGTCAAAGATCATCTGGCTCAGAAATGCCCTCTAGCCCTGCTATCTGTGCTGTTGCAGGAAGCTAACACTGTCAGCAAGGGCTAAACCTGATGTATGGAGGCACCTGAGTAGTGAGAAGGTGTTTGTCTGATCATTTTCACCAGGGGGAATCAGATTCCATTTCCCACACACATTTTTCTACCAGGAAATATCACAGCTTTTTATATTTTTATTCCACATTACAATTTTTATCATGTTTTTAAAAAGCCCACATGTGGAACATCTATTTTTTGATGTTGTATGATAATTTCCCGTCAAGACTTCTTTCTCATTTGTTAAAAATTATGATGGCATTTCACTCCCAGAAATGTTGCAAAGGGGTTGCAAATGGCCCTTTCTTACAGCATCCTACTTGCTGCCCTCTCTGCTCTGCAATGCCTCTTTTAGAACTCAATTTGCCCTCATCAGTCTTACTTGTTTTTCAAAACTATTCAAATTGCATTCAGCTAGGATTTGATTAGCAGAAAGGTGAAATGACTTGGCTTTCTGTGCTAAGCTGTGAGCAGTTCCTCTAATGTTGATTATCTCACCAATGGAACATAATGTGCTGATGAAAATGTTTTTGGGTTGACATCCT
Source organism: Oenanthe melanoleuca (assembly GCF_029582105.1). NCBI lineage: Eukaryota > Metazoa > Chordata > Aves > Passeriformes > Muscicapidae > Oenanthe > Oenanthe melanoleuca. The sequence continues at coordinate 72,907,357 of NC_079362.1, read as the reverse complement.
TTTCTGAGAAGTCAAAGTCCATGAATTTTAAATGCTCCTATGCAGGAAGCTTAAAGGAGGGACCAAAATACCTTCCTTCAGTTTTCTACAACCCTGCAGAGCCATAATCCAGAATGGAGAACAGATCCACAAAGTCTTGCAGATGCACTGTGCGACCACAGCTATTACTCTGCATTTCCTACCTGTCTAGATCCTCTGGGAAAAAGCTCCATCCCAGCTTAAGGTGTAAGTTGGAAAACAATGAAAGAACTGGGCAATGCCATCTTTGAAGGGGGGCAGTGAGTTTACAGAAAGGATTTTTAACATTACTGAACAGCAGTAATTAAAGAGGAGCCATGCTGAAGGGTTTAATTTTGTATTTTGGCAACCTCATTGGAGATTGGTGTTACATATTTGCAAATAGTGGTACCTCAGAGGTTTACAGCACATTGCCAAGGGTTCCTCTCCTCCTTCAATCTCTTTCCATTTTTGTATGGTAGTTGTCTCATCCAGGAGAAATCACAGAATATCTTAACCATAAAATCTGTAAATGTCCATATTCAATTTGCTTTTTCAGCATGAGATCGAAAAGATCCCTCGATGAGCTGGTAAATGAACAGAGAAGGTTGGAATGAAAGGCTGCAGAGGTGCTTTTACATGACAGTGAGAATCAACAATTACACCAGAAAAGTATAATTGCATCCGAAACACTGTGCCTGCAAAAGTGAACTTCTGTGATATTGTCTACACTAAACAAAACTAATAGAGGGTCTCATCCATCTGGATAACAGGACAGGTAGGGTATGGACTGCTGAAAAATAGTTTAGCACCATTTTACTTTCTTAAAGAAAAATAGTCAGAGCCTTTAAAATCACTGAGCTCTCACTCCTGAGTGTGGACATGGACAGCTGGATGAGAGATAACCAGGTAACCTGAGGGCAATCACTTTAAAGAATTAGTGGGGAGAATAACTTGATAGACATATCTGTTGAATCCAGTCTTTAGAATTTTGTTTTGTTTTGTTTTTAACTGCTAACTCTCAGAAAAATCTTCTCCAATCATCCCTTAAATGAAAATCTTGAAATAATTTTAAGAGAAGTTTTCTATGTGATTTTATTTTTTATATTGATTGTGTGATCATATTGGGATGCTCATAAATGGAATGCACTTTCTTACCATTGTTATCTGGCTTTAATTTTCTCCTTTAGTCCATTAACAAAATTTAATTGCAGAACACACAGGGAGAAGCTTGGATCTACTTTTCTGCCTGAAAATTGTGATAGCCAGTGTTTTATTGATTCATGTTACTGGAGCAGACCAGCTGCCAGGTTTGTATTTCAGACTTCAGACACCGTGTAAATTTTCATAAAAATAAACTCAGTTTCATAGGTGGTCACTTAATATGTGTCCACATGTAATGATGGAGGTGTAGAATTCTGCATGAGATTAAATAGCCTGGATAGAGGTGTCAGTGTGTGAGGTAGAGGCTGTAGCTCCCCCTATTCTTAGCCCCTATGGCTATTTATTGCTCAAATATATGGTGTATAATACTAGGTAGAGAATTTCAGGTTATTTCACATTGTTTCCATACACCACCCCAAAAGTGTAAGGGATTTTTTTTGGTCTCCATGCCACATCTATCAAGCCTACAGGGATGTCTTCATTTATCTGAAGTTTCTCTCATCTCCTTCACCAACTCTGTGTCAGTGTCTTAGTCTGGAGCTGCATCACCCCAGGTGCTGCAGAGGAGCATCAATGTTTTGGGTATCCCCATTATAACCCTTGGTGTTAAAGATACTTTTATTCTCCCTTGGCCCTGTAAAATACTTTGAATCACAGCAATAGATTTTCTGTTAGAAATAATTTTATTTCTCTTTATGATGTTCAGGACAGGAATTTTTCCAGTGTGATTCATCCTGTCCATGTTACATGTTATTCTGCCCCAAATTCACCCCAAATGCTGAGAACTTTTGCTGGTCCCATGTGTTTTGTGCTGTGCTGCAGGCAGAAGGAAAACATGCTAGTCCTGTTTTAGTATTTAGGTTGTGCTGGAATTTGGGGTAACACACCTGATCCTGGCAATTAACTCTTTTTAGCCAAGAATTCTTCAGAGTGAGTTCAGTAGCCCAGAGTTTCAGATTATGAGGACAATGACATTTTCTTCCCCATTGCCTCCAGGGACCCTGCTAGCTCACCCACGTGGTAACATTGCTTTAGAAAAAAAAGAAATAGCTTTTCTAGGATTAAATTCTGTTCAAACTCTACACAGGCAGTTCCATGGGCTGTGGGTATTGCCTTCGTGGAGTTAATGTCACCTTCAACACCCTTTCAGCCCCAAAAAGCCAAACCAAACCGCACATTGAAGAAAATCCCAAAAGTGTTTTTAATTTCTTTTTCTCCTCAATATAATATTGAATTAATTAAAACACTGCTACCTTAAGGAATGTGTACTTTCTTAAAAACCTGAGTCTTTGTCTTATTGTAGTTCTTCATCCAGCTAATTAATTTAACTTTCTATCATAATCCTTCTTTTAATCACTGTCTTTTCAATTTCTTCATTCACTCAGATCATTTTCTTTCCACTTCTGCCCTGATGCTTTAATTCCATGCCACAGAGCTCAGCAACTATTTGACTTGCTAAATCTTGGGAAAAAAAAAAAAAATTAACACAAAACTATTAACCTTGGACAAAGTGTTTTGGAGCTTTTCATTTGTATGCAGGAAGGATGCCCTTTGTGGGAGAAAGAAAGAGAAGAAACCTCCAAAAGAAATATAAATCAGTATCTTAAATTACTCAAATGTACAATATGGCATCAGTAGCTGTTACATATTTTTTTCTCTCCTTTTGAGATTCAAATACATATGCTCAGCAATTACTGTTACATTTGCATAATAGGACATTTTTTGATTAGCATATCTTGGACTTCTGTTTGCATTTTTAAATTGTGGTTACTTTTATTCTCTAATTTGTCCTTATTCCCCTTTCATGTTCTGTTCTACCTACTCATGTTTTCCTTTGCTTTCTTTTTTTGTTTTCCTGAGGGCTTGTTCTCTCCAAAGCTCTGTTTAGTATTTGGTTTTGTAGTTAACATCACACAGTAATTTCATACCAGGAAAGCAAGGCATATGACATATTAAAGTTTAATGAATAAATTGTGAAACCATGTGACAAAAGCCATGCTTTCACAGGGGATAACCAGGAAATAGAGTGATGCACTGCAAGATCCTAAAAACCCTGCAATTTACTTTATAGCATTTACTCATCCTTTCATGCTGTTTCAGCTTTGTGTGCACTGAGGAAAAATCTTGTGGTTACCTCAGCTTTGTACATTTTATGAAATTTAAATACCCTAGCTGCTACTTTAGCAATCACCAAAACAGGCTGGATCAGATTCTTGGTGTTACCATGTCAGGTGAGGTTCTTTGATTGACCATTCTCTTTGATTGCTTTGGAGGAGAGAGGTAAGAGAGTTTTTAGGTAGCTATGCAAACATAAAGAAACCTCTTCAGTGCAACCAACTGGATTTTCAGTTGTGTAGAATTCTTAAATAATTTTCTGCCAGGGTATCCTAGTGCCCTTATTTATGAGAGAATCCCTGTGTTATAAGATAAATACCCTTGTGCCCCTATTTATAACACTGTCCATTATTTGCTGGATAAATAAAATTTGTTCAATTTTATTTCTAATTTGTGGAATACTGAAAATACTTTGAAATCAGGGTAAAGATAAGTGCAACTGTGTTACCATTGTTTCGTTTGTTCAGACCTCCAAAACTGAACAGATTCTCAGTTCTGTCTCACTTGTAACGTCTTGAGATCTCAAATGAAACAGTGGCCAAGTCAAGTTGATCTTCCTGTTCATGGCTTTGCTCTGTGAATTCATTGATTTCTGTAATTAAATGAGTTGGAAGTAAATCCCAGCCCTTTACTGCATGCAACTCATCAGAGCTGATGGCTGAATCTTAATAAGCTGTTTAGTGTGATCTTGTGCCAGAGTAGCTAGGTGCTAACAGTTTCCCTAGTGCTGCAATTCCATGTAGCAATCTGTGGTTATAATTGACTCTGCCAGGACAAAAGAAAGAGGAGGTGGAATGGCATTAGATTAAAATGAAACAGTGCAGTGAAGAGTGCTTAGCTCAATGAATGTAAAATTCCCCTCTTTTTTTGTGTGTGAGCTGAACTCAGTGGTTACAATTTTCTCCCTTCTTTCAAATAAATTGCAGCATTTTGGATTCAGGTACCTGTCTGAAGAAAGTGATCTGAGGATGTTCTCTGTTTGGAAAAGGAAAAAGAAAAAAACCACTCCAATAAGAAGCCTGAAATGCAAACATTAAGATACTTAATTACTAGGGATTGTGGCAGTGCCTGCATAGTTTTCTCTGTATCCTACAGTGAATTAATACCAGTATTGTGCAGTCAATGCACACTACAAGAATATTGAAATAATGGCATTGTGGTACCCCTTGAATGAAAATACATAAATAACAAAATGAAAAACAAATCAATAAAATTTTAAAAAAATTGAAACAAACCCAACCCAGCTCAAAATAAACAAAGAAACTAACAAACAAAATGCCCAAGGCTTGCTACTTGTCTTAAAAGGGATAAACTGAACCCAGCAATGAAAGACCACCACTCCATAGAAAGAGGAAATTATGAAACAAACTGTTAGGCAAAAAAAAACCCGAAACATCAAAATCTGAGTCATATGGAATAATTCACAAAATTAAGAAGGGCTCTCTGTCTATTACATGCAACTGCTAATTATTTTTTTTCTTTTTTTTTTTTTTTTTTTTATGTATGCCTTTTTGTATAAATTTCAAAAATATTTTGAAAAGTTCAGAAAAGGATTCAGCTGTCAGTTGAGAAAATCTGGCTTTTCCTTGGAACAGGAAGAGTCCACCAATCTGCTTGGACAGTGCATGGGCTCCACTTGCTGAGGACACGAAGTCAAACACCCCAAAAATCCAAAAGTGTGAGAAGGAAACCAAGCCAGAGCTGTTTGTGAGGTTTGTGAGTTTCAGCAGTCCTGGTGCTGCCTCTCCCCTTGTCTGTGTGCACATTAAAGCTGATCAGCTCTCAGTGTGTTTGTCCACAGGCTCTTCTCAGGAAATGTTGGACCCCAGAAATCTGGAGTTTTTGAGCTTCCAGGCACACATCTCCTGGGAAACTTTGCTTTGGACCTGAGGCCTTGGAGAGAGGGCTTTTGAAAATGAGAAGATGAGCTAGAAATCACGAGTGTGTAGTAGATTAGAAGTGTGTATTTTCACAGGGTTTTAAATTTGAGGTTGCTGTAGTATACTGGTAGGTGAGGGACAAGATGGAGGATTTTGGGTGGTGTCTCTTTCTTCATCACCTTCTTCTTCCTTCTTCTTCATGGATTTCAAGTAGTAGTTTCTGGATGGTCAGTCAGTATCACTCTAAGGGTCATGGGAATCCAGTTATTGGGTCAGAAGTATAAATAATATAGGTGTTAATTCTCTACTGGACTGTTTAGCTTTAAAAGACCTTGAAGTAGTTGAAGTACTGGCCATTTTTCCTTACTTCTGGAAGTGCTGTTGTACTTTCTGTATTTTCTGATGGGAGATAATAAACAACCAAGCCCAAATACGAGGAAACTGTCTTGATTGTGTTTCTGTTAATCCTGGCTCTGAGAGAAGAAGATGAGACTGATGACAAACCACTAATAACTGGTGCAAAACCCCAACATCCACACCCACAAGGAAACACACTGCTCATGACTTCTAAATATCAGCCCCTCCAAAGCCACTTCCACCAAGCCTGAGCTCGAGGAGTGGCTGCACCACTCTGGCAGCAGGGACAGAAACTCTTCCTTTGTCCCCAAGGCTCTGTCCCACTCCCTTCTTACCCTTTTTGTACTTTCTCCTCCACTGCACTTCTTTCTGCTGCTGCTCTTTTCTTCTGACAGCCCAAGGAGATTTTATAGCACTTTATCCAACACAAGAGACCATAAGGACTCTGGTGAGGAACTTTTCAAAAGGATGTGCAGTGAAAGGACAAGGGGGAACAGCCCTCTGCTGAAGGAGGGTAGATTTAGATTAGATATCAGGAAGAAATTTTTCTCTGTGAGCATGGTGAGGCCCTGGCACAGGTTTCCCAGAGCAGCTGTGGAATGCCCCTGGATCCCTGGAAGTGCCCAAGGCCAGGTTGGACAGGGCTTGGAGCAACCTGGGAGAAGGAAAAGTGTCCCTGCCAAGGTAAGGGAGTGAAATGAGACCATGTCCAAGGTCCTTTCAAACCCAAACCCTAGTGTGACTCTTAGAATCCCTAATGCCTTTAGAAGGTGTTTTCTGACTGATTCGTACCTGTGTGTTTTGGTTGTTTTTGTTTTTTTTCCCTTACTGTTTAAAGACCACCTGTGGCCAGAGCCTGATAGAAATAGATCAAATAAAACATGAGCTGCTCATGAATTGCTCATCCATACACCACTCATTCTTGGAAGATTTTGACATGGATCAGTTTCAACATGTTAACAGACAAATAAAAGTGCTCAAACACTGGAGGTAGTTAAGGTAGTAAAACTGAGCAACAAAATTTAGTTTCAAGTAAATTCCCCTACTAAGCCAGTACATGACATAGGTGAGCAGGAATCACAAGGAGGAAGTTCAAGAGGCTGTTTCCTCCTGTTTTACATTACATGTAGCAGCTGGAAGCCAATACAAACACTAAAGGAAAAATTGCTGTTATATACTGCACATGTAGAATGTTTTCTTCAAAGTGGCAAGCCAGAAATTCACGAAATGGAAGGAAAAAACTAGTGTTGATGCAGGGGAGAAATTATGTGGCTTGGAAGCAAGTCTTAGTGCTTTGCAGGTTTTAAGTGTTACTGAATCAGAGACACACAATGGTTTGTTTTGGAAGGGGTTGTAAAGCTCATCTCATTTCGCCTTCCTGCATGGGCAGGGATGCCTTCCACCAGACCAGGTTCTTCCAAGCCCCATCCAATCTGGCCTTGAACACTTCCAGAGATGGGGCAGCCACAGCTTTTCTGTTTGTTTTGGGTTTTTTTGGTTTTTTTTTATTGTTTTGTTTTGTTTTGGTTTTTTTTGTTTTTTTAAATGGAGTTTGGCAAGCCCACGGATGATGATAAACACTGTAATTAATCTCATTTCTCATTGTATTGCAAATATCCACAGGTCAGTCTAGGCCTAGAGGACTTAGGAAAAAAAATAGAAAAGTCCTGCTAACCCTCTTCTAGGGATCATTTATTGTTGTGTTTAATGTCTGGGTTTTATGTTATGGCAAAAATTTTGTAAGATACTGGGCAAACAAAGCTTGGCTCCACAAAGGCAAATTCTTATACCTGTAGGAAGATATGAGAAGATTGTCAAATTAAGAACAGGAAAACAAGGCACCAGTAAAGGGAAATTCAGGAGAATTATAAAATAGGAATAAATGAGCATAATCCTCAAATTCAGAAACAAAGGATTTTTTTTTTTTTTTAAGGAGGCTGAGGTAGAAAGCTTGTTGAAGAGACTACATTGATAAAATTAACATTTTTATATGTTGGTATGCTTTGCCTGAGTGGGATGTTCCATTTGGGCTGTAACAAGAACAGAAGGGATAAAGCTGGTGGATGGTTTGTGAGTGACACCTCAGAGAAACCCACTGCTTCAGTGAACTGATTGAACTTGCTACTTATCTTTTAGTAAAGATAGCTTTCAGGCCATGAAGTGGAGCTGGAAAACAAGAGGAGATTTTTCTTAAAGCACACATAAAATTATGCTACAGTATATTTAGTGTGAGCGGCAAAGGCTGAGTGTCTCTCTTATGCTGTAAGCCACTGCTGTAAAAAAAGCCTATTTTCTATTTCAGATAGAAATAATCATTAAGTGTGGGGATTTTTATCCTAAGAACTTTAAGTAGGGAAAATAAATGCTGAATAGTACTTCATAAAATTTCTTTCTAGTAGGCCATTAGTCCAAATCAGAGAGAAATTATGAATACAATAGATGAGGACTTTAACTGGATGGGCAAATAAATTAGCATAAATTAATTAAGCATTTTCAATGTTAGAGTTAGTCAGAAATAAAATTCAGCTATCAAAGATGTTGATCATTTTGCTAAAACTCTATCACACTTCTAAATTCTGTGGTAAAGAATGAAATAAATAGAAATAAAATGTAACAAATGTCAATAAGGAACAAAATGAAAAGCAGTGATAGCTTCTGAGTTATATTGATTTTTGAACTACAGAAAATTAATAAAGTAATTTAAAATGCTGCAAAAAAATTTGAATGCATAGTGGTAAAATAACTCAGAAATATTTTAGTAATTTTGGGACATGTGACCATATGTGTAACCCTTAAAAATTATAGAAAATAAAATTTTTACTCCTCTCTGAAGTGTTTAGTGCCCACATCTATTCTGTAACTAAAAATGCACAAGATTTTATGCTCTCTCATATAAGGATGATAAAACACATTAAAATCTTCCACTGAGGTGAGAATATTATCATAGAGTCATAGAATCATTTAGGTTGGAAAAAGGCTTTAAGATCATCAAGTCCAGCTGTTATCCCAGCACTGCCAAGCCCATCCCTAACCAATGCCTCTAGATGCTGTATGTACAAATCTTATCTATCTCCAGGGATGGAGACCCCAGCACTGCCCTGAGCAGCACAGTCCAGTCCTTCTGGTGAAGAATTTTTCCTAAGTGCCACCTGGACTTCCAGAGCAGGTGCACTCTCCTTGTTCCCCCAAGTTTCATCCAACACTCTCTGGACAGGCAAATCTCCTTCTCCACTTGCTAATCTTTTGGCACATGGGGATTGCTTGATCCTGTATTTCTTTTTTCCTTCCTGAGGTACATCCAGCCTTCCTGGACCTCATTTGCCACCAGGACTGCCTTCCAGGGGAACCTGCCAACTACTCTAAACCAGCCCAACTTTGCCCTGCAGAAGCCCAGGGGGCAGCTCTGCTGACCTCTCTTCTTACTTCTCTGAGAATGGAAAACCCATTTTTTGGTCAAGGCAGCCCTGAGCCACCACATCTCCCATCTCCCTCCTCTCTTCAGCATCAGCCCCTCCAGTGAGGCTCCTGCTCTGGCTGTCTCACTCACCAGCTGAGGCAGAAAGGTCTGTCCACACACCTCAGGAGCCCCCTTGGCTCTTTGCTCTCTGCTGTGCTTTATTTCCAGCAGACGCCTGCTGAGTTGATGTGCCCCATGAGAACCAAGAGACTTCCCCCAACTCCTTACAGAATATTCTTCCTGCCTCTTGATCCTGCTTGGGAGGATGGTATCATCTATGATATTTAATTTAAAAGGAAAAAAGAACTTATAAGGCTTAACTTCAAGAATTCTGAAAGGTCTAGACAAGCTCTTTTGCCTGTTGATGAAATGTTTTACTCAAAATTTTTGGAGTATCAGGGATATTGCATGTGTTAAAATGCTAAAAACAATGATTTTGTGGGAAAAGATTGTCAGGACTGATCTGCTAAGAAAGCCTCCAGTTGTCTCCCTGGGCAGTATGGAAACCTGTCACAGTCAACCTCTTACACCTACACAGAGTATATATGGAACCAAAGTTGTAATATCACCTTACTCTTATTTCTGCTTTGCTACAGTTTCATCCTTACACAGGACCTTAGTCTGCTAGGTCAGGTTGTGACAGAGAAGGAAACAGAATCACATAAAATATGAGCCAAAATGAAAAATGCAAAAGTCAAGAAATGCACAGATTTATAAAACAAGGATAAGATTTCCTTTTTGATTTGGAAGGCTTTACCTCTGAACTTACACCTTTACAGCATCTCAAGGTGGTCATGGAAATGTAATTACCTGGAAAGTGGGGTAAGGAGGCAAGATAAAAGAAAAAACAATTTTTATTAAACTGTGTGAAAAACCCACTTCTCCAACCTGGAAAATTAAATATGAATTATGGTATAATGTATGAGAAAAATCAATAACAGGACATGTTAACATAAAATACAAATTGTAGCAAGTTAATGTAGATTTTTTGAATAACAGTATTGACTGAAGATTCTAATCAGCTGAATTCATGAAGGTTAATCCAGAGCATGCTTAGGAATAAATGAATTCAATTTGAATGTATCACTAAAATTATTTTTTGATCTAATGGAGTGATAATTGAATTCTTTTTCTAATCTGAAGCAGGGGAGATAGTAGCACCACAACATAATTACTTGTCTGGTTAAATACATCGTCCTTTTTTCGCGGAAATAATTTGCTTTCAGATTCATGCTGAGAAGCTACCAGCTCCTCTTTATCATAATATAATTTAACAAAATGTAGCATTCCTTCTTCATCAAATTAAACCAATTTGTAAAATTGAAGAGTCTTTGGGTCTCAGCTCTTCAATCATCCTCCATTGTTACACTCAGATGAAAAAACAGGTCATTAAAAATAAAACCTTCAAACAGGGACTGACTATCTTTGCTTATAAGTAAGATTTAGAGGAGAGGAAAATAAGAAGATGTCCTTTAAGATGGAAATTATTCAAAGGGTTTTATGTGAAGTACACAAATCCTTGGATTTCTAGATCTCTGTTTCAGACACCTCAGGAATGCCTGAAGCCAGAGTAGTTTACTCCAGCAGAATTAGTGTGACATGCAATCAGGAAGGTTGGAAAAATACCTCCAAGATCCTCAAACCAGTTCATTAACTCAGCAGCTCTGTGTTGACCCCTAAGCCACATCCCTAAGTACCATGCATGTGCTTTTTTGAACACACCCAGGTGTGGTGACTCCACCATGGCCCCAAGCCCCCTGTGCCAAGCCTAAAACACTGTTCCAGTGAAGCATTCTTTTTTTCCAATATCCAATCTAAACCTTCCCTGGTGCAACTTGAGGCCGTTTACTCTCATCCTATAAAGCCTTGGGCTGGGTGAGTGTGTCAGAGATATCGACCACAGCCCCTCCAGTGCCTCCTCATGCATCAGAGCAGGGAAAAATTGATCCTGGGACTTGTTTTGGTTTTGCTATTGCTTGCAGCAAGTTCTGTTGTGAATAAAAATATGGACTTATTAGCTCAAGAGTATATGTTTTCTCACATCTCTCCCTACTGGAAAACAATAGGGTTGCTTGTTTATTTTGAGATTCCTGCTGTATCTCAGCATTAGTATTATCACCTGGGTAAAGACATTTAGAAGTTGAGATTGTCTGATGCTACACTCATTTTAATCCTCTGGTAGTGATTCTTGTCTCACAGGCTTTGATTTAAGAATGGATCCTTATTCAATATAGTTCATAAAATAAAGTAGATGCAGCTGGTCCAATTCAGAGAATTATAGACTCATAGAACAGTTTACATTGGAAGGGACTTTAGAGACCATCTCACTCCAGCCTCTGTAACCATTTCCATTTCCAGATATTTCAACAAGCTCCATCCAATCTTGAACCTTTCCAGGGACTGGGTAGCCACAAGCTTATCCAGACAACCTGTTCTCTTGCCTAATCAACATTTTTCTCTAGCAAGTGCTTAATTATTCTCGTAATTAGATTTGCCTTCATAAGTCATCCACATTATAAGAATATTTTAGATGTTCCCAAAAAATTGTGCTGTTTGAAAGCCTGGTCTCTGGGCCCTGCTATATTTGGAGGAGCTGCACGCAGACTTTTAAAAATTTTCTGTTCCCTACTTGTCACAGATAAGCTGGGGAGCTAATGACTCGTGTTTTTGGGGCATACCACATTTTTGGTCATAGTTTCTACATTCAAGGTATTATCTACAAATAATATATTTTGAGGAAGCATCCTACTTTTCTCTCTTCCCAAAGTTATAACACCTGTGTCTGGATCAGCTGTGTCCAGGCATGAAGTGGTACATGGCAGCAGTGTGCAAGCCACCCCAAGGCCTCACTCCTACATCCTGTCAGTAGTTTGTTTAAATTTTTTTACTGCAAATCCAAATCTGGACTCTACCACTCCTTATAAAATGCTGAACTCGTAGCATTTCGAAGAAAGCCCAGGAGTGAACTCAAACAGGACACTGGGTCCAGCAGTGTCAATCATGTCAGGTTTGTGCCACCTTAAGGAACAAATACACTTGTCCCTCCTCACCATAAACTTTCCCTGTGCATTGGACAATTCCCCAATAGGTGTTGTATCAAAATATGTAAATTTAATCTGGTAGCAGCTGGTAAACTGGTGGAAATAATATTGTTCTGTACCTAAGCCACAGGAAATTAAATAAATAGTAAAAGTGACAAGACTATTTTAGTGCCTGAAATTCGTTTCTGTAAGAAAAACATATATTTTCATTTAAAAAAAAAAAACAAAGCCAAAATTAAACAAAATAAAACAACCAAAAAAACCCCTCACAAACAAAATAAACTAATGAATACATAGATTTCATTTCTTTCAATATTTAGCCCAATTTTTAATTGAAGACTCATGAATGCATTTTTACCTCTTATGAGAATCCTGTAATCCACAAGCAAAATTATCATTCAGCAAATGAGTTTACAGCTGCAAAGGCCAATGTACATCTGCCTTTTACCATTTCTGCATGATGTCTGGGCAGATTTGAAGGAGAGGAAATAGAAATAGAGTAAACAGCAAATGTAACTCTCATACAACTGGTCTGTTCATCTACAAAGGCACTTAGAGCCAAACAGAAATTTGTAAATTTAAAGGATGGAAATTCTGGCTAGACGTTTTATTGCTGAAAGTAATTACCTTTCATCTCTGTTTCCCCCACTTCCCCAAGTCTGTGCTCACTCTTTAAAATAGATTGATGGATTGGCTAAGAATTCTCTCTGAGCTCCAGTGAGATTATATCAATTATTTAGAAGTGCTAAAATTTTGGCAGGGACATCCACCTTCTCACTTTGAAGACAATCTGGAGATTAATACAAACATGCATTAAGGGAAGAAATTCAGGCAGGATAAAGCTAGTGTGACAAAATGAACACTTGTACTCCACTATTGCAGCACGAGGAGGAGAATTAGCTGTCAGATGATAAACAGGATGAATTGCCTGCTTGTCATATCAAAAGCTTTTAGCTTTAATCTGAAGATAATGGATATATTACAAGTTTTGCAGTGATAAAGTTGAATTTGGCTCATAGTGGGGGAATTGAAAATGAAGTGTCCTGCACTATGATAGAAGAATTACTGAACAGTTACTAATATTTTATTTGTTTTCTATAATCTATGCAGACAGGGAACATATCCCAGTAATCCATAAAAGGGAGGGTGTCATTTTGGCCAGATTATGAGTCTTTAAAAAAAACATTATGTATGAAGACATGTATAAATATTAATTGATGTGATATTTTTAATAACATATACTAGATAGTAAGGAGAGAGATAATGTATCTTGAGAGGCATTAAGAATATATTCAACACTAGGATATTGGGGAATAAATGCATGATCTCTCCAAAAAGAGCTGTTGAGATTTAAGACTGCTGTTGGCCACTATTAGTTCATTACTATCTTCCCAGCTGAGTCACAGTAATAAATCAAATGATTGCTTCTAATCAGTTTTGGTGTGGTCAGTCAGCCTAACAGACCTTTAAATCAGAAAGGCTACAAATTCAAACCAGTCTATCTGACATTGCACTGAAGCAGACTAAGAATATTTGTACATTATGTTACTACACTTCAGCTCTGGGAATGGTAATAGATTTAGAGCAATAATGAGCAATCTAGACAAAAGCTTTATAAGATGCTCTATTTTGTTTTACAAAAATGGGAATTTCTGTGCCCACCCTTGGCTCAGTCATTATAAATCAAATAAAAAAGTATATTTCTGAATATAAGTTTGATGAGGGAAAAATTATCATAAGACTGAAAATAAATTCTGGCCTCTTCAGACTATCACATGTATAATTATGCAGGTGATAAAAATATAAATAGTTAAAAATGTACTTAATTTTTTCTAATTTTTTATATATATATATACACACACACACACATATATATAGATAGATAGATAGATAGATAGATAGATAGATAGATATATAGATAGATATAGATATAGATATAGATTAGATATAGATATAGATATAGATAGATAGATAGATAGATAGATAGATAGATAGATAGATAGATAGATAGATACACACCCAAAGTATCAACTGAAAGCAGAAGTTGTGAAATATTCTTCTCTTGTTATTGGTTTGTTTTCTTTTAAATGCTGTTTAAAACACTCAGGGTTTTGTTAAAAGTAAATCTTACCAGATTTCCTTCTTACTCCTCATGTACTTCTGCAATTCCTTCTTATTCCAGATCATTTGCTCCAGAAGCATCCATGTCCTTTTTTCTCCCTTAGTACTTTTGTCCTTCACAAATAAATGCATGTGGTAGATGAAATGCTTCAATAATGCTTTTCTATTCATTTTCAGAGGTAGCAGAATTAGAAGGCATATTGTGCTTCGTTCATATTTCTCTCTTACACTGTCCTGGACACATGTATCACACTGGGACTTCAGCAACAGAGGTTGTTGAAAATCTTGCATCAGAAGCAGGCTAAACCACAGTTTTGTTATAAACTAGAAAGCTTCTGTGGCCAAGTTTAGCTTCTGGCAGAAAAAAAAAAAAAATTTAAATTTTATTTTAGCAGCTGAGTTTAACTGATAGAAAAAGTGCCCTCAAGGAATTTTTGGTGGTTTACAGGGATCAAAATACTCTATTTGAGAGAGTATGTATATGTTGGGTCAAGAAAGGGGAGACAACCACCTGCTCTTCTTCTGTGCCCAGAGTGATTATTTGAGCTGTGAGTACAACAGTGCAGATGACTTTACCAGTCCAAAGACAAAGGTTTATCTATAATATTCTATAAGGGAAAAGCAGATATACTTCTGTGACTTAAACTTTTTGATGGAAACTTACTAGGAAATTAGTCCATTAAACATTTTATACATTCCAATTTCAAACTCTTATCTAAATATTCTTGTACCTATTTTAAAGGAAACTTGACACTCATAGAATATCTGTGGTAAAATTAATATTGTGCTTGAACCATTTGGAATATAAAAATAAGAATCAATAATTTCATACTAGATTTAGTCTGTAGGTTTTAAAGAATGGACTTTAATTCTCAAGTCTTATATTCTTCCATCTTTTTCCTCTATAATTTTTCCGTTTTCTAAAAATAATTTCTTTAAAATGTATGAAGCAGATGGCAAGATTGTTGTTATTTGTTTGTTGATTTTAAGTTACATAAATATTTGAAAACAAGTCTTTTTTTTTTTGTTGATTTTGTTTATTTTGTTGATTTTTTAACATTTTAAACTTGTCAGTCAAGATAAGCATCACAATAATCAAGTCTAATAACTCCCAAATCTAGCTCCTATAATTTTTCCTGAGCTTAATTTGCCTTTAAGAGACCTGGGTATAAGACTCTTGAATCTCTAAGACAAGAACTGAGATAGAATTGTAGCAGGGAGAAGCAGATTATACAGCATATGGGTTCCTTCACTGAGGAGTAAAGCAGTTGTATCACTTAAAAGAACAACAGGTGATCCAACAGAGACTAACTGCAGAAAAAGCCAAAAAAATGCTGTGGAAAAAATAAAAATTAAAAAAAAATGCAGTGGCATGATTAGATTCCAAATTTCTGTTCTGGCAGCTGTGATGAGAAATACTTAGATTTTCCTTGTATGAGATATTAACTCATATTTATCATCATCATCAACTGTATTATTTGCATGAATAAGAATTTGTTTCAATATAAATTTCAGTGATGATTTTAAAGCATTGGCTCATGACTTTGTCACTGAATATATACTGTTAGAATAATCTCATCTTTAGACATATTTTTCTTGATCTGTTGCAACTGGAAACTTGATGTAACTCTGCTTCACTGAATACCTGTCATTTAAGTCATAGATGTGGCATAAATGGAAATTCTATAGAAAAGCAATAACTGGTTTCAACAGGATAATGTCTAGACAAAAAAAGGAGAGGTTAAAAATACTCAAAAACTACAAAAGTACTTACAGAAAAGTTTCCTATCAAAACTATCTTTTTACACATGCCATTACTGTATAAAATAATTGTTTCAAAAAAGGTGCTTACTTTTCTCTCACACACAGCGTTTGTGATAGTTTTAATATTATTAGATTACTCTAAGGAAAAGAAAAAGGATCAAAAGAAAACCTTCAAGTTTAAAGTGAGATGTTTGGTGGCCATTTTGCTTTAAACGTCTGGTTGAAAAAAGTTCTTACCATATACAGATTTTAGGGCAACTCATCAGGAAATCCCATAAATACTTTTTAACAGTGACAACTTGATAACAAGTTATGTTATAACTTGTTATAACAAGGTCAAATTCTAACACCTGAATTTAAAATTATTTCAAAGGACTCCTAGGCATTTGTTCATTGTCCATATCAGGAATTATCTCAGGAAAGCACAGAAGATCAAAAACTTTACCTTGTCATTGGTATGCAATAGGCTCTGGATGATTTACCCACAGTGGTTATGATCAAGAAATGTTTTAAAGATGCACAAGTTGTTTGCAATAGTGGGACTTTTCCGTTTTGAGAGATTCAAAATAATTCAGAGCAATAAATATCACCACTGCTTTATGAATGTAGCATGACAAAATAGAAGACCAGAGGTGCCAGCCCTACGTGAGTTTCAGATGAGTTTTGTGATGCAAAGAAGGTTTAAAATGACCAAGTTTTTGACTGTTGTGGTTTTACTCCATCCAGCCCCCAGCCCCTTGCAGCTATTTTCCTTATCTCATCCCAGTGGGATCAGGGAGAGAGTTGGAAGGGTACAAGCTGGAAAACTCGTGGGTTGGCACAAAGGCAGTTCAATTGGCACAGCAAAAGCCATGAGCACAAGCAGAGCAAAAAAGGGAATTAGTTCAGTTCTTGTCTTGGGCAGGCAGGTGTTCAGCCATCTCCAGAGAGCCAGAGCCCATCACATGTAACAGTGACTGGGGAAGACAAACACCATCACTCCAAACATTCCCCCTTCCTCCTCCTTCCCCCCTACACTGAGCACGATGTCACATGGTCTGGAACATCCCTTTGTGTGGATACTGTGAGAGCTAGGGAAAAGCAGCTCAAGTCTTTCTCAAGCTACTCTAAGGAAAAGAGAAGGGAAAGAATTAATAACAGAGATTGGCACCTGCTGTTGGCATAGGAGGGTGCGTGAGAGATGTGATATTTTGGTAAAAGTGTGTTTGCAAGGAGTGTTTCCTTCTTTGGACCAATCAGTTTGATTCTGTCCTCAGTTCTACAATCTAGTCTATAAAAGTGTGATTGCTTCTTTAATAAATTGCTTTCTTCTGCCTCTGAAGGAAGTCTTGTGTTGCTACATCCTTTTGCCACTCCTAGCTCTATAGCACACCTTTGGTCACTTGGGGTCACCTGTCCTGGCTGTGTCTCCTCCTAATCTCCCAATCACCCCCATCCCCTCCCCAGCCTGGCAGTGCAAAAATAAGGAAAAGCCTTGGCTCTGCTCAGCAACAACAAAAACATCTCTGTGTTATCAACCCTGTGTTCAGCACAAACCCAAAGCTCAGCCACACACCAGCCATTGGGAAGAAAGCTAACTCTACCCCAGCTGCAATCAACACACTTATCTACTGAAATTGGAAACAGAAGAGGTTCACACATCTGCAGTGTGTGTGTACAAAAACACTGTGCCTTTGACAGGCACCTACATGTGGTTCTGTCATCCAACCAGAATGTTAGAAATATATAATGCTAATACTGTGTATATACAGCTAAAGATCCAATGTAAGCACTGTTCAGGTCTGTCACTGAACAATTTTAAGAAGGGTTGAACAAACACCTACCTATTTCCCCAAAAAGAAAAGTAATAAATAGCTATTATTAACTAATTAATAATAATAATAAAGACTGACTTGCAATTTGGAAGCATTGAAAAGCTTGAAAGGATGAGTAGAAGAAAATAAGCTGTTAAGAATGGTAGTTGTATGTATTTCTCCTAGGTTGACATTAATCTAACACCTACAATGGTATCCTCCATCAGATGAGAGTAGAGCAATTAGATACCACACCAGTCTCCTCAAACTCAATGCATATTATATTGAATAACACTGTTATGAACTGATGTAGATTTTTGTGGGAATGATGGGTAGAGAAAAATACTTGAGAATAAAAATTACATATCCACCCACCTTGATATTGCTTCATTAGGGTGCAGGTCGACTGTATCTTTATAACTGCATGTTATCTGAACTGTCAGCTAATTCAAATCCAAACTTCATTTGAATGAAGGAATCTTTGAATTTTGTTTCCTTTGTGTCGTGCTGACCATATTGTCTCATCTCATTGTGACTTGACTGTGCTATTGGGAGAGGGGAAAATGGCAATTCATCATCATCCCATTCAAGTTTTTAAATGAACCCAGTTTGTCTTATCCAGAAACTGATATAAAGGCCGCATGAAGCTTTTCACATCTTTCTGAAGGAATGACTGTATTTGGGAGCTGGAAACAGAACAAGGGAAAAATAATAAATTTTCAAATAAATCGATCCTCAAATATCCATTTCTATGAACTGCCCTAAAAGGAAGAGAAAGGAGAAAGCTTTTCACTTACCTCTTGGACAAGCAATTTGAAAAAGTTCCAGTTTAAAAAGTTCATGGGGCAAGTTCTCCAGCTGGCATCTTGCCTCATCAGGTTTTACAGGGCAAACAAGAGCCTGCAACCTCATTAATTTCAGTTTGATCCTCACAGGTTTTATTTTAGCCCAGAAAATAATAGGATTTTCTTTTCTAGAGGAAACTTATAAATAAATTAAATTAAATTTCTTGATCTGCTTTTTTGTCAAAGACCATGAAACAAGAGATCTTACACGGTCTTTGGAAATTCATTTATTGGAGTTCATGGGCCACATGCAGTGCTGCAAAAGTCTATTGGGTAGTTTGGGAGCACATCATAACTCTTGTGAGCCCTTGTCAGAAGCTGCAGGCATCCTTCAGTCTTTTTTTTTTTTTTTCCAATTTGAGCTATCCAGTCTAACTCAACACTTTTCAATTATTGAGTTCTATGTAAGAAAAAGTAAATTGTTCTGTTACTTCTGAACCTTCTTCAATACGACTTAAATTTTTTAGCTGAAAAAAGGTAAAAATGTAATAGAAATCACATTATTCTCCCAGACTAATACAGAGCTTTATCCTGTTTGATAGTGAGTGCCTGAGCTCATACATCTCTACAGCCCAGGAAGCTTCTGCCTCAAAACACCTTTCTTCCCTTTAAATCCAAATAGTTAAATGATGAGAGCTATATTTAAGACTCCAATTTCCTGGAAGGGTAGACTTTCCCTTTTGTTGGCTGCCTAATTAGTATGCTTTAAATTTAGATGGCTCGAATTAATTGCAGCAAGAATTTCTGGAGAAAATTGGTATTAAAATGAAGTGCACTAAATAGTGAGATTTTCAGGCAAATGCTGGAGGTGTTCCACCTAGCCCTTCATACATCTCTGTGACAGAAAAAGTGTAATGTATTATTTTCTTATTAATTTCCCATTTAAGAAAGTCTTATGAATAATAACACCATGGAACAAAAATAGCTAAATATAGTGGAAGATTCACAATTTTTTTTTCTTTTTGCTTTCTGTTGCTTCTAACTACCAGATGCAAAGGAAAAGTTGCAGTGTTTTCTTTTCCTGGACAGTGCAATGGGAATTGAAGTTGTCTCCAGCTAGCTGAGAGAAAATGATACCTTGGAGATAGGTAGATCCTATCTGCTGAAGAAAACTCATGGGCAGGTTTGACTATTCTGGCCTATTATTATTGACCTGAAGTCAATATTGGCATGAATTTAATCAGAATTCAGGACTTAATAAAATATCCTAAGAAGATATCTAAATTTTTTCACTGCTGAGAAGAAGCCTGGGGCATGATTCAATGAGGTACTGGAAGTGACACATAATGAGTCCAGGGGTGTATATATACACCACAGCTTACACTTCCCCAAAAACACAGTGCATGCCAAAGAGCACTTCAAAAACTGGGAACTGGAGCTCAAAGTTGTTCCTTGAAAGCCAATGCTTTGAGAAAGGAGAGCCACAATCTTTATTTTCAGCATTTGTAATAATTATTGTCACATTAAAAGTTATTATTTTTGTTAAAAGAAGGGCTTCCTACCTAAAATTTGGATATGGTTTGAGGGGATCATGGGCTGGAAAATATGTGATGGACAAGTGGGATCTGAGGGAGAAAAGCTGAGGGGACAAGCAAAGGAAGATGGAAAGCCCACTGAAGTGAAAGAAAAAAAGATTAAATTCTTCCACCAAGTGTCCGGTATACCCAAGGTTAGCCCTGTAGGCAGCTGCTCTATAAACAAAATATAACTATTAAAATGGGAATCTTGTGGGTTTTGAAGGCAGATGAGACAAAAAGGTTTCATTTTCTGTCTGACTCTGCAGGAGCCACGCTTCTCTTATCTTGGACCTGGAGGTCAGTCTTTGAGCAGTTTGCATGCTGCAGAGTTATTGAAAATGTTTCCTGGCCATATCAGCATTTTGGTCTTTAAGGAGAACATTAGGAGCAACAGCAGAGTCACCAGTGTCTAACCTGTTCAGAAAAATACAAATTGGTTCTTTAGTAATTCATCATCTAATTTATAATGCATGGTAAAAGGATAGGTACTCCAGGAAGATGCTGGGGCTTCCCAGCATTGCAGTCGTCATCTACCATCGTTGGGAGTAATGAAGGGTAATAAAAGAAATTGTACTGTAAATAATAGATAACTTCTTCATCCTATTTAAAAACAGAAAACATGAAAGTAAAAATTATCAACATCTGAAAAGCTTAAATAACTCTCCTTAGAGCTGGTGGCACCTATTGTTGATTTCTGTTTGAAGGAGCCCAGTTACTATAGATTCATTTACAGAAACAAATAGCATAAATCATGGAAAAAATATGAAAAGAAAAAAATTAAAATTGTCGAAATAACAGACTAAGAAGTATGATAACAAAACATTCATTTGATGAGGGACAGTGATTTAGCATGTGGGAACCTCAA
This sequence comes from Oenanthe melanoleuca, assembly GCF_029582105.1. Taxonomy (NCBI): domain Eukaryota; kingdom Metazoa; phylum Chordata; class Aves; order Passeriformes; family Muscicapidae; genus Oenanthe; species Oenanthe melanoleuca. The sequence goes on along the minus strand of NC_079362.1, from coordinate 72,886,441 downwards.
GGGAATGCAAGGGCACAGAGGAAGGAAAACTCAAGCAAACAGTCAGGACAAAAAAAGTTAAGCATTTAATAATAGTTAGAAATGTTTTTGCAGCTGGAGCAGAAAACTAGGGTTCCAACTACTTGTCACCATGGAAGATCTGTCCTTTTTCACAGGAAAGAATTTATTCCCTATGTGGTTTTTGCAGGATTGGGTAGGGTAAGGAAGTGTACTTGCAAAGCTAAATTGCCCTGGGATTTTTCAGGAGAAAATTACTCTATTATTCTCTTTCTGCCCCTTTCATTCTCCTTCAGTACAGCTGCAATGCAAATATATCTGCCCTGCTCAGTTTTACTGGGGCTTCTCTTCACTGAGTGAGTAAATGCATTTTACAGAGACATCTGGGATGTCTCAGGGCAACAAGAGTGTTCTCAGCAGCTGAGTAGAGCAAGGTTTCAGAACATGTAGCCCATACATTGCTATCTTAGCTGATACCATTTTTGTGTCTCCTACTTAGTAACCTTGGTGTGTTTAGCTTCCTTTAGTAAGGCTTCTGGCTCCAGAGGTGGTTCCAAATCCTGGTGGAGATCCACAGGCTTGTCCTGAAGAAGATATCACAGACCCATGGAATCATAGAATGGTTGGTATTGGAAGGGTGGAGATCATCTAGTCCAACCCCTTTGCTAAAGTAGGTTCACCTACAGCAGGTTACACACAATTATGTCCAGGTGAGTTTTGAGAATCTACAAAGAAGGCAACAAGGATTTGTTTCCCAGAGAAGCTGTGGCTACCCTGTCCCTGGAAATGTCCAAGGCCAGGCTGGACAGGGCTCGGAGAACCCTGGTCTGGTGGAAGGTGTCCCTGCCCATGGCAAGGGATGGAGCAGGATGGTCTTTACAATCTTTTCCAACCCAAACTCTTCTGTGATTATATGAAACACGGGGCCTTGTCAGGTAACTCCAGAAAATTTTGTTTTTCCACTCTAAAATATTGCTGCCTTTCTTTGTGTGACTTCACCAGGAATAGTCCCACTCTGCCAGAGTCAGTAGGGCAATGCTATCTTCATTTCTCCTGGAAACAAATTAACTCATTAATCAGAAAAAACCTGCTCAAGGTATGATGCATGACAGGAGAGCTGATGAGGTATGCTCATATTCTGAGCCAAGGCTCTGCTACACAACACAGTTATGAAGATAATTTCTGTTTAATCAGTATAAAAGGAATTTTCACAAGTTTTATTTGGGTATTGTAGAAGCTTGCTTTTAGGAAACAACATCAGCACTTTTCATGTTTAAAAGTACATATTATCAGGTAGATTTTTCTAGTTTAAAATCCAGAAGTCCTCTATTTAAAGTGTAACCCGTGTAAGTGTCAAGCCATAACTTTGAAAATATGGGCCAATGCATCCAAAAAGCATTTCTCTTGCTCTGGTTTCAAAATGCAAAATGAGTGAAATATCTTAATGGCATTAATGGCCCAGGAAACCAGGGATTGGCAAAGGGTCATTATTTTTTCATGATACCTTCTCTGCTGTGTAATTAGTAGTACTAGTAAGAAGTGGTTCTATACTTCATTGAAGGAAATAATATATCAGTTCCTGTTTAATTACAGCTGAACTACTGCCACACACACACACACCCCCCCCTCAGAATAAAAAGTGATGAGATGTAAGGTTCTCACTGGGTTCTCTTTGTTAGCCTTGGTTCAGCAGTATCTCAAAGGGCTCATCACTCAGTGGGTTTATCAGCTCTGTGCTGGAGTTTTGCAGAGGGCTTAGCACAAACTGTGGTACAGGAATGAAAATTACCATTTCCAAATGTCCAACAACATCATGCATGCTAGAGTGAGTCATCACGTAACATGGAACAGCTCTGTTGTTTTGTAGTTCACATAACATGCCACAGGAAATTCTTTTGTACTGAGAATTTGTACAAATGGGCATGTCTGTGAAAAAAAAATATAAGCCAACAGCAAACCAGGGTTGTCTTGAGGCAAACCAGTTTTCAGGCCTGGAAGAGTGTGGTGCTCATCCACCCTTATTCTAGTTATCTTTGTGATGGGCTCTGTCTGCTCATTTCTAGCTGGTAGGAAGTTGATAGCACCAGGGATATCTGGGCTGAGACCCTGGCCACTGAGTGTGGAATCCAGAATCTGAGAGTCACCCTGTCCACATTAGGGCAGACAAATGGACCTGGAGACCCTAAGAGCTAAACAAACTGTCAGTATTGGCTAAAGTCTGATTTTTGGTGACAAAAATGTAGACACCCAGGTGTTTATGTCTACTTTTATTTGTTTATTTTTGCCTACTTTTATTTGTCCAACTGCACAAGCTAATTCCCACCCCAGTTTCTATTTATGTCCTCTCTCAGTAATCTTACCAAAACTGTTTGCCTTCCTGGTACCCAGGGAATAGTATGGGAAGCAATCCAAAGAGCTGTGCATATGGCTAATATATATTTGTGTAAACAGATTAACTAGCCCTGTTCATGGACTCCAGCTTTTGAAAAGAGGTTAAATCCCCCTGATTACCAGATAAATCTTGGATTACAAATCAAGCTATGAAACAAAGTATCTTATACCTAAAATCCTAGATGACATACTCAGAAAAATAAAACAACCAAAATATGCTTAAAGGATTGACAGGATCATCTCTGTGAATCCAAAGACCACACCTGAGTAGTGGATTTCTGCAACAGTCTAATCAAATCTCAGTCTTTAAGACATTCACCAAAGTGTTGGATTGCCTCAACCCACTGAATAAAAAATTTCTATTTCTACATTCCTACGCTTTTTCATCTGCTAAGATATTTTCCATATTAGTCAAGATAATAGTACACAACATCAGTACTCAATTTTCCACTGTGATTATAAAAGTTACCACATTTGTACTCCAAACTTACTGTAACAGCAGTGTTCCATTGTGCTTTATTAACATTGTGCATTTTAATGGTTGGTTCTGCTAATAAGATTTGGAAGTTTCATATTGAGAGCACATGGAACAGAAACCATTAACTGGAAGAAGGGCTTTTTTCTGATGTATTCATAAAACTACATGCTAATAAAATAGGAATATAATTTCAGTAGTTGCTAATAAGAATTGATTTTCATTAATAATAATTCCAGATTTTTATTCTGGGAAGAAAAGTTAAGAGTCAGTGTATCCATTCTGAGAAGTAAGGACAGATCACTGACATTATTGCTCAATGGCAGGAGTGATAAAAAGGGCAATGGTCCATGTTGGTGACCTTAATTCTGAACATGCTCACCTGTGTTTCTGCATTTTTCACTTTGTTCAGTCAAGATCATCTCATGCAAGGAGGCAAAGTGGAAATTCTGCTTGTGGCCATGATCTTCCAAAGTGCTTTCCTGAAGGACTGAAGAGAATAATTCTGATGCCCTGGCCTCTTCCTCAAAGAGGTGACCAACCCACTACACACATTCTTGATATGCCAGGGATGTGAATTATTTCTCTGTCTATCACTGGAAGCTCATCAGTGTTGGAACAAGTTTCTGATGCATGACTGTAATCCAGTGCTGACATAAGTCCTTTCACATAGCTATAACAGACACATGAGTGATTTCTGACAGGAACATACTTAAATACTTTGCACCAGGAATTGTTGATTCAATTAAATTGATAGGAATTTATTTGAGTATGCAATTTCTCAGAGGAATTAAATAGTTAAGCATGTGTCAGATCACACAGGCCTGAAATTTCTACTTTTTGTTCATGTTTAGACATGGCAGTTTTAAGACAAATGGACTATATAAATGATTTTAAAGCTTTCCGGCCTCAGAAAAGAAAATAATTTAAATTATTCCTCAGATACATTCTGATAAAATCTTTATCAATTTACTGCTCAAGGTTACATCCTTGTGACCCAATCCCATCCTATCAGGTATTTGGGATGCCTAAATTATGTGTGCATCTGACTAGCCTGTCTCTGTAGTCAGTGGAGAAATGCAAGTATCACAGGAGAGTATTCCAAATATTAGGACATGTATTCCCAGAAATGGGAATAAACATAATATTTACAATGGGAATAAACAATTAAAATATAGGGCAGTTAAATCTGTGTGAGTATATCAAAGGCTCTGGTGCTCTGCTCTGTGCCTAGCCAAAAAATACATTTTTCTTTAAAGATACAGCAGAGCTTGCACATCTTCTAGTAATAGAAGCTATTTATAAGCATGTGTTTCCCCAAAAGTTCATTTAGACTAGACAGTAATCATCATTCAAAGTGATGTAACAGAAAATGCATTCACAGGAAAAGAATAAAAGTGGTTTGGTTTACTGTAATTAAAAGCTTTTGACACAAGGCCACTTCCTCTCTGGCCATCCTAGGAGGAAGTCAGATTGGGTGACCTTGATGGCTACTCTGTGCTCATGAATCATCTTTTCAGAGGCAGATGGAGAGTTCTGTGCTTTCTTCCTCCTCAGCACTGCTGGACAAGATGATTGGAGGTTGTGTAACAGCACAAGACACAATTCAGGAAGCGTAGGTCAAAAATCAGACTATGCTGAAGATTTTAAGTATTGTTTTGCATATTTTCTCTGGCTGAGACCAATCTTTTAAGATTTTTTTTTAGGAAATTCTTCCCTCACACTCTTAATATATTATTTTATGTTCCTTTTGCAGCTCTATGAAAGATGTCTTAGTGCCCTGAACAATATGCTAACACCAAAGCTCACTATTTCCTTGACTCTACTTCCATCTGTTGGCAAAAGTGAAGATTTCAGGAAAACTGAAATCTCATAATACAAATATTTGGTTTGGGTTTCCCAAAAATACGGACTGAAGAGTAGAAATCCTGAACACCTGGTGTTTGTTGGATTTTTCTCATAACCCATTAAATTTTTTTGTGATAAACCCTTATTTAACCTTTACTTAACTATTAAAACAAAACAAGCAAATGATTCTCCAAATTCTCCATGCATAAAGAAAGACTTTCACAATTAAAGGCTGCCATTTTTCCTCCCTAAATACATATACTGGCATAATAAAAAGCCAGATGCCCTTCCAAAAGCCCTGCACCCCTTATTTCTTGAAACCACCACAGCTGTAGAGCAGTCCTGCTGCAAGATGTTTTACAGAAGTAGCACAACATTCCTGTCTGCTGTCTCAGAGTTTTAGACAAGAAGCTTTCATTTCACAAAGAAAATATAATTTGTATATAGGTTTATGGACATTGCTATATCAAAGTATTCATCATCTTTTCATAATGTTGATGCTAGTAAATTAAAAGATTATTTTTACTTCACATTGAAGAGATTACACTGATGAGCATGCTCTGATTAAACAAAAAAACAAAAAAAAAAGCCATGATTGATAATCCAGTTTGTATTAGAAAATCATCAGAAAATTGTTAGAAAATCCTAAATTTGGTTCAGTGTCAGTTTGTCTTCTAATTTTATTGCTGTCTTCTTTAGGCAGATACATCTCACGCAGAGTTATTACATCAGAGCACCAGTAGTGTCTGAGGTTTGGACAAAATTTTCACTGCCATAGTATTTATACCTTCACAGACAATACTTGCACGTTCCCCAGGAGCTCTGGTCAGACCTCAGACTCTTCATTCTCCCTTTATCTATTTCAGTGTTGCTTTTGATGCTGGAATTAAACTGTCTCTGGGTTTTGCCATATTATGTTGACTTCCTTGTCTGTTTAATCTCTTAAGACATCTTTTCCTGTTGAAAGAAAGGAAAAATTCATCTTATTCCTTAAGTCTGTATGGAAATTTCTCTTCTTTTTAACTTCTGCATCTTACTGCAGCTGATCTCATATCCTACCATGATCTCCATGGCACAACCTTTCCCTAAAATTCTATTTTTCTCATTCTGACTGTTTTTACATCATCACTAACAGAACCCTTTAACTTCAAACTAAATAAAATACATTGTACACACTCAATGCCTTCAATCTTCTCCTAAACCATCTTCATCCTCATTAACTGTGGGCAGCACCAAGGCAGCTGGGGCCCTGGGCAAATGTCAGAGGATCTCTTCACTCATCATGGAAATTAGAGGTACAGGTATGTTTTAGGTTAGCAAGGTCTTGAGTCTTGTAGATATCAGCAAACTACTCAAAAAATACTGTTGTTTATTCATCTGCAGTATTTCAGGGCTAAGCCATTTTCTTCTCAATATTGCTAAAGCTCTCTTGCCCTCATCTCTGCAAATATCTTACTTGCCTGATAATCTGTGTAGTTTTTGGTAGTATTCGGTTCCCCACTGACACTAGGGCTGTGACTCTTACTCAAAGTACATCACATCCTATATGGAAAAAAAAAATCAAAATTTTTTCCTGTCCAATTTAAGAAAAATAAAATAAGATCATTTAGAAACACAGCACACAACATTTTGTGTCATCAGACATGCTAATAGACTGTGATTTAGAAAACAAATAGAAAAGCTTTGGTATATTTCCAAATTGTCTTGGAAAGATGAAGCCAATGATCACTGGATTACATTTTAGATTATTTTCCTTCCTGCATTTTTATGTGGTTATTGTTTAGACATGATGGGCTGTTTTCTGGTGATGGTAACTATTTTGATCTTCTGGAGAGATCATATATTTAAAGCAGAAAGCTGTTCCTTCTCTTTTTTGTTTTCCTGAGATTAAGGAGCATTTACAAAAAAAAAAAAAAAAAAAAAAAAAAAAAAAATTTACAGATTTTTGTAGAATTTGGAAATTGTGTCTGCTCTAATTGGGATTTAATTGCCACTGATGACTGCCAGCTGTCCAATGTGAAAGCAAACTATTAGCAGGTCTGCCAGAAAAAAAGGAGATTTCTGTCTGTGAAATGATGAGATTCAATTTTAGAGAAGTTTCTTTTGCTCTTCAACAAAGAGAACAGACACATTTCATGCCTACCTCAATGGGTTCAGTTCCCTCTGATTGGAAACAGTGACTTAAATCTCAGTCTTTTCCCTTCATAATAATGCTCTGAGGAATTTTGTTGCAAAGATAATTTTTTGATCTTGACAAAACTGACTTTTCCACTGATGGATGTTTTGGGACTTATATTGACACTGTGTGAATGAATACAGCTGAATAATGCTGGCAGGGGCAGCATTCATAGCCTCAGAGGACTCACCACAAAATGATTGCTATATCCTGACCTTTGAGAACATTTCAGGAGGCCAGGGCTCAGTCCCAGGATGAAACACAGTAGGAGAGGACTGAGGCTGTGTGCATAGTGATAACACTCCTATTTCCAAAGTTTGCAGCCTCTTCAACTGGAACTCCAAGACACTTTGGATTAAAATGTTGTACAAATGCTCAGTGGCAAAGTGGTCCAAACCTTAATCCATCTTTTGAATCCACAGCTAGTGAATTGGGCTGATTATTGGCACACAGGAGACAAAACCTATGAAACATTTGGTTTTTATCTCACATTCATTTTATTCCCCAAAGTTCTATGTTCTCAGTATGTTTTGCCCTATGTATGTAAGCTTTACAGACAAAATATAACCTCTCTTGTCTCTCTGCTTACATTCCTAGTCCAAATTATTAGCAGACCTTACAACCAGAGAAGCAATATTGCTAAACAGACCCAGATGGGGTCTTCTTAGAGTCAAAAGTTTATAGGTATGGAGAGCTGTAATTTATCATATCTGAGCAATGGTTTGTTTAAAGAGGGCAGGGGAATGTATGTAATCAAAAGATAAGAGGGATAGAGAGTTCAGACTGACCTCTGTGCATCTCACTATTGGAGACACATTATGAGTTAAAATGAGAGGCCATGAATTACAAGGAGAGGTTGGTGCTACTGGTGCACCACAAGTGGAATGAACACATGATTCTGGTTTATGAAAAATAAAAAAAAAAAAAAAAATCATCAAACCCTATCTCAATCCTTTGTCCAGTCTTGAATCAAAGCCACCATTCCTACTCAACAACTGTTCATCTCTTTTTTCTATTTTTTTTCCCTCACAACACAACATCAACTTGCAGTTAGTGTTTTTTGGTGTTTTTTTGTTTGGTTTGGTTTGGTTTGTTTTCCTGCTTTTGTTTTGGTTTGGGGGTTTTTGTTTGCTTGTTAGTTTGTTTGGGTTTTTTGTGTATGTATCCTCTACTATGGTAAGAGTTATTACCATTTTCATGACCTTCTTAACTAAACTATTTCAACATTTTAGTAGGGTGAAGACTCGGATAGTGCCCTCTTGGTGATGGATGCAGTTTTTAGTTCCAAGGGCAAGCCTCAGTGTTGTGGATCATAGCAGTCCTTCCACTTTCTCTGAGAATGGAAAAAAAAAAATTTTAAAATTTCTGATATGTATTTTGATTTTGTTCTTTCATCTGCAACTATTTATTAACTAAGGTCTAGGATAACCTACTCCACTATTCCATGAATCCTTACAGAAATATGCCAGGTTTCTAAATTTATCATATTTCCCTTTACCATGAAATTCGTTGATAATTCCAACCTCCCTGTTACTCTTTTGTGAAAAACACACAGTAAAAACAGAGCCAAGACGTGGAGATTTTCTCATCTTATTTATTCTTGGATGCTGCTGATGCATTACAGATTTTATCACAAATGTATTCCAGTCTCCCCTTCACCAACTGAACTCAGAGGGGGCCTTAGTGGGTCCAACATCCCTGCTCAAGCAGTTTTGTCCATGAGCACACTGCACAGGAGTGAATCTGGACAGTTCTGGAATATCTCCAGAGAGGGAGACTCCCCAGACTCTTTCTGTTCAGTCTGTTCCTGTTCCTTGGTCACTGGACAGGAAAGTTCCTCACAAATTCTGTATTTCTGTGATACTGAGCTCCACTGTGTCCTAGAACTCACCTGTGTCCTAGCACAGGTCCTCAGCTGAGGCTGCCAGTATCATTTATTCCTTCTCTAATACTCCTGCACACAGCCTACCTTTCTTTCTCTCCCTTTTTTATCTTTCCCCACTGGGAACTCCTAAGCCAGTCTGTGAGAGCTCCTCTTCTTCATGACGAGGGCACTTGGCAGCATCGATCAAAATTTTCACCACTCCCCACTAATGACATGTGCCTACACATACACAATCACATCACAAAGCAGCAAAACCAAGAAATTGAAAAATATTGCTGTTAATTTTATATTATTATTATTTTATATAACAGTCTTACACAATTCTTTATATAATAATTAATTCTTATCATGTAGATTCCTGCTAAAATTGTTCTTTCTCTTCATTTCTCTTTTTATTGTCTTCTGAATTTTCCTTTCTTCTTTTCTTACTCCAGGGGGGAAAAAAATCCTGAAATCCCAAAAAAAGAACAACAGTTGAAATGGCGTTCTGTGGTAAAACTTACTGTCCTTATTTGAATGCCACTATTATTTCAATTAACTGGTTGAAATACAGATATATAAGAGGTTCAAAATATTGAAAATACCCTTCCATGTCTCATTTAATTACATCTATTTCTTTGTGTTTTTAATTGCTGACTTATTTTATTTGAGTTCCTAAGGAATTTTACTAGTGATCTGTTAGAAATTATTATAAAGTTGAGAAAGAGTAAAGCTTACACATCCACTACAAAAGCAGAAACAGGCATGCACACACTAAACTGGAGAACTATCAGATGCTTTCATTTCAAATGGAAGTAGCCTTTTAATTCCCAACAATTTATACTTCATTTTTCTGGGGTCAAACCCAAACCCCATTTCATGTCACTCCTCAAATCCAGAGTGGTGCTGTGAAGGTGACTCCTTCCAGAAGAAAGGGCAGGGTGAAAAAGAGAAAATTGCAACTCTGCTCCAGGAAGAAAGATCAAGCACCTCATAAAATATTTGAATAAAGGAATATATCAATAAGGTCTCAGGAAAGAAGGAAAAGAGTTCACCAAATCTATCTATTCCTAACTTGTTATAGAAAATATTGTAGACTTCCCATCCCTGGAAGAACGTTCAAGGATGGGCTGGCTGGGACTTGGAACATCCTGGTCTAGAGGAAGGTGGAAAGAGGAGATGGGGTGAGATGAGCTTCATGGTCCTTTAACCCATAACTATTCTGTGATTCTGTGAATGCAGCACAGAATTTCCACAAGACACAGAGGTCTCTCCCTTGGGACTTCCCGGGAGAACTTCACCTGCAAGTTCCAGCAGACACAACGTACAAACCCCTGGAAAGTCAGAATTTAGCTTTTCCTGGTGGTGAGGACACCCTCCAGTCTGAAAGGAAAGCTCTGCTGAAGCTGCCTAATTGGGCACACTCTTCAAGATTAATTTATGCTCATGTTGGTGCCACTCTCCCTTGCCACACAGATCCTTCTTCCTTTCAACCTGTAGCTTAAACCACCATGAAAAAGGTAAAATCTCACCCCAAACCCTGGATATTTTCTAAATTTTAAAGCTGACACTGGCATATTTAAAGCATGTCTTCTTCACGTACAGAAGGCAGGTATCTAAAGATATCTGTGTTCCTTCAGGAGCACGCTGTGGAGTTTGCAGAAGTCAAAGAGGAGACCTCTCCTCACTTCAGACCCCAAAGGCAGGGGTGCAAATGAAGGAAAAAGCAGCAGCTGTCTGCATTTTGTGCTGTTAGGGACAGTTCTGAAGCATATGGGATGCATTTATTGTTATGAAACCTCCCTGTATCACAAGCCCTGATAAAAGCAGGATTGAATGTTCCCAGCAAAAGCTTGAATGTTTTGATTTTTTGGACTCGCAGGATTAAAAGATCTTCTGTGCCTGGGAAGTTGTGTGGGTGGGAGGACAGAGACAGATGTTTGCCAAACCCTCACTGATATTTTTCATCTATATTTTTATTAAAATGGGAGCTGAAACAGCACACAGAGTGAAAGTTTGGATTTGGATAATTTTATGGATGACTTAAGCAACATTTTTCTGGTTTATTATACTGTAAAGCTGTAGAAAACTCTAGTTAATTAGAAGCTGTGCATTCTCTCAGGATCTCTGATGCTTTATAAGAAAAGAACTTAACAGCACTCTTGTAGCTCATTCCCCTCTTATTCTGTAAACATTGCTACCTCGTGATGAAAATTTAAAAAAAAATAAATAGAGTTTTTTAAAATAAAAATATTTGTATATTTTTATAAAATACAATTTTATATTATTTTTATGTCTTTCACAGGTATATTTTGAGAGCTTCTGTTGCCTCTTCTGCCTCCTCTGTGGCTGTCCAGAAAGGAATATTCTCTATTCCACTGAGATGAACACATAACAATGTAGAAGACTTAAGAAGTGAAATCTCTTCATTTTCTACTTTTGCTGTTAGATCCTTTCAGGTCTTTCATTGTAGTGTACACTTGGACATATGAAGGCCACCACTAGAACCAAATTTTGTCTTTTCCCAAGGACTCCATTGTTAGAAACCTTTCAGCCTAAATTTTTTGGAGCAGGAGTTTGAAGAGGTTTATACTTTCCTTCCACATTACTCAGCCCTCAGTACTTATAATGCAATGGTTTGCTGTGATTTAGAGGTTCACTGGCTAGTTTTTTCCTATTTAATTTTCAAACTTTATGAAAATAAATTAAAAATAGAAATGCAATTTCTGAGACAGCATAATTTCAAGTGTTAATTAGAATATTTCACTTGAATATGCATGCCAAAGCAAAATTAGGATTCTTTTCAAAATAAAAGAAAAAAAAAAAAATTTGCCTAAAAGAGTTAAGTGGAACAGATGTTTATTTCCCAAACATTTTGATCAACTGAAATACGCATTTCTATGCTTTTAGTTTTTGATAATATTGTTTTGGACAAAACCAAAAAGTGCCTGCTTTCAGCAATAAACTTTTTTCTTCCTAATTTGTAGACAGATGCTGCATTTCATGTGTGCTCCATTTTGCACTTCTATTTTAAACAAATTTGCTTTATTAATTTTTTTCCCTCTTGCAGAGTTCAGTGAGTAGTGGTACTCATCTTAGATTTTTCCTCCTGCTCTGATTAAGGCAGAGGCCCTTAGGAAAGACTGTGGGTGCCAGAGTTCTGAGGGAAACACCTGCAGGTTTGGATGAGACACGCAGCCACCTGCAGTCAGAGCTGACACACACAGGGGAGGATTTTCTCTTTTTTTTTATTTTCCCCCTTTTCTTTTTACTCACAGCATCTTTTGCAGCGTCTTTTGCCGCGCTGGCTGTTGTTTTCTTTCATCTGCACCTTCCTTTATTTATAAGCTCAGAGATAAAAGCACCTGCCCTTGTGGTGGTCCTTGCCGCTATCCTCAGTGCGAGCAGGGGTAAATCCTTCTCTTTGCTCTCGAGCTCCTAGCACAGACCGGTCAGATCTTTCATCCCGAGGATGTTAATGGATCCCACGTAGCTGCAGATTTGTGGAGAGAGGCACTGCAATGCCTTATTACAAAGCACTCAGCACCAGGATGAATAGCGGTAATTCCCACACATGGCATTAATCCACAGAAAATTGTGCACCCTGCCTGGACCAGGCATTCATTCCATCCCACCAATTGCAACTGAACTTCAAAGGATACAGCAGGTATACAGGAATTTATCCTGATGTCTGTAGAGGGATATTCTGGAGCACTCAGCATCCAAACTGTTGAAAGCTTTTTTGAAAACCTGACCAAAAAAAAAAAACCAGAACAACCAAAACCTTCTGAAAAGCAAGACTCAGCAAAGACTCTTTATAAAATTAAAAAAAAAAAAAAAAAATTGCATTTATAAAATAGCTTTCTAAAGGTCCTTTAGATCTGTCTACAGCATAAACTGTCCCAATATTTCCAAGAAAATCTGCCTGTAGAAAATACCTGTTTACTGATTTTGCTCTCTATAACATCTGTAAATAAACAGCAAATATTCACAGAGTTGGCCTAATGCACCCTGCTCTATAATCATGGTCAGAGTGTTCCTAATATAGTGAATGAGATACAGCAACAGGAAGTGGGTTTTGATTTGGGGGTATTCCGGGCTTGTTTGTTTGTTTGATTTGAGGTTTTGTTGTTTTGGGTTTGTTGTTGTTGTTGGGTTTTGGTTTTTTTTCCTGGGTGTTTTTTTTGGTGGCCTTTTTTGTGAGGTTTGGAAGGTGGTTTTTTTTTTTAGGAATTTTTTTGTTTTTTTGGTTTTTTGTTTGTTTGTTTGGGTTTTTCTTTTGGTTTTTTTCCTGGAGGTTGATGTGGGGATTTTTTGTTGTTGTTTTAATTTGTTTTTAGTTTTTAAGTGAATTTAGTTGAAAACAAGGATTGAAATATGCACTCAGATGAAGAAGGGTGGTGAAGTCCTCCAAAATCTTTTTTTCAAGAAGCACAAGTACCTTACAGTCAGAGATTGTGCAAGAGGAAGTGTAGCCCAGGATTTCACTGATTTAGCTGCAAAAGGAGTCACAGAGGTATTAATTCACTTATTGATCAAACTGTTCCCAAAGAAAATACATGAAGATGACAGACAGAAAATCTGGCATACTCTCTCTTCCTGCCCTGGGGGACCCTCTGCAATTCTGGAGAAGATTCGTGTACTCACTGCTCATCACTCTTGCTAAAATAGACACAGGCTCCTTAATTACCTCCCTGAGCACCACAGTGAGATGCAGAGCAATGAAATTCTCAGGGAACAGGCTGCTGAACAAAGAGAGGGCTGTGTCAGTCATCAGGAAGTGTCAGGGATGGCCCCGTGCCACAGTTTGAGACATGACACCCATCTTCTGGCATTTCAGCTCTTTGACCACAGACAACTGGAACAACTTTTATTCTTTTTTTTTTTTTTTTTTTTTTTTTTTAATAGGAGAGATTACTACCTCTGAATAACTTGCTGGACTCTGAGTCCCAACATGGTTTCATTTTCTTTGGCAGTTGACTGAATTTCTTTAATTGCCTTTGGCTGTATTCCAGTTCCTCAGCTACAGGAAGCTTTTTTTGAGAGCAAGGCCTTCTGAGGAATCACCAAACCCTTTAGATTTCTAGGATACAAAAAAGATACCTCATGGGTAACTTGCAGACATTTATCAAGCCTCAGAATTGTTATGACTCTTAATGTGGTTTAGATTTTTTAAATGCTAATGAGAAGGGGGAAAAAAACAAACAGACAAACAAACAATAAAAACAACAAAAAATTGCTTCTGAGTGGCTTTTTGAGCATTTTAGTCAATCTTATAATCTGAGCCTAGCTCAGACCCGCCCAGAAATAGCTTTCTGAGAGACTGATCTTAATGGGCTCAGAAATTGGATCCCGACAGAGGCAGGCAGGCACTGAGTAAGAGTTCTGATGGCAGGAAGTAGAATTACTGCTTTTAGGTCAGCTTTCTGGTAGCAAACAAGAGGAACAGAAACTAATTGGGATTAGGAATGCAGATAGTTTTTTCTGAAACTCAAAAATTTATAGCAATCTAATTATTGATTTAAGAATAAAAATAAATATTTGGTAAAGAGGTTCTGTTGAAGCTTTTTCCTAGAGTTGTTTTTATATTTTAAGGAATTGCAAAGTGAAGTTGTAATTCTATATCACCATGCCTAAGTTTGGTGAATATAATTCATAATAAAACTTATTGAAAAATATGATAGTGAATCAAATGGAAAACATGACACGAAATTCATAAAATATGGTGTAAGTGTAAGGTTGTGGGATGTATTTTGCCATATTTTTTTCCCCCAGGTGACATTTCTGGGAAGATGACTTATTCTGCTTCCTACAGGCAAGGTTAAGATAAACAGAGTAAGTAATCACTTACAGAGTAAATAATCCCCTCAGTTTTAGAAAGAAGATGTGTTAACTCTGCCTCTTTACTTTGGATTAATAGACCTGTGACTTCCTACATTATTTCCAGGAACAATACAGAAAGGGAACAATGAGTTCACTGCATTGTGCTGGCCAGGATAATATTGAGTACATGTGTTTATTCTTCCACAGATTTTAGCAACCATACTAGTGCTCCTGTTTTCCTCCAGTTTTAATCTCTGATCATTTCAAATGGGACAAAGATTAGAGACTCTGATTCTCCTGAGTTTTGTATATGGCTATGCTGCAGTGCCTCATTAGAGAGAGACTCAGAGCAAGAAGAGGCCTTTATTTATTAATTTAATTATTAGCCAGACACCAAGTATGCTATCGTTTCCCAGAAATTTCAGGCTGTGAATCACAGAATGGTTTGGGTCAAAATGGACCTAAGGCTCATCTTGTTCTATCTCCCTGCCTTGGGAGGGGATACCTTCCCCTACTCCAGGTTAATCCAAGCCCTGTCCAACTTTGCCTGGGACACTTCCAGGAATGAGGCAGGCACAGCTTCTCTGGCAACCTGCACTAGGGCCTCACCACACTCACAATACAGAATTTCTTCCTAATATCTAATTTAAACCTCTTTCTGTTAGTTTAAAGACATTTCCTTCTTCACTTACAACTTCAAGCCCTTTCAAAAGTCTCTTTCTGACTTTCCTGTAGCCCTTTCAGGTACTGGAAGGCCACAATTAGTTCACCCTGGAGCCTTCTCCCCTCTGAACAATCCAAATTCTCTCAGCCTTTCCTCATAGCCACACAAATAATTTAATTCTCTTTTATCCTTTCCCTTTTAATCTTAGTTCCGAGGAAGCAAAAAAAAGGCATAGCAGGGACCCTATACTTTAGAGCTGGAGCTGCAAGATAAGAGGCAGTGGATGCTCTCTGTGAGAAAACCAGCTCTGCCACGGCACTAAACTGTGCTGTGCTGACGTGCGTGTTATGAGTATGTATTTATGCATCCAGGAGCATGGCTTTCTGCCCTGCAGAGAAATATAAATTGTCGTGAGCGAAAGTCCGTGAAATAACCTGCGAGATTAGGCACTTTTTTGTTAAGGCTTCCAGGTGTTCCCTGCGCTTCATCCCACTAGATGGCACCGAGCATCTGCTGCATCCTCCGTGCCGAGCCCTGCTCTCCGTGCTGGCTCCCCCTCCTTCCCCGGGGGGTGTGCACCAGCACAGACACACTTCTGCACTCAGAAATTAATAAACCTCACAAACCCACCATTCCCACTGAACGCCAAACCAATCCTCTCCCTTTCTCCCATGGATCTATGTTCAGGGGCAGTGGGCAGAGGATGGTGACAGCATCCTCCCAGCCTGTCATTGCCCCTGGATCTGGTCTGCAGAGATCAGTATTTCCCCCAACTAAGCAATCCCAGAAACAACACAGATGCATGATCAGACTGATCAGAAGAATTTTATATGCAGGGATATGAAATAATATATAAGATATATGCATAAGTAAAAAGGAATATGACCAGCAGGCCATGGAAAGTGATTACCCCAACCACCATTCTATGAGACCCCAGCTGGACAATAACATCAAGTTCTGAGATTCCCATCACAGGAAGGACATTGATCTGTTGGAGTGAGTCCAAAGGAGACCACAAAGATGCTGAGAGGGCTGGAGACAGGCTGAGGGAATTGTGTCTGTTCAGCCTGGAGAAGGATGCAAGGAGAGCTTAGAAAACCTTCCAGTACCTAAAGGGCCTCCAAAAGAGCTGGAAAGGCACTTTTGACAAGAACATGGAGTGATACAATAAGGGAGAATGTCTTCAGACTATAAAAGGGTAGTATTAGATTAATTAGATATTTGGAAGAAATTCTTCACCTGTGTGTGGCGAGCCACTGAGACTGGTTGCCTGTAGAAACTGTAGAAGTCCCACCCCTGGAAGTTTAGGAGGAGGTTGGATAGGCCTTGGAGCAATCTGGTCTAGCAAAAAGTGCCTCTCTCTATGGCATGGGGTTGAAATGAGATGGTTTTTGAGGTCCATTTGGACCCAAACAATTCTATGAGCCCAGATTTCTGATCACATTTTCTCTCACCTGCCCAGAAATGTCTTCTGCTCTTTTCATAAAATGATAGAATTTCATCAATTTCAGTCACCAAGAGCCAGTAACTTTTCAGTAGTGATGTGGGAATGACTCAGCTTTGAAATTGCTCCCTAGTAAGGGGGCACCTGCTTTGTAGAGACCTTGTAAGATCAATCCAATAAAACATGGTTGAGAGTAGTACAGTGGGAATTTATTTCTGCAAGTCCCTTGAGGATAAGAGGAATGCTACTGATACCACCAAGTAAAGGGAATGGGAGTTTTGCTATGGAATGGTGACAGATGTAATCATTATTAAAAATGTGCAAAATAAAAATGGTTTGTTTCAAGGTGCAGACACTTTCACCTCCTGATTTGCAAATCTGGAACTTGAAAATAAAAGGTATGTTTACTTTGTATACAAGGCATAGAATCAAAGAAGTCATAAAGTCTTTTAAGTAGGAAAAGCTCTTTAACATGATTGAGTCCAATCATTAGCCTAAAAATACTGAGTCCACTACTAAACCACGTCAGTGTCAGAGGAATCTTATGATTCAAGACATTGTAGATGAAAATTAAGGTAAAAGTAAGGTAAAAATAAGGTAAAGTATTTCCCAGCTCAAATTTTAGTGCTATATAGTCACAGATAACATGCCATAAAAACAATCATACAGTATTACACAATTAAAACAGGATGAAAACTATTTAATTAAAAATGGGTATGGTCCACACTAAAGAGAGTTGCTATATGAAGATGAGTGAATAAAATGAATTATTAACCCTTTTTTTTTTCTAATACAGAATCATCATAGAATCATAGAATCATAGAATCATAGAATCATAGAATCATAGAATCACAGAATTATTTGGATTGAAAGAGAGCCTTAAACACCATCCAGTTCCAATCCATCCTGCCATTGGCAGGGACAACTTTCACTATCCCAGGCTATTCCAAGCCCAGCCCAGCCCGGCCTTGGACATTTCCAGGGATGGAACACTTTCACAGGAAGGTAGGCTCCATTTTGGAGATTTAGTTTATGACACTATTTTTTGCTTAGAATCTGTTTTGCTTCCCTCACAACCCTGCAGCAACAACCACTGCAGGCTGCTAATTATCACAGAAAATCTTAATTGCAACCAACTTCTGTCAAGAAGAAAACTAGTGTTAATTTTGTACTGGATGAGACCATTTAATCCACATAAAGAAAAAAAAAAAAAAGACATACTCATTATATCTGCTTGTTCATGTGAATCAGTATTTAGGAATTTCCTTCATGCAAAGTATTTAATAAAATTATTCTGATTTCACACCAAAAAAATACACACAACAAACCCGACATCCACCACCAAACAAGAACAACAAAAATTAAAACCAAACACAAAACCTGATTTCACACATCCCTTTCTCTCCTTTTTTGGAGTGAAACACCCAAATCTGCTCCTCAGAGGCTTTAAACAAGCCTTTTCACAACAATAGCTGGGTCTCTTCCAGGAGTGCATTAAGCAACATGACTGCACTGTCACATATTGTTTCTCTTTCAATCTCTTCCCTGAGGGAAAAGCATCATATGCAATGGAGAGACTCATTTTGCTCCAGTATTTGGTACTAATTGGCTTTTCCTAAGTAGTGAAGGCATCATGCCCAGGAATATCATGTTCCTGTAGAGCAGCTGAGAAATGACATGGACTACTTGAGGCCAGATCGTTTTTTGTCAGGAAGGGACAGAGTCTCCAGGCATTTTCAGTTTTTCACCTTAATCTTATGAAGAAACTTTGCATTATTGTAGTCAAAACCAAGCACAATATTTTGATTGCTTTTAAATTGTTCTTTTCCTTTGTGGAATTATTCTGTGTACTCAAAGCCAGATTTGAAGTCCTTTCTGAAATGCAATTCCCATGCAAGTGAATTTGTTACACATCACTTCAGTTCTATTATACTTGGCAGATGATCTTTTGCTCAATTTTAACTGTAAATTCCTCAGGAGTTTTATAGACAGTACTTGAAATGGTAATTCAGGCACTCTGAAATGAAGCTGGTAGGCAAAGGCAAAGAGCTGGATGATGTATCATAAAGTATTATAAACAGACCATTTTAGTAACAATTTGTGAGAATAAAAGCACAAAACTGGGGTGTCAACACAGTGCTTCTTTTGAAAAACAGTCAATATCTTCCAGAAAAACATGATAATTCAATACTGCACTTTGTTGTACTTTTTTCTGCAATCTGCTTTTTTAAGCATCTCTTAATTGGTTCCAGTGATATTATGCCCAGATCTCTTACAGGTATTTTACATATTAAATTACTGACATTTGTTTCTCTTTTTCTTTCTCCCATCCTTTGGACTTTCATCTCATGATAAAATTTCTGGGTTATTTGACTTTGATCTTGATTTGTAAAGCAGAGATAGTTATTTTTTTTTTACTTCCTATTCAGATCCAAATCCAACCTTGCTTATCAATCTGCCCTTTCCAGCCAGAAATTGATTAATTTCTCAGTTCTGTAAAGTGATAAACCTTTTACCCTTAATAGCTTGAAATGGCAGCATGAGTATTAAATACCCAATGACAACAAAATGGGCTCAGGATCTCTAGAAATATAAGCAAATAAAATTTTATGTCTAGTTTGATGATCTAGAACAGACTGTGCTGAAGGAAAAGAGGCAAAAAATATACAGAGGAATTGGGATATGAAGCCAGATAAAAATCTTGCAATATTTTCAGCACCAAGACTTGATTTTCCATAGCTCCTTTATATACAGACTAGAAAATTACTCAGTGGTCTCTTTGCTGCCCTGTGGTCCAGTCCCCTGGGATTTGAGCTAAACCAGGAGTACCAGAAGTATTGAAGGACCATTTAGCACAAGAACAGATCTATCTAAAGTTATAAGAATCACTGCTGGGCTCTGTAAAACCAGACATCTTTCAGCTGTAGTGACAAGAAGCGTTACACTGGCAAGTTGGTAAGAGAAAAAACAATTTCAATATCAATCTCCAGACTAAAAAAATGCAAAATAACTTGCTGGTTTTTTTCATGCTTGGTATGTTTTTCCTATTCTGTAAATTTTTCATTACCCTTCATTGATTTACTTTTTTTTCATGAACAACAGCAAAAAAAATTGCCATTAAAATTTTCTTGATTTGCATATTTTTAGAATGTTGAAAGAAACATGCAGGATTTATAATATGGGAAGTCTGCCAGTGCATATCCTTAAATTTTACCTATTTCAAAGGCCTTTAGCATATACTAATTGCTACACACTGACCAAAACAAGCAGTCAAAATGTGTTCGAGAGCACTTGTGTGACAGGAGTGGCCTCTTCCCTTTTACCAGCTTTTAAAATCCGTTCCTCTCCTTTACAGGATGTGAACATCTTGTGCTCAAAGGACCCTTGGGAAATGTGCCCAGTAGCAAAATATGTCCAGAAGCAAACAAGCTATTAGACATGGTGCTAACTCATCTGGAAGAGGAGCTAAGGACCCACTGCATGTCTCTTTCTGTCTGCCTATATTGCAATCTAACTTCTTGTGCTTGAGTTCCATGCAAAGGCATAATTCATAGTTTTCTAGTAGTCACCAGATTAAACAGAGAGATCTGCATCTGACTTAGTCACTTCACACCCCCAGTTCTGGTAAATGGACCCCTTCTCAGTGTGGTCAGTGTGGATGTGATTCATTCCATTCTAAAGTAAAAGATAAAAATAGGCCAAATGAGTCACTCCCAGAATTTCCTATTTCTCTACACAGACTAAAAATAGGGTCTTGGGAGACTAACTTTGATTGGGACAACTTCTTTTTAGATTCTTAATAATGGATGACATTGGTTTTGTTGAGATGTCTGCTCAAGGCAGATTCATATTAAATCATCTTTTTATCCACTTGGCCAAAGTCTTACCCAGTATGTTCCACATCAGCATCCCTGTGGTCTGCACACCTGAAACTCTGATTCAAGAGAAGGGGAAAATAAAACGGGGATTTCTGTTTCTGCCTCCAGAAATGTTGATGTCCTGGCTTTGTGCAGGTTTATGGCAGTACCTACAAGTCCAAGTCATGGACAGGGTTTTGGCCCTACTGCATTATACACAGAAAAAAAGAAATCACAGAACCACAGAATGGTTTTGGTTGGAAGGGATCCTGAAGATCATCCAGTCCAATTCCAACTGCCATGGCAGGGACACCTTCCACTATCCCAGGTTGCTCCAAGCCCCATCCAACCTGGTCCTGGGCATTTCCAGGGATCCAGAGGTAGCCACAGCTGCTCTGGGCACCAGAGCCAGGCCCTAGCCAGGCCCTCAGGAAACAATTGTTCCTAACATCTAATCTAGCCTTGCCTTCTGGCAGTGGGAAGCCATTCCCCCTTGTCCTGTCGCTACAGGCCCTCTCCATCTTTCTTGGAGCCTTTTTAGGTCCCAAAACATTCTTTTCTCCAGGTTGAACACCTCCAGCTTCTCTACCCATCTCTCCAGTGAAGAGTTGCTACAGCCCTCTTGGTCTGCTCTCCAAAGAAAAAAGCATGAAATTCCAGAAAAGTGCTAGAGAGCCTGTTATATCCAGCAAGTTATACTAGAAATGCTTTTCATTTACACACCTACTGATGGTCACAAATCTAAACAAAGTGGCTTTGATTCAGGGCATGTAAATTAGAAATGACAGAAAATTAAATATTTTCACATGAAACCTTTTTTATTAAGCAGAATTATATTATTGGTCAGATGATAGGGGATCTTTGCCTTGAAGCAGTGTTCCTCTGCCATCTTGTTCACATCCCTCCAATGTTCTCCCTTCTTAGCACATTTCATTCCTCACTTCTACAAATCAAAAAATTGAGGCAAAAATTGTCATGGGATAAAACATGATAGCACTCTACTAGATTTTTAAACTTCTTAAACTCTGTTTCAATATTAATACTTTTCTTGTTACATTTATAAAATCTTATTCCTTGCATATTCCATTAAATATTCAAATTGCTATTAAAAAAAATCACTAGATAGTAAGTTTTATAAAATTTGTTCTAGGTTATCAGTTTATTAAAGTACTTTGTTTCTTCTGTAACTGCTTCCCTGAAGTTTCTTATCTTTTATTTGAGGAACAGCCAGTTTTCCCCATCTCTGAGACACAAAAAAACTGATGTCCAAAAAATTTCAAAGGAAATGCCTAAATAGTGGAAGAGTTGCAAAAATGTTGAAGTATTTTATTATTTTTATGGCTCCATTTGACAGGTAGCTTTTTCAGAGCTTGGGCAGCATCCTACCTCATGAAACAATAGTTTAATACCTCACAGAGAAGGGGATTGAGCTGTTTAGTAGGGCCTGGCTGGCTTTCCAAGAAGATTCTGTCAAAACTCCTCACAATGAAAGGGAAAACAAAGTTAGTAAAGGAGTTGGTAGAGTCCTAACACTAATTGAAAGAGACTTGAAAGGGCAGAAGATCACATTTTAGTAATGGTACTGTAGTAGTCACCTGTAGGAAACATGAAGGCTGCCTGAAGAATTACAAGAAGTGATAAGAATCAATGGTAGAATAGGAGAAGATGTTTGTTATAAACAAACATAAAGTGATTAACTGGGGAAACTAAACCCAAAAAGCCTAATCTTCATGTTAGAAGAAATGTACTCTGTGCTAATTATTCCAGCTCAGAGATGAAATTGAAATTCATAACAGACAGTCCATGAAACTACCAATGTAATTTTCAACAGCATCAAAAAAACATGTTAAGAAGAAAAAAATAAGGAGGAAAAGAGCAACAAACACTATTTGGAAAATCATTAAGTATATCACAGTGTATGCTGCATCCTGAGCAGGTGGGATTCTCGGTAGACAGGTATCTGAAATAATTCAGTTCACAAATTAGTAAGGAACAAGACATGCAAGAACGAAAAAAAAATGAGTGGCCTGTGGAAGGGACAGTAAGATTCACTTTGGATTGCTTTTCCAGTTAAATTACTGAAAGCATCAGATGAACATAGGCAGGCTGTCCAAGATTAAAAAAAATAAAAAATAAAAAAAGGATGTGTTTATTCAAACAATCCATACTGAGGTGTGCTGAACAGTCCTGAAAGGTGCTCCAGGTGCTGGAGTCTGCCTTAGTTCAAGGGAGGATGAACAAGACAATCCATGAGGACTGCTAACACCACCTATAGCACTATCAACATGTCTGGAAATTCCCAGGCAACACATGGAAGAGTATTCAGCAAAATTATCACTTTTTATACTGGGCAAAATTTTCCCATTATACATTGCTTTTAGCCTCTTCCAGAAGCAGAGGTGCAAGCTTAACAGGACAAGAGGACATGGTCTCAAGTTGTGCCAGAAGAAGTTCATATTTAATATACAGAGAATATTTCTTCTCTGAAAGGACTGTCAAGAATTGGAAGATGTTCTTGGGCCAGTGATGGAATCAATGTCCCTCGAAGTATTAAAAAATGGATAGATGTGGTGCCTAGTGGCATGGTTTAATGGTGAACCTGGCAGGGTTAATGGTCGGACTCTGTGATGTTACAGGACTTTTCCAACCTTAATGATTCTGCAGTTATATAAATATATGGGTCTTTGGCCAAAATCAGTAAGGCCATTTCATGTTCTTTCTCTAAGCCCTCACCATCTGCTCTTGTACCTCTCAAAGGTTAAAAAGGGGAAACGGGTCTTGCAGATGATACTGTGGATGTAATTAGTGAAAAATTTTCTTTAGCAACAAATCCAGATGGCACTGGCACAAATGAGAGGGAAGCAACCTGCGTCATGGGATCTAGAACCATCACCTGGTCAAAGGAAGCAAATTTCTTAAATG
Organism: Oenanthe melanoleuca; assembly: GCF_029582105.1. Lineage (NCBI taxonomy): Eukaryota > Metazoa > Chordata > Aves > Passeriformes > Muscicapidae > Oenanthe > Oenanthe melanoleuca. Next base: position 72,862,980 of record NC_079362.1, on the reverse strand, counting down.
GCTAAAATAATAATAAAAAAAAGTTGTACAACCCACATCCTCTGCACAGTCTGAACTAAACTGACATCACTTTATTCTCACTGTAGCAAATCAGAGCATTTCAACAAAAAATGGCTTTCATTTATGGAAAAATATACAGATTTTGTAGAGATTTCAATTCTGTTAAAAGTATCTCTTTACCCTTTCTCCTTCAAAAAAACTTGAAATTTTCAGGTGGAAGTTCCCAATAATAACTCACTTGCAAGTGTGAGCAAGTTTAAGTTAATACAGAGAATAAATCCCTGCTTTGGGTTCCTTATGGCACCCCAAGGTCTGAGAACAAGGCCTGCAGTTCCGGTCAGCTGATGGGTTGCAAAAGCACTGGAGGAGGAGCTCTGAGTCCCTACATGTCTTTCATATGAAAAAAACAGTATTTCACAGGGAGTGTTGAAGGTGTGGGAATCACTGAATCATTTAGGCTACAAGACCTATAAGATCATTGAATCCAGCCTGTACCTGATCACCACTAGACAAGAGCACTGAGAGCCACATCCAGTCATTTGTTGAGCACACCCCAGGGGTAATGACTCCACCACCTACCTGGGCAGCCCCTTCAAATAATTGGAAACAGCTTCAGAGAAGAAAGTCATTGTGATGTGCAACCTGAAACTCCCCATGCCCAGCCTAAGGCTGTCCCCTCTCCTCCTGTCCCTGTTCCCTGGAACAGAGCCCGACCCCCCGGCTGTCCCCTCCTGTCAGGGAGCTGTGCAGAGCCACAAGGTCCCCCCTGAGCCTCCTTTTCTCCAGGCTCAGCCCCTTTCCAGCTCCCTCAGCCTCTCCTGGGGCTCCAGCCCCTTCCCCAGCTCCGTCCCTGCCCTGGACATGCTCCAGCCCCTCGGTGTCTCTCTTGTCCTGAGGGTTCCAGAGCTGTCCCCAGCACTGGAGGTGTCCCAGCAGTGCCAGCACAGGGGACAGGCACTGCCCTGGGCTGTGTCACACCCTGGCTGGGACAGCCCAGGGGCCACTGGGCTCTTGCCCCCCTGGGCACCCTGGGCTCATGTCCATCCCCTGTCCCCAGCTCCCAGGGCCTTTCCCAAAGGGCCTTTCCATCCCCTCTGCCCCAGCCGGAGCTGCCGGGGTTGGTGAGAGCCAAGGGCCGGGCCCAGCCCTGGGCCTTGTGCCCCTCACAGCACGGCCTCAGCCATGGATCCAGCCTGGGCAGATCCTCTGCAGAGCCTTCCTGGCCTCCAGCACATCCACACGGCCACACAGCTCGGTGTCTCCATGAATTTACCAAGGGCACACTCGATCCCCCCATCCGGATCACCCATAAAGGTCTGGAGCAGGGCTGGCCCCAGCACTGATCCCTGGGGTCATGTCTTGGAGTGACTTTATGATGTTTGTATCCCCATATCGTCTGTTGGCATTGAATATTGAATTCTCCATCTTTAAGACTGGTTCCAGGAGTGAAGGGGAAGAGAAAGAGGTGCAGAGTTGTTATCAGAAACTGCACTTGCTCCCCCACGTCCTTCACACAGACCGTGTTGTCTGCAGTGGATGGCGGGAGAGAGCTTCTTTTGCTTCTAGTTAGTTTTTCTGGCTAGCTGAGGCAAAAGAGTGCCGTGGACTAGTTTTTTTTTTCCTTTTTCCTGGAATTATTTGAACCTGCCCTGGATTGAAAACCCAGAGGAGCACCAGGAGCCCAAACCTATCACCCACCAGGCCTGGCCTAGGCCGTGGCATTTCCCAGACCAGAGGGACTGAGAACAGACTGAGACCCACAGAGGGACTGAGAACAGCCTGAGTGAGCTGGGCTGTGACCCACAGAGGGACTGAGAACAGCCTGAGTGAGCTGAGACCCACAGAGGGACTGAGAACAGCCTGAGTGAGCTGTGACCCACAGAGGGACTGAGAACAGCCTGAGTGAGCTGGGCTGTGACCCACAGAGGGACTGAGAACAGCCTGAGTGAGCTGTGACCCACAGAGGGATTCTGCTGAATTTGTCTGCTCCTTCAGAACGGCGAGGGGTTTTGCTGTTTGGTATTGTTCAACTTTGTTCTGGGATTTGCTTTGTCAGTTAAATAAACAGGTTTTTTTCCCACTTCTCTCTGAGGGAATATTTTTCCCCCGAACGAGTTGAGGGCCCCCAAATTTGCCCTAAACCAGGACACAACACCACACTTGACCAGATCCCTGCTGGATCTGACATAATCCCCAGCACTGTCTCAGCCAGTCCCTAACCCAGAGAGGAGAGAACCTGTCCTTGGCCTAGGCTGCAGCTTTTGCAGGCGATGCTGAGGTGCCAAAGGCTTTGCTGGAGTGCAGGCAGCCACAGCCACAGCCTGTCCCTCCTCCATCAGGCAGGTCACCTGGGCATCAGACACCAGGCTGCTCAGGCAGAACCTGCCTTTCCAAAATCCATGCTGGCTTAGTCTCATCCTTTGTTTGTTCTATATGTGTAATGGGATCACACTCAACACATTCCATAAAATATTTTTTTTTTGTCAAGAGACAATAGGATATGGTAGATACTTAAATGGAAAGGACCCATGGATGACACCCTGTCCTTGTGCCAGCAACACCATGCTGGTTTCACTCATCTATAGAAGTATCATTCTTACTAGTGTAAACTGTACAAGAATTAGCCATGTAATCTGTATTAAAATTCTGAAATTCCAGTTAATTTTCAGACACAATGAATGCCTTTGCATTATTCCTCTCAGAAAAATAGCTAGAAAATAGGTGAAGCCCCTCAAACACTGATATGCAAATAAATGGCAACTAATGTCAAGTAAGCTGTTTTGAGAATATTCCATCAGGCTACCTATTTTTTTTTCTATCTTAAATTTGGATAAAACTTAATAAGAATTAATTCCAGCACATTTAGGGAGGATTTACGTTTAGAACAAACTTAGTGTATAAAAGGTTTTAGACAAGATCTACAGATAATAAAGTGTGATTTCAATGTAATGAAAAATCCTGAAGATTTGCAGCTAATGAAACGTGACATCAATGTAATAAAGAAAAGTAAGCAAGAGAGCATCTAGATTTTCCTCAGCCCCTCAAAGTCACCTATCTGGAATCATGAAAATTTCAGCATGAAACAAAAAAGCCAATGTGAACATACCCAAAAAGAAGGAAGAAAAGTTAGGTTTTCTAAGTGCATGAGAAATTAAAACAAATTTGCTACAGTATGGGTCTACTGAGAACAAGCTTATGAAAAATTATTCCAGTGCAGACCCTTAAACAGCAGAGGAACTTTATGTGACAATGATGTCAACAAAAAAAAAAGAGCAAGTAAGGATCATTCCTGAGACCTGAGTTCTGGAGTGTTGCAGAATGAGGACTGATATTCCCAAGGCAGTATCCTGGTGCTGTTTCCAGTTTAAGTGTTATTTTGGAAAACATTTGCTTCTCCATCAACAGATCTAGACACAAAGGAAGACTGAACTTTAAGTACCATTTTGTAATTTTTCTGTGCTCTAATGCTGTTGCCTTAGGGAGAGTTGATGTTCACTAACAAATGGAAGGTTTATCCAGCAGCACCAGCAAGCAGAGAGGCAGACTAAAAGCACAGAGTTCAGGTGACTGGTGGTATCAGAGGCGTTATAGAAAATGTTTTGTCTCTGAATATAGAATGTTTATAATTTTCTGAAATGCAAAAACTGTTTTTCATTACTGATTTTAAATCAAACACAGAAAACGTTGTCTGTCGCTGTTTTAAATTGTTTTGAATAGTAAAGTACCCTGGGACCTTTGCTGCATGAAAGATAGTACCTCAAAGTGCTTTATTGTTGTAATTTCCATGGAAATTAACATTTACTTGCATGGTTATCACACTTTCTGTGTAATGTAGGATATAACCTTCTAAATCCCTTTGAAATACAGTTGCTGAGGTATCATCAATCTGACTCCAGATTTGTTCTACTTTCTTGCTTGAGTTTGCTGAATACTTTTGCTTTTCCTCCTGATGTTGAGCTATACAAGTTAATGCTGAAATGAACTTTAAAATTCAGCAGCCATTTGCTTCGCTTTGTCTTTTCCTCCCCATCTTTTCAATTCCCTTTCTTGCCTATCCCTCCTTCTGTGTCCACTGCAGGCAGTTAACAGATATATCCTGTCTGCAGCACCCACCATGGAAAGGCACCAAATGTCAATCCTCAGGGAATTTCACCCATGATCCACACCCAGACTGGCACTCATCTCAAGTTGCACAGGGAAGGCTTAGAATCATTATTAGAGGGAAAAAAGGAGATCACACCCTGGAACAGGGTTCCCAGGGAAGCTAGAGAGTTATCATCTCTAGAGATATTCAAAAGACATGCAGATGTAGCACCCAGGGACAGGGTTTAGTGGTGGGCTTGGGCAGTGCTCAGTAAATGGTTGGACTCAATCATCTTAGAGGTTCTTTCCAGCCTAAATGGTGTTATGATTCTATGATCCCAGTTCAAGAACAAGTGCATTTATCACCTAATCTTCAGAAAAGGAGGGTCCCACTACATTTCTTCAGTCCTTCCTTCCCTGTGCTGCACTACAGGCAGGTACAACACACCCAGCATGGACCTATCCAAACACAGACTGATAACATTGTAATAAAACACCTATGTAAAATTATATTTTAGACTAGATGACTTAAAATGATGACAGGACACTAGCTGATGAAGATGCAGGAATTGTGAAAAGAAGGCAGATATTGGGTGTGCAACTCAACAAAAATTTTACAAGTGAATGTGAGGGACTGAAGTTCTCAAAGAGCACACTAATTTCTGCTCAAGTATCATGGGGACAAAGTGGGAGATATGTCTAGAGCCAAAGAGGAAGGTAAGGAAAGAAGCTGTTAAATATGTCCCTGGAGCTCCTTGGAACAGCAAACTGACGGTGTAAGTTAGCTCAGTAATTAATACATACTTAGAAACAAAGTCACTTCTGGTAAGTCTAAGTTAAATGCTGCATCTCACTGTATTAGCCTTCTACAGGTGATTGAATTTCTGTAAATCTGCATTATTCCTTGATGGAAGTGGATTTCTTTCTTTATCTTGCAGTTGCAAAACCAACCTACAGACCCAGTAGGAACACACTGTTTTCCATACCTATAATTAATCCATTAGTCCAAACAACCTACAGAAGTTAAGACAGCTCAGGAGAATGATGGTATATGAGTAACACAAAATACAGCTGGAAACTTCAGAGAATTCATACAGCTTCGTTCCTGGTTATTAATGTTCTTCTGTTATTTATATTGTCTTCATCTAGAGCTTTCCTTCTAAAATTCACTATCTTAAGAACATCCACATATTCACTTTATCTTCCCTCTAAAAGGTAAACACAAATGATGATCCCTACAGAATGGCATGTTTCAAAGAATTGCTTTAATTTGTTTTATAACACGTCAATAATCAACTTCACCAAGGACTAGAATTATTTTTTTAATTAATTCATTTTACTATTACTTACCTGTCAGTGAAGGAGATACATCTGCTTTTAAGGGACATTATTTGGATGCAAATATTTTGACATTAAAGAAAATTCATGGAAAGTAGGAAGATATCCACATTGGATAAAATAACATTAAACAGCATTAGCAGCAGCTTTGCAGATAGACCAAAGCTAGGACTTAGCAGCTCTGAAGTCTTTACATGGTCAATGACATGTGAGACCTTGGACAGGTCATGTCACCCTGGTGTACTTCAGTTTTCTTGCCTGCTAACTGGGTGCTAACAATAAAAAGACATAACGAGTCATGATTAGTTGTAAAGTGATGGAGAGCAGATAGACATCCTCATTAGTGCCACAGAGAAATAAACTGGCAAGAATCCTGTGTCCTAATGACTGCTATACAAAATGAAACCCAAAATTCCCTGTCTGGAGGTGCTATAAGTGGCCTTATCTGGAACTGCTTTATCCATCTATCAGAACATCAAAGGCAGAAGAGAAGAAGGTAGTTAAATTTATGCTTATTTTCTCTGATTTTCTACTCCAAGTTAGTGCTAATGTCAATTAGGTATATTCATCAGCTTTGACATTTTGTACTTGACAAATTGATGAAGGTTTAGCAATGAAGTACAATTTTCCTTATCAAAACTTTTTTTAAAAGACTTTTAATTACTATGCATCTTAATCAATATGGGTTTTACTTCTGATTAAAGTAGCCATTGAAATCTTGACAATGCTTGACATATTCCATCCGAATTTAATTAACTTTTTTTATTTCCTTTTTTTATTAGCTGCTGTGGAGAGAAAGAGAACAGAGAAGAAACAAAGTTCACCTATATGCAGAATAACAGATGCACTTGGTAGTATAACAAAGTTCTGACTTTATTAATTTAATGAGAATACCCAAATTAATCAACACATAGCATTGGAGTCACAGTATTCTGAACAAGTGAAAAAAGTCATGAATCAAAGAAACTTTGAATCATAACAAGGTTTTGGTTTGGAGGGATCTTATAAATCATCAAATTGTCATCCCCTTCCCAAAGGCAGGACACTTTTTACTAGCCCAGGTTACTTCAAGCCCCATCCAGCCTGGCCTTGGACACCTCCAGGGATGGGGCAGTCACAGCTTCTCTGGGCACCCTGTGCCAGACCCTCACCACCCTCACAGCCAGCAATTCCTTCCCAATATCTCATCCGGCAATGGGAAACCATTCCACCTTGGCCTGTCACTCCAGGTCCTTTCCCAAAGTTCCTCTCCAGCTTTCCTGGATCCCTTTAGGTACTAGAAGGGGTTCTAAGGTCTCCCTGAAGACTTCTCAACAATCTTCTCTTCTGAACAATCTCAATTCTTTCTCAATTTAATTATGATGGACATGGGAAGAGGAAAATGGTATGAAGTGTTTTATTTATACTATTAATTTTATTTATTTATCTTGGATATTTGTAAATTATTAACTTGTTTTTCAATAACCATGACATTTCAGAGAATAAAAATAATCTGTCCTGTATGAAATAAGAGCAATCAGAGAAATGTAGAATAATGCATATAAAAATTTCTTAACAAATTTTCCATCATACCCTCTTTTAACTAAAAATAGAAGTTGTCAGAGAAAACGTGGATGATCAAGAACCAGAAAACTTGCAATCTTCATTCATTTTTATGTGTAGGATTTTAGAATCTTGACAAAGTTGTGGTTGTATAGTATGGCAGCTCTCCAGGGCTTCATTTTACCAAGTCATCATCAATAAGGGATGCGCTCTAGAATAAATTTAAATTATCTCATTTGCCCCCTTTCCTCACCAATCAGAGATTCTAGAAATCAGAAGCAGAAGTAGAATACATATTACTGCTTCTAACAGTCCATGTTTTTCAGGTTAATATAATAGAATTATTAATGTTTGAACCTTGGTGCATTTCTATTCCAGCCTTCTGCTTGAGGCAGGATTGCCCTGAATTCAGACAAAGTTCCCTTTCACCAGTTCAGTGTCTTCCTGGGTGAAAGATTTCACTGCTTTCCTAGGCAAACCTGCTTTAACCCCTGACCATTCTTGCCTTGAGAAATATTTTTTTTATGTCAAATTATAACCATCCTCATTCTAATTTACAACCATTTTATTTTCTCCTCCTGCCACAAATCTCATTAAACACTCTCCATCTACTCAGAAACTCTTTGCAGGTATGGCAAGAATGCTGCCAGGCTCCCTCTAAGCCATTTCTGCTTATGGTCAGTTCCCTCAAATTCTCACAGGGAAAATGCTCTGGACACAAATATCTTGTTGGCCCTTTCCAGACACACTGCAGTTTATCAATTAATTTCTTGTATCAAAGTGTTTAAAACTCATCACACATTAAAAAAAAAGAAAAAGAAAAAAGAAAAAAGATAAAAGATAAAAGGAAAAAGAAAAAAGAAAAAAGAAAAAAGAAAAAAGAAAAAAGAAAAAAGAAAAAAGAAAAAAGAAAAAAGAAAAAAGAAAAAAGAAAAAAAGAAAAAAGAAAAAAGAAAAAAGATAAAAGATAAAAGATAAAAGATAAAAGAAAAAAAAAAGGAAAAAAGAAAAAGGAAAAAAAAAAGAAAAAAGAAAAAAGAAAAAAGGAATATATTTATCTCTTTTAAAGCAATTTAAATTAGTCTTGGCTACCTTCCTATATCTCAGCACTTTGCAGACTTTCAGCAGTATATGAAGAAGGAAAGTATTTCTAACTTTAATTTACTTAATTTTGGTGTAACAGTTGTTCTCTGATTAAATGCAACAAGTTTCATATTACATAGGAATTAAGTCTAACACAATTAAAATCTATATCAAACCCACAATATATCAACTTCAGCAGCAAAAGCCCACTAAGGTGTCTGTGGAGATATTAGCAAACACTATGCATATGAGTTCTTATTTTTATAGAATACATGAAAACAATTGCTTGGTAAATCTTGCCTTCATATGAAAGGTGAAACCTTGCTTCCTATCAACATCCATGGGAGATTTTCCATCAACTTCAGCAGGAGTCATAACTCCTCCAGAATGTACAAACAGTGCTTCTGTCTGAATATGAATTCAAGCATTAAGCTATAAATATTAAATGTAGAATTTGAATTGAAAAAGAGGTAAATGTTTTACAAAATGTGATGCCTGAATCACTTTTTAGACACTGTATGAGAAATGCAGCCTGGGGTGACTTAAACAGCCATGAGCTACTTTAAGAACTTTTTAATTTCTGTAGGAGATGCTGTCAGTCATGCCCTGAATCCAGCCATTCCATCCTTATCCTTGTCCTTCACATTTTTTAACATCAATAATAGCACTTCTTCTGCAGTAAGGAATTGGGATGCATATGATTAACACTGCTGATAGCCGATTTATAGTTTTATTTCTCTTCCAAATTGCTGAGCACTATTAAAAATATGAGAGCAAAGGCATGGGATTAAAACTGTATAAATTAAAATGAGATAGAAAACTTCATAGAGACCTGGAAATTTTGCAAAATCACATTAAATGAAACAAGGCTGCTAAACCAGTGAGTAGATAGAAACAAAAAGTTGAAGTTTCACAAAAACAAACTCAGCTATTCCCAATTCTCACATTTGTTGAGCTACTGTTCATCAGGAGGTGTGAAGGCTTTCTTTCAACAGTATTTTGTTGAATTTCCAATAATCAACTATGAATACATTAATAATAATAATAATAATAATAATAATAATAATAATAATAATAATAATAATAATAATAATAATATAAATAAATATACAAGCAGTAGAGGTACCAGTACTGATTCTTGGAAGACAAAGCAGAAAACTCATTTTCTCTGGCTGTTTGGACAAGACTTCCCCCAACTTTGTACCCCAGATTCTGTTTTGTATTTTTCACATCTCTTCACTGAATTTTGGGTTCCTGCATTTCAGGTAGGTGCCTATTTATTTGATTTCATTCTTGCTCCTCCTTCTTTCTTGATTTCTTTCTGGATCTTACTTCAAGGCAATGAGTCATACATGTTCACTCATGAGCAGGTCTTGACTATTCTTGAAATCATTATATTTGGGTAAAAACAAACCATGCTCAATGCAGTGTTGGCAGCAGAAGACCAGTGTAATGTGAATTCTTTCTTGAAGCAATTCAGTAAGAAGAAAGCACAATAATAGCTTTCTGGCTAATTTAAGATTTCCTAAGGGGACCAATGTGAACCTCTTATCTCAGTTTCAGAAAAACAGAGGCCATGGAGCTGCTGAGTTGTCTCTGCCATGGAGAGCATGACAAAGCCCTCGGCTCTGCAGCTCCCTGGTGCTTGCAGGGAATTGCTTTCTCCAGGCAGAGAATTGTTCATCATCACATATCACTGCTGGACTGCAGTTTGAAGGCAAAACTCAGCCTCAAGCTTGCACAGAGCCACATTCCCAAATCCATCTGTACTTTTTCCTGTAACCAAACGAATTGTCTCTTGCAAGCCAGACAAGCCTTCAACAGCAGCTGAACAACAAAAGAAGGAAGATGCATCTTATTTGACAGCCGAGTTCATGTATCCCAGCTGTTCCTGCTGCCTCCCAGAAGCACCATGAAAATGTCTTTCCTGTAGGAGCCAAATATCCTCTCCCATTAAAGGCACAGGACACAAGAAGTTGTAAGTAGAAAGTGCTATATACTTTTTGCAAGCATGATGGAGTAGAGACATCAGGGTAATGGGTAATAATGAAAAGGAAAATCAGCAAGCAAGTCTCTGTAGTCATATAGACCAAACTGACTGTGTGACATTTCAATTTTGAAAGAATGTCATAAACCGTAGAAAATTCAGGTTTAATGAATATGCCTACATAAAAGCATAAACAAGACAAACCTTTTCACCATGATGTTTATATTTACAGCACATAAGTTGCAAATTAAATTTTCTCTGGGATGTGCTTCTGATACGAGTGACTTTTCTGTAGAGAAATATTATCCATAATCGTTAGATCACTGAGAGCAGGAAGGATCCATTAGTGATGTTTGGGATGATGAACTGAAGTAGTGTTTAGTGGGTTTTAATTATGCTAAAAGATGAAAGTGCTTAGGAAAGGGTGTAAGTCATACCAAAGGGAAAGAAAATGAACTGACTTTATTTAAGTAAGTAGACATATTTATTTCAAACAATTTTAAGCTGATTGCTTATTACATTAATATGTTTAGGAAGCTGATCTCTTCCAGTACTTTGCAGTTACATTGTTTAATATCGGCAGTCAAAACTTGAAAAACTATAAGTCTTGGCTATAAAGTTTTTAAATTATGAGATTTAAAAATATGTACAAGAATTTTTCATATTTTAGCTGCAGAGATATACAAAATACTCACTGCAATCAGAATATAATAGATATCATTATTTTCAAACACAGGTTTCCTCAAAGGCAGGAGATCAGACTTTAAAAATGGTGCCGGTGTGAAATACTGCCTTCACTGAGATAAAGAGAAAATGTACTCTTGATTTCAAGCAAATTTAAATTTAAAAAAAATCATAATAAAATTTTAGCATGTAAGTCCTCTTCTGCCTGTAAATTAACAATATCTCTCTGGTAATGCATTGCAACCTGGAGTTTGACATAAAAATGCTTAGAGCAGAGTGAATTTCCAAAGACCCTGGGCCTTGTTTCATCATCCTGTACCCCTTTAAACCTCCAGTAATTACATTAATGTGACTTTACAAGTGCCAGACAGAGCAGACCCGTGTTCCTTGTCAGGTCACCCCGAATCAATGGATTCCCCCAACCTTCTGACAAAGACACACCAGCTGTGTGCCAAAGCCCCAGCACAGTCCCTTGGCCAGTTACAAGACAACATCTAGACATTGCTAAGAGGGAGAAGGGAGGTGATAAATACCCTGTGGCTGCCTCAGACTGTTTTCTTCCTGCCCAAAGACCTCTAGGTCATTTTTGATAGCAGAACTGCAATTTACATATCCTTTGTGCACACCAAAAAGTCTGTTTTACTCACTGACACCTTCACAAACAAAGCACCTTTTCCTTTTGTTATCATTTTATGAAATTTCTTATGGATAGGAATGTGCAATCACTTGTTGACACCAGCACTGTGCCTGGAGAACAAACATTTCATTGTAACTTTCCACATTATCTGACACTGTAAAGGTTTTTTCCTTCCAAGGTGTTTTATGGTACTTACATACAACAAATAATTTTTTGCTCCCATTCATATTTCATGCTTTAACCTCTATTAAACCAAGTTCTAACTCACTCACAGCCGTGTACCACAACTCAAATCAATTTTCTTCCAATTTTCATGGCCTGAACTCCCTCAGAAATGTAAATTACAAAGCATACTATGCATGAAACTTGAGTTAGACAGAGCCAGGTCTTTGGCTTGCAGAACATAGTCATCACCCCACTCCATTACTTTTATCCATATGCCTGGATAATAGAAAGACAGAAACCTGCACTTCTTTTTTAAATTAGCAGCTTCTAGCATTAGTTTGCTTTGTTACTGTCCCATTTCTAAAACTTCCCTTCAAATTTTTCAGTGAATGGACCCAGCATGCTTCTAATACATCAAAAGGTGTTTTACTGAAGGCTGTGTGAGCACAGGATTTTTGCTTGGCCATTCATGCTAATGCATGCCTAAATAATTTAAAGTAATATAAAGAGTAAAAATATGGTGTCTGAACTACCTGCAAAATAAAGTATCCCCTGGGCTGGAGAGTTATCATGACTAATAAGACAATTTTCTAATTGGACATTAAGTATCATTCACTAATTGAATATCATTTAAGGTTTTTCAACTGGGAAAAAAACCCATATGTTTTCCCCAGAAAAAGCTCAACCTGCTTTCCTCCTGCCTTTCAGCTTAACACCTCAGTGGGCTTTGTGATCTGCAATATCAAATTTCTGATTACGGATAAGATGTTTACAACATAGATGATAATTATGAGTAGTGCATCTCAGAGCAAATTTAATTTGTTTCCTCTGTGCTGAAAAAAATTTAAAAAAAAGAAAAAAAGAAAAAGAAATGGAAACCCAATCTTGTTCATGGTTTTATAAAGTCATATTCATAAGATCAACATGCTTGGCATTTCATGTAATTTTCTCCATAAAAAATAAAAATGTTACTTTTTTTTAAGCCTATCAGATGGCAGGGATTTACCTTCCAGTTGCTCCTCTTAATTATCAATGGTTACCCAGGACAGCTCCTAATTTTCAGAGCTGTGTGCTCAAATCCCTGTTGAATGTAAGAAAAGGTTTTTAGCTGGAAAAATATGAGCATGGTAACAGGGTGAGGTGACCTGTCTTACTTAATTGGACTGATGTACACAGTTTAATATTAAGACCTAATCTAATCCTGCTAATGGAAAAATTTAATATTCTGATAGAATCACTTAATGAAATAGAATATTATATCCTGTGTTAAGAAAGAGAGAAAAAAACCTTTAATTTGCACAAGCTTGATAGCTCAGTATGTATTTTTCATTAGCAATCATATGACTGTAATCCTTAGCCCAATGCCAATGTTTTCTTTTATTTGGTGGTTTCAGATAAAGCCTTGGAAAACTTGCCTTAAAATAAAGTCATATTTCGCCTTGATATGGTAAATGGAATGAAGTTTTGTTTGTTACTTGATGGCTTTGCTGGTCAAGATGGTGCTGCAGCCTCTTGTACTCAGTCGTGCTGTGGGGTTCCAACACAGAATCACAGGATCAAGCACAGAATCACAGAATCACAGAATCACAGAATCACAGAATCACAGAATCACAGAATCACAGAATCACAGAATCACAGAATGGTTTGGGTTGGATGGGATCTTAAAGGTCATCCTGTTCCAAACCCCTGCCACAGCAGGGACATCTTCCACTACACAAAGTTACTCCAAGTCCCATCCAAATTGGCCATGGACACTTCCAGGGATGAGGCAGGCGCAGCTTCCTGGGCAGCCTGTGCCAGGGCTTCACCACGCTCCAGCACATGCCATATGTCAGCATACTTGATTCAATGTGGTAGGATCCAAAACGACTTTTGTGGTAGGTTAATTCTCCTAGGAACACTATTCAGACCAGCTTCTGGCTGCCCTAAAGTCCTCATTTGGAGTCCTCAATGTACAACAACACAAAGAAATAAATACTATCCTCTGTTTGGGCTTGGGATGGCACCGGGCATCAGTCAGCAGGTGGTAACAATTGTAGTGTGCATCACTTGTTTGTTTTTTTTCCTTTTTATTGTCATTATTTACCATTATTATTACATTTTGCTTTGTTTTCAATTATATAACTGTTCTTAACTTTTGATTCTCATCCCCATTCACTGGGGTGGGGTGAAGGACGATCTGAGTGAGTTGCCAGCTGAGCTTGCACCATGACACCACCTCAGCATCCTTTGATCCTGGTGGCCAGTGCTTCCAAGATTCCTTTCCCCTTCTCTATTTCAACATAGAGACAATTTGGTAGGATCCCACACAATACTGCAGACAGAGAAAGAGAGGCTTGTGTTCAAACTTGGGGAAATTTTTCATATGCAGGAATGTCATAAATGTCAGCTAAAAAGTCGAAGTTAATATTTTCAGTGTTTTAAGGGATAGAAAAAGTCAGAGCAGTTCAGTGTAAGAATGCCTGCTGGCAGAGCTGGTAGCTTCTAGCTGATGGGGATCACACAGGTGGGTGCAGGATGCAGCTCCAGTATGGTTTTCACTTCATGGTTTGTATTGTGCTGGGGCATGCACTGTTTGTGCTTGCACCAAAATAAGATTTTACTTATGGTTAAAGTTTTTGAGGGAATGGACCCACAATCACCACGTAAAAACTGCCAATGAGCTCAGCCATAATGCGTTGGGATAGAAGCATCAACCATCTGCTCTCCATCTTACAGGAATCATTACTCTCTCACGTGGATCTTGAGAAAGGAGTTTTATTACATTTCTTCCCATTAATGCTGCTTTAATTTTAGTGAATGTCACTGGAACTAAGAATCGCCGGACAGAAGTAATTATCATCTGTCAGCAGAACATGATTAAGAAAAAGAAAAAAAAAAGGATGTAATGATCATGTCAGTGTTTTTCACATACAGCCATAGATTCTGATCATTTTGTGTTAAAAAAAATCTTAACTGAATATTGCGTCTCTCAGGAAATTCCCATGTGTTTTTTTTTCATTCAAAAATCCATTTTCACACCTTATATATACAGTTGAATGAATATCTCCTGTGAAAATTCCATAAAATTTAGTTTTCAAAGGCCCTGTATCCCATCTCACTGCTATGCTAATATATCTTGATCAAATCTTTTATGTATACAGCTATGTTGAAAATTCTATCATACATATTCATAGACCAGTTATCATAGATACAGTAATTGCTGCTTTACATGCTCCACAAGGTTTTATAAAATATTAATTTCCTATTATTCCTATTGCAGGTGGAAACACTGGAAAGATGGCTCCCTCCTGTAAAATAATAAACTCATTTTCAAGTTATTTTATTGCACTGAGAAACAGAGATATGTGCACTGAAACATAGCACAGTCTCAAGCTACAGTATGCCATTCTGAATTTCTACTGCCTCAAAGTTAAGATTTTGACAACTTTAAAGTTGTTAAAACTCTGATAACATTGAGGTTTTACTCTTAAGTGTGTCTAGACTGTAAGATGGGTACCTGAGAACAGATTCCTCAGACCATATTCAAATTTTCCAGGCAAGAACCCATGGTTATGCACATGTATTTTTTTTTCCATGGTAATAAGACCATGCAGTCATGATCTTCTTCTGACATGTAGCTAAGACATGTTCAGGGCTCATTCCTTTTATATTGTGTTCACTTAAAAAAACCACATGGATTAAAAAAAGCCAGAGGATCCCCATGCTAAAGGGCCTCATCTGAATGGATTACACAGAGCCCAGTGGCTTATAAAACACATGGGAATAGAAGACAAATCTCATTCTGAAATAGCCTGAAAAATGAAATAGTAGAAAAGGAAAGAAGTGTTTGTGTCTCTATTTGTTGGTCAATCCTTGAAAGAAGTATTGGGAGGTTGAAGACTTTTGGAAGGAACACTGGGGTTGTAGAGGAATTAGGGTTTTGTTGGGAAGTAATTTAATCTGTGAAAAAAAAAAAATGTACTGGCCTTACTCTTTTCAGCTGAATATAGGCATCCAGGCCCTTATATTGTGCAGCATTTATTCCACAGTAAAAATCCCCTAAAATGTGTGCAGCAAGAGAATCTGGTCTCCAGGACCTACAACAGCACTCTGATACTCTTCTTTCAGACTGCACTACTTCTAAATGTATAAAAGGCTTTTGGTACAGTCCTTGTGGAGATGCTTGATTGCACAGTCTTAATTCTTTCTGGAAAAATATAAAAGGAGACCAAGATCTGTCTAAGGTGTCATGCCCTATGGGCTGGATTCATGTGAAGCATCACTCGTAGGAGTGTCTCCAAACAAGACTACAGAGATCTCAATAAAAGAGACATTATACATTTCAGAATTGTCAAGCAGCTTAAATATTAATAGTGGATGTTGCTATCTGAAATCATAAACTCATTGAACAGGTAACTCTTGCAGTGAACTTCAGTGAGGTGCAGGTTTTCACAAATGAAGTACACTGGTTGTCAAAACTTTACACTATGTATACATTTCAGCAAATGAAGAAATCACAGTTCATGTGCTACAAGTTACCTAGTTCTCTTATTAATTAATATTCTATTATCCATTGGTTAACAATTCTCTCTTCTCATGCTGATTAGTATGCAGGCTCAATCTTCCTCTTCTTTTGAGTCAGGGTGTCTTGATCCCTTGCATCGCATAGGGCAAGTGTGCCAGGTGACAAGAGACACAGCAGGAGCTGACACTCAACAGGAAAACCCCAGCCTGTTCCATAGAACACAGATGGGCTTTGTTCAGACCTTCCCCTTGAAGTTATGTAGCTTGCTTCACTGAAGAGCAAGACCCTGTTTCACATGCTCATTCTTTGTAACTCACTGGGGGAATTTTTAACTATTCCTTACCTTTGAGATGTTGACATCACTGGAAACAATACAATCGCAGAAAAAATATTGCTTAAGTGGAAAATACAGAAATAAATCCTCTCTACTTCTGCAATCACAAAAAATTGCATGAGTGGAAGCACACAATGACTGTGCAGAATTTAGGCAGTCCAAAATTAGACATTTCAGCATTAGAAACATGAGTCGCAACAACACCAATAAAACAATATCAAAAATTAGCTTTTCTTATCAACGTATATTTTATAAATTCTCTAGGAAGAATTTTTCTAAAGCAGAATCAACCAGACAAAACCCTGACTACAATCCAAATTCATAAAAGATAATAAATATATCATTATATAGGCTATATGTATGAAAATAAATTCTGTTTTCTCATTTTTAATTGTAGGTTTGATCTACAAAATTAAAGAAATGTTTAACTGTGCAAAACTTCTGACTGTAATCTCACAATTTACATACAAGTTAACTCTTGAGTTATGATTGATCTGCTGGTCGATAGTGTTTATGAAAAATCAAATTAGTAAACTTGGGTTTATTAAGAGTTGCTGTGTATTCAAGGTTGCCAGAATCCAGAAAAACATAGTCATGGAATTACTGAAGCAGCTATTGCTGTTTTCAGTTGTTACATTCTTGAACTTTGGTGTAGTCCTTTGTATAAATTGCTGAAATCCAGCTGACTTTGTCACAAAAACAGAGATCTTAATTATTGGTTACTTTATGCAGGGTTTAAATATAATTAGCTGGAAAAGTTATGACCTTCCTTCAGGGAGGAGATCCTACACTTCTTTTTTAATGTGGAAGCAAACTTCAAGATTAGCAAACAGGGAAACATATGGATCTTCACTTTTTGCTCTTTCACATGGAGTATTTTAGGAAGACATTTTTACTTATATGAAGTTAATTTTGTCTGGATTTCATTTAGAAGTTTTGGCCTATTCATTCGTCTATTAATTTAGGGAATTTCCTTTAGAAGTTTGAGGCCTATCCAATTTTCTGTTAATTCAATTGGTAGATTGTGCCTGACACATAGAAGCTGTCTCAACAAAGGTAAGATCTTGTGGGAATCTTATTACAGTTCAGATTTTCCATTACTGTGATCTACCTAATCAGCTGTATTGATCTACAGCTTTGTTAGAATAGCTGCAGTGCATTAAGGGCTCTAATATGGTCCTAAAGTGTATTCAAATTTAAGGCAATTTACATCACCAATCTATTCCTAATGGTAAAGGAATAATTCAACAAAATATTTCAAAGGCTTGAAGATGTAGCATTAAAAAAGGTTTTTTCTGAAAATATATTCTCGGAACATCATGTAAATCTCGGACAATATGAGAAATCCTTTCCAAATTCGTGCCAAATGAGCCTGTCAAATTACATGCCACCTATTTGAAAGTTAAATGAGAAGCTTCTCTCACAGGGAATATGTTCCTTGATTATCCCTGTGAACACAGCTCACTTCTGTTGGCAAGAAGTCTGCTAATAGGTTTTCTCACTGTCATCAAGCAGCAGAATTTGATGTGTGTAAGAGTTAACAAAACTGTATATTATGAAAAAAAGACATGCACAAAATAGAGGAAGAAAACCCTGAAAAATGTGGTGAAGCAATTCAAGGGCAACTCAGAAGTTCGCTAGCATAATATTCCTTCATAATCACATTGCTCATCCAATTCTTCCTTCCCTGAATTATTTAAATTGCATCACTGCTTATTCATGAAGAATAAAATTTTTGGGAAAAAAAAAAAAAAAAAGGCCAAGAAGCATTGACATTTTATAAAAAAATTAATTAAGTTTTATGCATTTTTTTTGTTTTGTTCTGGTACAAAACATGAAATCAATTCTACTTTTATGCTTATGATACAAAGTTTTCTTGTGATTGCACAAACTGCTGTCTTCTTAAGTCTTCTTGTAGTAACATTCTATATTAAAAAGTTGAAGAGAAAAACACCTTCTCTGTTGGAAACAAGGTAAGTATTGCTGCCTTTTTGAAGTGCATCTGCTCTGTTTATATTTTTATAAAGAAATATTTTTTCTGTTTCAGTCAAACACTTAATGGCTGGTGAAGAGCATAATAGCTTATAGTTATTATTATTAACAGAATATATTCTAATTCCTGCTTCTTACAAAATTCAAAATTTAGATATGATTCTAAGTATGAATTTAATTTCTTCATTAAAATATAATGGAATAAGCATGACTATTGTCCATTCTTCCCTTCTATATTGATTATTTTGCATTCTCTTTGAGAAAACAGCAACACCAAGAAATAATGCTTAGTCAGTTCACCAGTCCTGTAATTTAGTACATGGCTCATGGTTAGAATCACTGAATCATAGGATTGTTAAGATTAAAAAAACCCTCTAAGATCATTGAGTCCAACTAATATACCAGCACCACTGTTTTCACCACCAAATCATATCCCCAAGTTCCACACCCACACGACCTTTGAACACTTCCAGGAATGGTGATTTCATCACTTCCATGAGCAGCCTGTTCCAGGGCTTTGCAATCCTTTTGATGAAAAAGTGTTCAAATAATCACAGAAGCATAGAATATCCTCAGTGGGAAGGGACCTGCAAGGATGATGAAGTCCAACTCCCAGACTTGCACAGACACCCCAACAATCCCACCCTGTGCATCCCTGAGAGCTTTGTCCAAAGGCTCCTGGAGCTCTGGCAGCCTCAGAGCTGTGCCCATTCCCTGGAGAGCCTGTTCAGTACCCAACTACCATTTTTGGAAAAACTTTATCCTAATATCTTTCCTCCCACTTTGCTGGAGAGATACTTAGATTGTGTTTGTCTTGATCAAAATTTTCCAAGACAGCTCATTAGCCCATTGTAATATGTTAGAGTACCTTTTCCCTGTTACAGTAGATGAACAAATTGAAATTATTCTCTCCCCTTTGAGAAGATGTTTCCCGTGTTAGGTATGGACCTATGGATCCTTTCCAGCTGACTTGCTGAACCTAATCCTCCTTTTTTCTTCAACAATAGAGTTAATATTCTTTGTGTAATTATTAATAGTTTCAGATCTGTCCTTTCCTACCCCCTCAAATATCATCCAGTGCATCCATTTACTTCTTTATTTTGTCTTTCTGTCTCTTTCTGATTTTACTTATATCTGATTTCTATGTACCCTGGCAATGCACTTTAGATCCAAAACCAAA